>NW_026000153.1:19187362-19191813 GCF_001458135.2 Marmota marmota marmota
AGAAAACTACAGACCAATATCTCTAATGAACATAGATGCAAAAATTCTCAATAAAATCCTGGCGAATCGAATACAAAAGCATATCAAAAAAATTGTGCACCATGATCAAGTAGGATTCATCCCTGGGATACAAGGTTGGTTCAATATACGGAAATCAATAAATGTTATTCACCACATCAATAGACTTAAAGATAAGAACCATATGATCATCTCGATAGATGCAGAAAAAGCATTCGACAAAGTACAGCATCCCTTTATGTTCAAAACACTAGAAAAACTAGGGATAACAGGAACTTACCTTAACATTGTAAAAGCTATATATGCTAAGCCTCAGGCTAGCATCATTCTAAATGGAGAAAAACTGAAGGCATTACCGCTAAAATCTGGAACAAGACAGGGATGCCCTCTCTCACCACTTCTATTTAATTTAGTCCTTGAAATATTAGCCAGAGCAATTAGACAGACAAAAGAAATTAAAGGCATAAAAATAGGAAAAGAAGAACTTAAAATATCACTGTTTGATCATAGCAGCACAATTCACAATAGCTAGACTCTGGAATCAACCTAGATGCCCTTCAATAGATGAATGGATAAAAAAAATGTGGCATTTATACAAAACGGAGTATTATGCAGCACTAAAAAAACGACAAAATGATGGAATTTGCAGGGAAATGGATGGCATTAGAGCAGATTATGCTAAGTGAAGCTAGCCAATCCTTAAAAAACAAATGCCAAATGTCTTCTTTGATATAAAGAGAGCAACTAAGAACAGAACAGGGAGGAAGAGCATGAGGAAAAGATTAACATTAAACAGAGACGAGTGGGGGGAGAGAAAGGGAGAGAGAAGGGAAACTGTATGGAAATGGAAGGAGACCTTCATTGTTACACAAAATTACATATAAGAGTTTGTGAGGGGAAAGGGGAAAAAAAAACAAGGGAGAGAATTGAATAACAGCAGATGGGGTAGAGAGGGAAGATGAGAGGGAAGGGGAGGGGGGATAGTAGGGGATAGGAAAGGTAGCAGAATACAACAGTCACTAATATGGCATTATGTAAAAATGTGGATGTGTAACCGATATGATTCGGCAACTTGTATTTGGGGTAAAAATGGGAGTTCATAACCCACTTGAATCAAATGTATAAAAGATGATATGTCATGAGCTTTGTAATGTTTTGAACAACCAATAAAAAAAAACTGAAATGGCTGCTCCATTGTCCACCAGGAAATGGACAGGCTTGCCCCAACAATTGAAGTTACCCTTGGCTCCTGGGGGCTTATTTGGATGGAGCCAGGGGATTGTCAGTCATCAGCATTTTCCAAGTTGAGGACAGTGGGAGACCTCTATCTCTGGTTTAGGCACTCGTTTTTCCAGTGTCTCTTCTCCTTACATTATGCACATTGGTCCCTGGACAGTGGGGTCTTCAGGCCCTGTTTACCAGTTGGGTTCTTTGGCTTGAAAGGAACCCTATACTTGGTGGTCTGAGGTTCAGATATAGCAGCCACCATGAGTTTTGCCATTTTTTTAGCCTGTTTTTCCTCAGGAGTACCTCTGTTGTTGAAAACCTTCTAGGCAATCTCCACCAGTTCTGACAGCAGCTTCCCTTCAAATCCTGTCTCTGTAATTTCCTTTTAATATCTGGGGCTGACTGGGTGACAAAAGCTATATTAAGAGCCCTTCTGTTCTCTGGAGCCTATGGGTCTATCACTGTATAAACACGATGTGCCTCAAGGAGTAGGAAAGTAGCCGGGGAATCATCAGGTCTTTGAACTGTGTCACTTATCTTTGACAAGTGAGTATGTTTCTTGGCGGCTGTTCTTAACCCTCTCAGTAGAGTCTGGTAATACTGATTGAGTGCCCCCTTACCTGCATCAGAATTAGGGTCCCAATCAAAGTGGATTGAAGGGAAAACAAATTCTACTTGAACTGGATCATCAGAGGGTTGGCCATCAGTGCCAAGGACAGTTTTCCAGGCCTCCTTCCTGATCTGTTCATGTTCCTCTGAAGTGAAAAGGGTCTGGAGAAGTTGCTGACAGTCATCCCAGGTTGGGTAACAGAAAACAGACTCCAAGAGGGAAATGAGACCTTGGAGTTTCTCAGAGAACAAGGGGTTCTGGTTCTTCCAGTTATAAAGATCACTAGTGGAAAAGGGAACACAGACCATAAAGGGGCTCCACTCTGTGTCCCCTGGGGAGCCAGGAGCCTGTCGGAGAGGAAGGAATGGAACTGGGGACATAGAGGAATCAGGAACAGGGATGGGGGGTAATAGCTGGAACCACTTCTGGTGTAGGGGGCACTCATAGGAGCAGATGGGTCAGTTTCAGGCAAGGGAGGAGAAACAGGAGCTGATGGTGGGGATGAAGCAGATGAGTAAGGAGAGAAAGGTCCTGATCTTCGGGAATCTCTGGCAGAAACTGTGGTTTCCTTGGGAGAGGGTTTTGTTAGTAATATACTCTTGGTTTTATTTTTGCTTTTATCTTGGAGACATGAATGTAACCATTTTGGATCATCCAAAAGAATATTAACCCAAACCTGAATATAAGACACCTGATCTGGATGGCCAAGCCGCCCCCAAATAACCTTTTGAACGCAAGTTCAAAAGTCGGTGGTCCCCTCTGGAGGCCATTCCAATTCACAAAACATTTTAAGAGAACATGTATCACATGAGACTCCATAGTCAGCAGTTTTCTTCTGGAAGTGAGACAAAAAACACTCAAGGATGTGTACAAGATGAGCAGGAAGGGGCTGGGGATGTGGCTCAAGCGGTAGCATGCTCGCCTGGCATGCGTGCGGCCCAGGTTCGATCCTCAGCACCACATACAAACAAAGATGTTGTGTCCGCCAAAAACTATATCTGTCATTAAATAGTCATCATTTAAAAAAAAAAAAGACGAGCAGGAAGAGAACTGACTCTGACCCAAGATGAAACAAAGACTAACAATAAAACACACAACAGGTAAGGCACCACAGACACACTAACTGACAAAAAATCAGAAGTAAACTGGTGGTCTGGTAGGCAACATCTCACCACAGCCCTGGACTCAGGAAGTAATGCTGCGTTCAGCTTTCCCCGAGTCTCCCAACATGGATTCACTCAGATCAGACTTACCTTCCCCGGGAAGAATAAACAACTCTCAGGAAAGCAATTTTCAGGTTGGCAAGAGCCAATGGAGAGAACCTAGGGCTGAGGAACATCTCTCAGAGGCTTTCCCCTAAGTTGTCTCCAGCTCACCATATCTCCTGGGTGTCACTGAGCGAACTTCTGGCTTTGAGGAAAAGTAGATCTTGTTGGGGCCTCCAAATATTATGGAGCGACCGCTCAGAAAATACTCTTTAAGTCTAAATTTAAAGCAAATTTGAGTCTTTATTATCTGGCCAGACTGTGCCTCACAGAATCCAAGTGACCCTATGGAAGAATATCCTCAAACTATCTGTGGCCAGAGTATTTAAGGAAGAAAACCAAAACCTATACAATCTGCAAGTCGCAAGCAAGCAGGATACAGGGGCTGAGAAAGCAGTTAGCAGAGCAAAAACAGACAACATCCAGGGTTCAAGAACATTCGCAGGGGGCACTTGCCTCATACATGTGAGGCACTGGGTTCGATCCACAGCACCACATAAAAAAAAAAATAAATAAAGATATCATGTCCATCTACAACTAAAAAATATTTTTTAAAAAAGAACATTCATGGGTCTACATCCTGGACTCAATTATAGAAAAACCAAAAAAATTTTAATAGCTTATATGACAAGTTCATAGAGGGGTTATAAAAATGGAGTCACTACGACTTATTGATTTAACCTTTTCTATATCTATGTTAACCTATTAGTCTATAATTTTTTTTTAATTTTTATTGTTGGTTGTTCAAAACATTACATAGTTCTTGATATATCATATTTCACACTTTGATTCAAGTGGGTTATGAATTCCCATTTTTACCCCATATACAGATTGCAGAATCACATCAGTTACACATCCATTGATTTACATATTACCATACTAGTGTCTGTTGTATTCTGCTGCCTTTCCTATCCTCTACTATCCCCCCTTCCCTCCCCTCCCCTCCCCTCTTCTATCTCTACCCCCTCTACTGTAATTCATTTCTCCCCCTTGTATTTTTTTTCCTTTCCCCTCACTTCCTCTTGTATGTAATTTTGTATAACCCTGAGGGTCTCCTTCCATTTCCATGCAATTTCCCTTCTCTCTCCCTTTCCCTCCCACCTCTCATCCCTGTTTAATGTTAATCTTCTTCTCATGCTCTTCGTCCCTACTCTGTTCTTAGTTACTCTCCTTATATCAAAGAAGACATTTGGCATTTGTTTTTTAGGGATTGGCTAGCTTCACTTAGCATAATCTGCTCTAATGCCATCCATTTCCCTGCAAATTCTATGATTTTGTCATTTTTTAATGCAGAGTAATACTCCATTGTGTATAAATGCCACATTTTTTTT
>NW_026000153.1:19201786-19220412 GCF_001458135.2 Marmota marmota marmota
TTCTATTTTATTGGAATATAGGGTTTCACAATAATTTCTAATTGTCTTCTGTATTTCTGTAGCATCTGTAGTGATATTGCCTTTTTCATCCCATATGTTAGTAATTTGAGTTCTCTCTCTTCTTCTCTTCGTTAAGGGTCTGTCGATCTTATTTATTTTTTCGAAGAACCAACTTTTAGTTTTGTCAATTTTTTCTATAGTTTCTTTTGTTTCAATTTCGTTGATTTCCACGCTGATTTTAATTATTTCTTGCCTTCTGCTACATTTGCTAAATTGACTTCAAGACTAAGTTAATCAAAAGGGGTAAGGAAGGACATTATATACTGTTAAAAGGAACAATTCACCAACAAGACATAACAATTATCAATATTTATGCACCAAATAAGGGTGCTTCGACGTTCATAAAACAAACTCTCCTCAAGTTCAAGAATCAAATAGACCACAACACAATAATTATGGGTGACTTCAACACACCTCTCTCATCATTGGACAGATCCTTGAAACAAAAGTTGAATAAAGAAACTATAGAACTCAATATCACAATCAATAACCTAGACTTAACTGACATATATAGAATATATCAACCATCATCAAGTGGATATACTTTCTTCTCAGTAGCACATGGATCCTTCTCAAAAATAGACCATATATTATGCCATAGGGCAACCCTCAGTAAATATAAAGGGGTGGAGATAATACCATGCATTTTATCTGATCATAATGGAATGAAACTGGAAATCAATGAAAAAAGAAGGAAGGAAAAATCCTACATCACATGGAAAATGAACAATATGTTACTGAATGATCAGTGGGTTACAGAAAACATAAAGGAGAAAATCAAAATATTCTTAGGGATAAATGAAAATACAGACACAACATATCGAATCTACGGGACACAATGAAAGCAGTTTTAAGAGGGAAATTCATCACCTGGAGGTAATTCCTCAAAAAAAGAAAAAAACCAACAAATAAATGAGCTCACACTTCATCTCAAAGCCCTAGAAAAGGAAGAGGAAAACATGTCCCATTTTTCCAAGTTGGCAGGGGAAGATAGGGACTTTCCAAGTTACTTTCCATTTCTCAGAAATAGAAACTGACATTCTCATGTAAGATGGCATCTGGGGATAAAATGGATTCCCTATTGTTCACTTATTACAACATGGGGTGGCTGTCAACCACATTGGATACACAGGTGGTAACTTGGCATCTCTTGGCATTGCTCTAGGGATTCCCCTCATCTCTCTCCTATGTTGGATCTCCTGTTCCCTGTATCCCATGTCCTCCTCTGTTTTAGATTGGTGTTTCTCACCTTCCAATAGCTGTTAATAAAAAGGGGCAGGGGAAGTAAATGTTCTAAGACCTTGCGTGTCTGAGAATATCTTTATTCTAACTGGCCATAATTTGGTTACATAAAGAGTTGAAAATTATTTTCCTTCAAGATTTTGAAGATATTGCTCTACCATTTTCTCACTTCCACATTGTTGTAGAGAAATCCAGAGTCATTCTGATTCCTGGTAATTTATACATGATTTGATTTTTTTCACACTAGAATCATCTCTTTGTCCCTCCCAGTGTTCTGAAATTTCCTAATGGAGTGGCCTATTTATTAGGTTAGACACTCAGTGGACAAATTCAATTTGCTAACACCAACCTTCAATTATTATTATTTTCTTGAATTATTTTTTTTTCATTTCCCCCTATTTTCTCTATCTTTTGGAACACAATTTTACAACTACTGAAGATAACGAATTGTCAGCTAAATGTCATCTCTCTCTTCTATTTTCTACCATTTTATTCTACTTTCTGGGAGATTTCCTGATCATTATCTTACAATCCTCCAAAGCTTTCCATTCCTGCTACCAAATTTTAGTCTTTTTTTCCCCCTGACCAGTCTTTTATGTAGCATGCTATCTTTATTTCATCTTCATCTCCTATCTCTCTGAATATATTAAAAATTGGTGTGTGAGGTTGTTAGTAGTTTTCTTCTCCCTAAAAAAAGTCTCTTTTTCTGAGTTGTTTTGTTTTTTTTGTTTTAGTTCCCGTTTTCCATTTGTAATATTGGATGCTTTCTGATAATAACTGATAATCCTTGGGTATTTGCTTATGATTAAGAACAGGGCCTAGAAAACTTATAAAACTGAACTTATGGATGCAGCTAGGTGACTTGGAGCGTCAAGAAATTCCCTCTTAGTTCTTTTCTTTAGATCTACCCAGAAATCCAACAATAATATTTCAATCTACTAGCATTCTGTGAGCCTAGAGAAATTGTGGGAGAGAGGAGAGTGTTTGCAAGAGTGACTTTGGTCTCTGATTCAGTATGTATATAATCACTTCCTCCTCTATTTTCAGTTTGATAATGAGTATGCTCTTTACAAATTCTGAGCAGATATTAATCTTAAGAATTTGGGAATAAAAAAACTGGACTCCCCCCATATCACAAGCTATTCTGTATTCATAAGCCTTCTCTTAAGGGGCTGGAGTTGTGGCTCAGTGGTACAGCACTTGCCTAGCATGCGGGAAGCACTGGGTTCAATCCTCAGCACCACATTAAAAAATAAACAAATAAAATAAAGGTACTGTGTCCATCTATAACTAAAACCATTTTTAAAAAAAAGACTTTGCTTAGGTATTTTAAAATAATGAGGGATAAAAATAATAAATAGAGAATAATTTTCCTGTGATAGAGTTACACTAAGAGTTTCAGGGATTTTATATTAAAAAATAAAGATGTAATAATAAACCCATGGTTTTGTAAACCAATACACTCATTATACTCTCAATATTATTTATTGAGAAAACAAGTAAAATGATCTCTATCTGGTATAAATATAGAATAACAGAATACATTAAAAATTAGTACAAAATAAATGCCAAATAAAAACCATAATAAAATAAATATAATAAATATAAAATAAAAATATACTATTATATTTAAAAGCTACCATCCTTAAAATGAAATTTTAAAACACACCAAGCATTGCTTGCCTTTTCTAATAAGATTGATATTCCATTAAAAACAAACATTCCAAATGTAGGAAAAAACTCATTCATTTTATGTTGACACTGATTAATAAGAGTGCCTCAAAAAAGCACCTTCAAATTGATTGCTAGGAGTACTTGTTGCTTCCTATAAGCTTATTTATTTTCTTAACAATAAACAAATTTCTGTACTTACTTTGATTTTGGTTTTGCCTTTGAAATCGATATTGCTTTTACTAATTCAGATTTTAGATCAAGTTCTTATTTGGCATATTTCACGTTGGCATACTTCACAAAAACATATTTTTTCTCTTGCAATTCCTCTCTTATTTATAAAGAACTACAGTCCACAGTGAACATTCTAAACTCAGAAACACTAGCAAACATTGTTGGGTAGTATTCATGCACACATTTGGATCTCATAACTAAGGATAATAGTACTATACAGAATAAGATGCTATATTGCCAGGCTGGGATTGTAGCTCAGTGGTAGTGTGCACACCTTGCATGTGGAAGGCACTGGGTTCAATCCTCAAGTACCACATAAAAATAAAATAAATGTATTATGTCCATATACAATTTAAAATTAAAAAAAGATGTTGTATTGCCAATTTTAGGATTTATTTTGCTTTGAAACTTGTTATTTCTTGGAACACCACTCACAAAATTTATATGAAGTATAACATACATATGAATTTCTCAATATTTATTTTATTTCTAAGAACAATTCACTATTAGCAGCAGATAGATCATAAAAACACATTTATAAAGAGCAACAAGCAAGACTGACTGATTAGATCATGATGTTAAAGATGAGGCAGCTCCCCCATGTGGTAGAAAAGACTAGAATATACAACATCTGAAGTCTCACTGATCACATTCTATGACTCACAGATTTATCCATAACACAAGAGTTATTTCTGCCACAAAGGTTAATTTAAGGAAAGCATTAACTGCAAATACTTAACACTCTTAGAAAGTAAATGCATTAAAGAATACTTTTATCCATAGAATGCTTTACTAATAACACTACAAGGATAAGACATATTTTGAAATAGGTTAAAAAAAAAACAGATCCCAGAGTTAAATTTCAGTTCTTAATTAACTTTCTTATTTTTCTGACATAAAAACTGATAAATTATTTTCCAGGTGACAGAAAGCCACACAATCTGGGCTGGGGATGTGGCTCAAGAGGTAGTGCGCTTGCCTGGCATGCGTGCGGCCCGGGTTCGATCCTCAGCACCACATACAAACAAAGATGTTGTGTCTGCCGAAAACTAAAAAAAAATAAATATTAAAATTAAAAAAAAGAAAGCCACACAATCTAGTGTTCTGAAACAGCACAACACTGCCACCTGTTGGAAGGCATCACTAGCAAAATGTCTTCACTCCTCTAAAAAAAAATTAAAAGGACTATGTTCATTTTAGATAAACCCCTAGTAAAGAGGAAATACAGGAGTGAAACTTTTCTGTTTTCCACAATAAAAAGCACAAAATGATATTTACTTTTTAGTTTTGTTTACCTGGATGAGGGGAAGGTGTGAACATGAAGAGAAAGCACTAGGGAGTAATTATTTTGTGTCCTATTAATAGTGGTGGTTACACACAGATCTATACATGGGTTATAATTCATAATACCCTAAGCCAAAGGAAAGAGTTAATTTTATTATACGACAATTTTTAAAAAGACAGACACAGTTAAGACAATTAAAATGCTTAGTGCCAGTCAGAAACATTGGCATTTGCCTGTAATTCCAGCTGTTCAGGGGGCTGATGCAGGAAGATTGCAAGTTCCAGTCTGGGCAAATTAGCAATATACTGTCTGAAAATAAAATACACAAAAGCCTGGGGGTGTAGCTCAGTAGTACAGCACTTGCCAGCATATGCAAGGCATTGGGTTCAATCCCTAGTACCACCAAAAAAAAAACAGATAGATAGGTAGACAGAAAGAAAGAAAGGAAGAGGGAATTTTTTAAAAGTAAGAACATAAAAGTATTCACATAAAATTCAACATTTTTGCCCCTTATAACTCAAAGACCAGAGGCCCAAACACAATTAGAAATGTGATACAGAATGTTCAAATATGTAAATATGAACATAGGAGGTCTTTTAAAGGCTACCAATGTATACTAGAACTCAAACACAGTTTATAGCACAGGAAGGTCTGATGACAGAAAACAATCCGTAACCAAAAGCTGGGAATCAATGTCTACCTTTTATTCTGATAACCTCTAGGTCTTCTAAAGGCTTTTTCTACTGTGTTTTTGTCTCCTTCAAAAAGCTGGAACATAAACAGGCAAAACAGGAAGCTTAGCATCTATGTAATCTTGGTTATTCACTGGGTGTGGAGGAAATCATATAAGAATCTATCTGATACCAGAGTTCCAAGAGATCCAGAGCATCCAAATACATCTGGGAATCTTGTCATTGCATTTTAGATGCCAAATGACATAAGGTGACAAGAGCCTACAGGATCACAAGAAAACAGGTAATAGTTCAGACCACAAAAAGACTCAAACTGAAAACAAGAGTCACATCTCTCTGATAATACACTTGCTATTTATAATATGATAGAGGTTGTAACAACAATGAGAGAATAGTAAACTGGAAGCTTATGAAAGATGTGTCAGTGGAGGGCTGGAAATGTGGCTCAGTGGCAGAGCGGATGTGTAGCAGTATGCATGAACCCTGGGTTTGATCCCCAGCACCCCAAAAAGAAAAACAAATGGACTAGCTGAAGCAGATTACAGCCTATTTTTCAAGGTAGAAAGATAAGGAGGAACCAATGTTTCAAGCAATGAACACTAATGGGTTAAATATAATATCTGTAACTCAAATGTCATACTAATCTGAGAACTGCTATAGCAGTTTCCAAAAATGCCTCTAACTTAAAAATAATACCCAAACTATTAACCAGAAGCCCTTTAAAGGAAAAACTAACACTCCTAACTATATAAAAATATAAACCATCAGTACAGTAAAAGATAGAAAACAAAGGCAATAGGTAAACATGCTGAAAATATCTGCCACATTAAATGACAATCAATGGGTTAATATCCCCACACAAAGAATTCCTAAAAATCAATAAGGAAAAGAAAATAAAGAATGGACAAATTATATGAACAGCAGATTCCCCCAACGATTTTTCACAACATTTTTTCCTGGGCTAGCCTTCCATATAGAAGTTCTTGGGAAACAGATCACTCTGAATTATCCTCACACACCTATAATGAGGTCTCTACGGAGTGTAAAAATTAACTTCATGTGCTTTTCAATTAAAGGAACCATCACATAATCTAAAAGACTGTCATATATATCTGATAAGCAATATGTATCTAGAATATACAAAACTCCTACAACTCAATAATAAAACAATTTTAAAATGGGTAAAGGATCTGCATGCACATTTTTCCAAAGAAGATACACAAATGGGCAATACACACATTAAAAAAAAAAAAAAAAAAACTTTAACATCCTTAACCATCTGGATAAAGATCACACACTAGGATATGGAGAATTAAAAAGACAGATAATGACAAGTGTTGACTAGGAGAAATCAGAACCCTAATACACTGCTTATGGGAATGTAAAATGATGCAAGTGCTTTGGAAAAGTCTGGCAGTTCCTCAAAATGTTAAACATAAAGTCACCATATGACTAGCAATTTCACTCACAGGTTTATAACGAAGAGAAATGAAAGCATGATGTCCACACAAAAAATTGTACATCAATGTTCACAGTAGCATTATTCATAATAGTCAAAAGGTGAAAACTATCCAAATGTCCACCAATTGACCAATAGATTAATAGTGCGTATCCCTACAATAAAATATTATCCAACAATAAAAAGAAATGGGGTACGGACACATGGACAACCATAAATATTTAGTGAAAAAAGCCAATCAAAAATGATAATATATTGCATGATTTCCTGTATATGAATTATTCAGGAAAAGCAAATATATAATAGTAGACTGGTAGTTGCTTGGAATTTTAGCATGGGGAGCCAGACTGGGAAAATCAGGAGAGACTGCCAAATGGGTACAGAAGGTGATGACAATGTTATAAAATTGATTGTGGTGATGGCTGAACAACTTTGTGAGCACATTAAAAATCATTGTACATTCTGAATGGGTGAATTCTAAGGTATGTGAACTATGTCAATAAAGCTGTTATTGTTTTAAAGGACTGTAAACTGAATTCCACCCCCCACCCCATTTTATCCCCATTTCTTAAAACAGAACCTGGCAATATTAAGAATTAAATAGGTTCTGGATGAATTGGAGAATAAAAACAAAAATTTAGGTAAGCTACATAAAATTCTTGTCATATCCTGGGCTGGGGTTGTAGTTCAGTGGAAGAGCACTTGCCTAGCATGTGTGAGGCACTGGGTTAGATTCTTAAAACCACATAAAAATAAATAAATAAATCGGGGCTGGGGCTGGGGCTGAGGCTCAGCGGTAGAGCGCTTGCCTGGCACATGCGAGGTGCTGGGTTTGATCCTCAGCCCCACATAAAAATATATAAAATAGGGCTGGGTTGTGCTCAGCGGTAGAGCGCTCGCCTAGCATGTGTGAGGCCATGGGTTCGTTCCTCAGCACCACATAAATAAAATAAAGATATTATCCCCAACTACAACTAAAAAATAAATATTTAAATATATAAAAATAAAGATATTATGTCCAACTACATCTAAAATATACATATGTATTTTTAAAAATTCTGTCATATACAAAATGATCAACTTTACTGCAGGTTGGCATGCTGAAAGCATTATCTGTGCATGTGTCTTCCATAAAAGGAATTGAGAATGAAAACTTCAGCACAAGCAAGACTTTGAAGGGTCTTGTGGCCAAATTAAGACATCTGTATCATACTGAACACATTGAGAAGGCCAGACAGATTCTGTGCACACAAATAACAATCAGATCTGTGTTAAATGTGCAAAGTGTAAGCAGAGTTGCGACTTGTAGCCAAAGGTCTGCTACCTTAGAAGTAGAGCAATATCTCAGGTGAGAATGGTAAGGAGTTAAATCAGGTGAGGAAGAACGTTATCAAATAACCAGAATCTCTATATTTATTAAAAATTACACCCCGTATTCTACCCCACACACACTCTTGTTGGATGTCCTATTTCTCAAGGGTGATGGGGGCAGACATTTCACAACCACTGAACCAGAAAATTCTTTCCCACAGTCATCTGGAAAATCTCCTCGAGGTGTAATTTAGGACTACCAACAAAAGTGCCCAGTCCCATCTCTGAGAGAGGACCTCATATCTTTATGCATGTGCTGCTGTGGATGCTCAGCCAAAACTCCAGAACACGGCTAGGCTGGCTTCACGCCGTCACGTAACTCCTAAGTGGAAGGGACATCCATGGCATCCCAAGGCTCAGAGCCAAGGCCAGAACGTCGCGAGCTGGCTGGGGTGCAAGTCGTCTGAGGTGACCTGAAGGAACTCCCCCTTCGCACCTGCCACCCCGCACCCAAAAGCGGCCGCCAGGACTGAGGGCGCAAATACAGCTGAGTGCCGGAAAGACCACAAACCCGACCGCCCGTAAAATCTAACCGGTCAGCAATAGAAGTACCATATCCCACAGAGCTTGAAAAGCCCTTCCACCTGTAGGCAGTCGGCCAAGAAAAACCCGCGCGCCCCAAGAGGAGCAGTCGAGACTTCCGGCGTCCCCGCCTCGCGGAACTAGAGCGTCGACCCGGCGGCTGCTGTTGAGCTCGCACCTGCGCCCTGGGTCTAAACATCAACACTGGGGGTTGGGGAAAGGGTTCATCCGCCTCCCGTCTGCGTCGGGAGGGCGGGGCGTTGTTTGTTTTGTTATTTGTCTTTTGTTGTTGTGTGTTTGTTTGTTTTTCCTGTATCTCGTTAGTCCCCAACATATATTTAATCCCGCCGCACTAGCCTAGGAAATCTAAGCCACCAGTTTATCTTGCTTGTGGCAAGGATCTGGCGCTGTATGAGATTAAGATTACAGTGCCTTATACCAAGCTTGATCCTTTCTTCCTTCTTCCTTTCTCTTTCTTTTGTAAAGACTGACTGAATAGAGTTGAAAGTCACAAAAGACCAGTACATAATGGCATATATGTGTGTGTGTGTGTGTACCTATATATGTATAAAAACACAAATACAAAGACCATCACCCCTTTACATTTTAATAACCTCCTTATTTTTGTTTTACACATTTTGGCAGAATATTTTCTTCTCAAAGACATTTTGATCAGTATTTCTACATCATATTTTGATGCCATCTTACAGATGACTGATCAAGACAGTTACTAGTGTAATAAATGTCGTATAATAGTTTTCTTAGCATATTTTAGGTGTGGTGGTAGATATATGTAGTATGCAAAATCTGACAATTGAACATTTTCTCCTTTTCAATAAAACTAACAATTTTCATTATAACTATCACGTCAAATGCCCAAAATTGCATATTTTCTGTCCTTCCCTAAACCTCCCTATGTCTTAAATAGCCTTTAAAATGTTATCACATAGATGTATTTCAGATCTATGAGCTTGAGATTTTCAAAATCCAAAATTACTTCCTTATTCAAAATGGCCATGAAAACAGCAATTATATATATATAGTATGAAAATAGCAAATCAGAATTTTATCTGTATAGCTTCTTTTATAAAAATGGAAATCCACAAAAAGAAAAAAGTCATTAATTTAGTTGGTCTGAAAAAGTACTCCAGCTCCTTAATTCCACTTTTGAAGAAGAAGGCAGAGGAAAATTTATGCTATTCAGAAAACTGAATAAATGGCTTTATTGGATGTATTCAAGAAGCTTCCACTTCAATAGGAGATGTAAGTGTTGTGGGAAGAATTATCATGTAATTCTATTTTCACATGAATATCTGTAAGACAAACTTCTGATCTGATTTTTTGGTGGGGGATGGTAAACCATTGCTTCTACCTCCAGCCCCACCTTCAGGGATGCCTGGAGAACCACTCTTTTTGCTCAACTATTGAAAAGAGTTTTGACAGTATGGCTTCACTTGTAGCCCCAGCTTTCATGTTTGGATTTTTTTTTCTGACCCAGCATGTAATAATATGTACCATTGGATGACACAGATCTGTTTGGTGTTTTAGCAGAGCTTCCTTGGTCTTTTGATGAGGCATCCATAGGCCTTCCAACTGCAGATGATGGCTGCTTTGCTAAAAGAGACTGTAGCTTCATAAGAACACTTGCTGGGGGGAGAGGGGTGGGTACACACTTGTAGTTCCAGATACTCAGGAAGCCAGGGCTAGAAAATCACAAGTTCAAAGTTAACCTGGGAAATTAGATCCTGTCTCAAAATTAAAAATATTAAAGGGTCTGAGGATGTAGCTCAGTGATAGAGCACTTGCCTAGCATGCACAAAGCCCTGGGTTCAATCCCCAGTACTGAAAAGAAATTGCAAAGAAAGACAGCAGCCTTAGTCATCTTCTGCCATAATAACCTTCTCATGCATAAACTTTCTCTAACAGGTGGTATCTTCAAAATTATCTTCTATTTTTAATGTTTGAAATTTTTCATATTATTTTTCCTTATTTCTGTAAAGATTCAAAAGCAGTTCAAGAATTTAACACATAAAACTAGAGTGTCCTTCAGAGAAATGGCATCCAAAGAAAATATGAGGCTTTTGTGATATAGATCTCCATCTAAGATCTATCTATTGCATCTTGTTTGAACATCTCTGTCTTCATTGTGCACATTTAAGTATAAATATTTCAATCCTCCTCCTTTATTTTACATCCCTATTCCCTGAAATTTTTTTCTTATTAAGCTTGGTTTTCCAGCTCCATCTTTACCCAGCAGCAGCACATTTATTCTTCCCTGCTGGGAACTAAGCATGTGAGTGGGGAGAGACCTTGCTGAGGATGCAGAATCAAAGGTTCAGTTGGTCCTTGTCATCTCCTGCTGCGGCCCCAACATTGCCCAATGCTAGTTTGCTAGCTTGTTGGCAAGAGGAATCCGAGTATAAATTGAAGCTAATCCTGCCAAGAGGAACTAAAGGAATCAATTTGCTTCAGGCCTGCCATCTTGGTAAAGTATCACACAGCTCTAAACTTTGATATTCCACAGAAGAAATCAATTAATGAAAAGCTTATGAAGTTTTTATATGTCTATTTCATATAATTCATAAAAACCAGCTCCAGATCAACTAGCTCCTATTCTATACCAGAAAAAGAAACGTTGAACTGGGCACACCTGTAATCCCCCACTGGGTAGACTGAGGAAGGAGGATTGTAAGTTTGAGGCCAGCCTGGGCAATATAGTGAGATCCCACATCCCCCACCAAAAAAAAGAGAGAAAGAGAGGGAGAGAAACATGTTTTCTTTGTTGTAAGAAAAGCTAAAATAGCACTCCAGTAAGAGTGGCAGCCATTATGAAGACAAACAACAACAAGTGCTGGCGAGGATTCGAGGAAAAAGGTACACTCATACACTGCTGGTGGGACTGCAAATTGGTGCAACCAATTTGGAAAGCAGTATGGAGATTCCTTGGAAAACTGGGAATGGAACCACCATTTGACCCAGCTATTCCTCTTCTCGGACTATACCCAAAGGACCCAAAAACAGCATATTACAGGGACACAGACACATCAATGTTTATAGCAGCACAATTCACAATAGCTAAACTGTAGAACCAACCTAGATGTCCTTCAGTGGATGAATGGATAAAAAAAAATGTGGCATTTATACACAATGGAATATTACTCAGCAATAAAAAAGAATAAGATCATGGCATTTGCAGGGAAATGGATGACATTAGAGAAGATTATGCTAAGTGAAGTTAGCCAATCCCCAAAAAACAAATGCCGAATGTCTTCTCTGATATAAGACGGGGTGACTAAAAATGGGGTTGGGAGGAGAGCAAGGGAGGAAGATTACCTCTAGATAGGGAATAGGGGTGGGAGGGAAAGGGAGGGAGAAGGGGAATAGCATGGATGCTGAAAGGAGACCCTCATCATTATACAAAATACATGTATGAAGATGTAAATTTTGTGTCAATATACCTTACATATAATCAGAGATATGATAAATTATGATATAATGGTGTATTAAGAATCATAATGCAAAAATAAATACATAAATAAAAATATCAGTTCAATCCAAAAAAAAAAAAAAGAAAGAAAGGCTAAAATAGGCTTTTTGGACCACTGGCTTAAAAATTCAGAATTTATATTTCTAGCACTGGATTTTAATCTGCTTAAATTTTAATCTAAATGTTAAGTAAAACAAAGCAAAACTCTATGTGAATAATGTTGTTATATATGTACCAATATTATTGCTTAAAACTTCCATTTTTTTTTTCAGATAGCCACTCTATTCCCAGCATCAGAAAATGATACAGATTTAAACCAGTCACCCAACAGAATTCCCTGGGGAATAGTTATTGATCAAAGAATGAGCAAATGATTGAATTGATTCATTGTAACTGAAGGAAAGGACTTCTGCTTTCTGTTTAGGAGAAAGTTTCTAGCACAATATCTTCTTGCCTTGGAAACATCTAGCCCACACTGTTACTGGTAACCATGTTACCCATGATGAGAGAATAAAGTCCATGCTAAGGACAAGTGAACCAAGTGATAGAGAGAGGTCCTTAGTGACATCACTCCAAATCTGGAGCTCAACTCTCTTTGAACTTCTTATGGGGATGACCAATAGGTTTGCCCATTTTCTTATAGAGATGTCATAAAGATTAAAAAGCTAAAATAGGCCAGGCGCTGTGACCCACACCTATAATCCCAGTGGCTCCAGAGGCTGGCAGTAGGATTTCAAGTTCAAAGCCATCCTCAGCAATTTAGTGAGACCCTAAGCAATTCAGTGAGACCCTGTCTCTAAAATAAAATAATTTGTATGGAATTAATAGCAGGGCTTTAATATCTATGAAGCAAAAACCAAATAGAAAGTAGAAAAATAAAAAATTATAGTGGACAATTTAAATTCATTGATTGACATAATGTACAGTTACGTTATCATAATTATATTGGAAATCAGTAACAGAGCTATCTGGGGAAATACCAAATATTTTTAAATTAATGCACTTTTAACTAAAACATGAGTTAATGAAGTAAGAAACTGAAATGTACTTTTTAAAATATTTATTTTTTAGTTATAGTTGGACATAATACCTTTATTTTATGTATTTATTTTTATGTGGTGCTGAGGATCAAACCCCTTCCTCATACATTCTGGTTAAGCTGTTCACCACTGAGCTACACCCCCAGCTCCAGAAAATGAAATGCATTTTGAACTCAGAATTAAAAGCATATATGAAAAGGTATAGTATGGCACATGCCTGTAATCCCAGCAACTTGGGAGGATAAGGCAGGAGGATCATGAGTTCAAAGCCAGCCTCAGCAAGTTATCAAGGCCCTAAGCAACTTAGTGAGATCCAGTCTCAAAATAAAAAATAAAAAGGGCCGGGGATATGGCTCAGTGGTTAAGCATGCATGGGTTCAATCCCCAGTAACAAAAAAAGGGGGGTAATGGAATGCAGTTAAAAAGTAGTGCTCAGCAAGAAAAATTATAGATTTACAGGTTTCTACAACAAAAGAAGAAAAGTCTCAGTGAAATTATGTAAATTCCCACTCTGAGAAATTAGGCTGTAGCTCAATGGCAGAGCACTTGCCTAGCATATGTGAGGCACTGGGTTTGATCCTTAGCACCATATAAAAATAAAAAACATAAAAAATAAAGGCATTCTGTCCATCTACGACTACAAAAAAAAATTTAAAAAGGAAATTAGGGGGGGAAGGAAATTAAATTGAGTAGAAAAGCTGGTTCTTTTAAATGATCAATAAAATTGATCTAACTAAGCTAATCAATGGAAAAGAGAGACAAAGAACACCAATTACCAATACCAGGAATGAAAGAAGAGAATTAAGTAGAGCTTCTACACACAATAGAAGAAAATTAAGGCATTCTGCTCCTGTTAACAGTGGAGTACTTCCTATTGCACTAGCCCTCCACGAGTTAAAAACTGCAAACTCTGGGCCAAGCACAAAAAATAACTACCTGAAGGTAGTCATTTCAGTAGTTACTGGGGAAAAAAATTTAAAAGGCAAATACTGGAGGTAAGTTGATGATTGAAAAAAGAAAGGGGCTCAGGGAGTTTTCCATTTTATGCAGTGTATCCTTCTCTTTTACTGTAGATAAACACTATGATTTCATAATCAAGGACTAAAGTATTCTTTAATTTTTCAGATGGGCTTATGAAGCAGAAGCCAGTATCAGCACATTTTGACATTCACCAACAAAAGCATGAAAAATCATCTTGGTATTACTGGTGAAAAACCTACATTTTATATAAGACTATATAGAATAGCAATGTAGCTGGGTTTTTTGTTTGTTGTTTGTTTTGTTTTGTTTTGAAATTTATATATATTTATGACAGTGGAATGCATTACAATTCTTATTACACATATAAAGCACAATTTTTCATATCTTTGGTTGTATACCAAAAGGACTTAAAAACAGCATACTACAGGGATACACCCACATCAATGTTTATAGCAGCACAATTCACAATAGCTAAACTGTGGAACCAACCTAGATGCCCTTCAATAGAAAAAAAAAAATGTGGCATATATACACAATGGAATATTACTCAGCAATAAAAGAGAATAAAATCATGGCATTTGCAGGTAAATGGATGGAGTTAGAGAAGATAATGCTAAGTGAAATTAGCCAATCCCAGAAAACCAAATGCCAAATGTTTTCTTTGATAAAAGGAGGCTGATTCATAGTGGGATAGGAAGAGAGAGCATGGGAGGAATAGACGAACTCTAGATAGGGCAGACAGGTTGGAGGGGAAGGGGAGGGGGCATGGGGTTATTAATGATGGTGGAATGTAATGATTATTATTATCCAAAGTACAGGTATGAAGACACAAATTGGTGTGAATATACTGTGCATACAACCAGAGATATGAAAAATTGTGCTCTATATGTTTTCATTTTTTGCTTGAGAGCAGGTTTGTTAACCTTAATCTTACTTGCTTGAAAAATCAGAAGACAGAGTTGTACAACTAGAGCATCTAGAGAGTAGAGGGAAATTTGTGAAAGGAAATCCCTAAAACCCTAAAAAGATAGAAGTCAGAGAGAAGGAAATTCTGTGTACAAGCTGCCCACATTTCTGGCTGACACCTGAGACACATGTGTCAAGCAGACTTTTAAACCATCTAAGACTTAAAAACTGAAGAGAGATATCAGTAGGTGAAAGTAACACAAAGAGAGATAAACAGATATATCATTATGGCTGGAGACTTCAACACTCCTTTTTCAATAAATAGTGAGAACACTTGATAAAAAAATATAGTAACAATGTAAAAGATCTAAGTTGCCTTATCAACCTCTTTGGGCTAATTGATATCTTGTAGACTACTGCTCTCAACTGTAGAATACGTGTTCTCTTCAACTGTACATAATTTGTTCACCAAGAAAGACTATATGCCAGACAATGAACACATCTCAATAAATTTTTCTATTTATTTATTTATTTATTTATTTATTTATTTATTGTACCAGGGATTGAACTCGGGAGCATTTAACCACTGAGCCACATCTTCAGACCTTTGTGCATTTTATTTAGAGACAGGGTTTCACTGACTTGCTTAGGACCTTGCTATGTTGCTGAGGCTGGCTTTGAATTTGAGATGATCCTCCTGCCTCAGTCTCCTACACCGCTGGGATTACAAGTATGTGCCACCATGTCCTACTCAATAAACTTTAGAAGATTGAAATCATGCAGAGTATATTCTCTAACAATAATGGGTTTAAATTAAAAATAAATAAAATAAAATATTTGGAAAACCCAGGTAGGAGTTAATTATAGTTTCACATGCTTGTATTGCAAAAGAAGAAAGGTGTAGGGCTGGGGCTGCAGCTCAGTGGTAGAGCACTTGCCTAGCATGTGTGAGGCACTG
This sequence comes from Marmota marmota marmota, assembly GCF_001458135.2. Taxonomy (NCBI): domain Eukaryota; kingdom Metazoa; phylum Chordata; class Mammalia; order Rodentia; family Sciuridae; genus Marmota; species Marmota marmota. Next base: position 19,217,695 of record NW_026000153.1, read on the forward strand.
AGTTTGATCCTTAGCACCACATAAAAATAAACAAATAAAATAAAGGCATTCTGTACATCTACAACTACAAAAAAAATTAAAAAAAAAAAAAAGAAGAAGAAGAAAGATGTAAATCATGTCCCATATTTCCACCTAAGGAAGTTAGGAAAGGGAAACAAAGAAAGACCAAAGAAAATACAAGGAAGAAAATAATAACAATTAAAGCAGAAATCAATGAAATAGTAAGCAAATTTATAAGGCCAAAGGTTGGATCTTTGAATCAACAAAATCCATGAACTGCTACCTAGACTGATTAAGAATTAAAGAAAACACACATTAACAATATTAGGAATGAAAGAGGAGTTAATCATCACAGATCCCTCAAACATTTAAAGATGAGATGACCTTGAAGCCAGATTTAAAATTAGGTAGTCAGTGTAGTTAGGTAAATCAGGTCTAATATCCAATAAGATCTAAAATGGAGGCCATGCTGACAATGATTCCGGAAATGCAGGACAACTCATGGAATGTTAATGAAGTCCCAGAAAAGCCCCTAGGCCCAAAGTCCATCCCAAAGAAATGTTAATGAACAGCCCCAGCAGATTTGAAGATAGCCCATCCCAAAGAAGTGATAATGAAGTCCTTCCTGCCCAGATTACTTCTTTGGCCCACCTGTGTCCCACCCCTTGGGCCTTCCAACCTACATTCCATCACTGAAAGAACTATAAAAAGGGAAGACAACCTGCACTTCCACGGATTCCACCTCTTGGGTCCCCTTCTTCCTCCAGGAGAAGTCTTTTCTGCTGTCCTTTAATAAACTTCTAATTTCTACTCTGACCTTGCCTCGGTGTGCTTCTCTGGTGTTATTCTTCAACACTGGGGAAGCAAGGACTCGTCACCGGCCAACAGCAGTAACATATTGGAGGTTCCACCAAGATTCTACACCTACACCGAGGTAAGCGCCTCTCCACGCACCCCATGTCTGTTTGAGGTGCATCTTTCTCTCTCTTTCTTTCTGGAGGGTAAGGTGGGCACCCGACGGCTACTTAAACGCAATTAGTGCAGCCGCCACTCTTCAAGACTCCGGTGAGAGGTTTCCCAGCCTAGGCAGCTCTCAATCACCTGTTCAATACAGAGCAGGCATGTTGGGTTCTGTCAAAGCCGCTTCCAACTTTTCTGTCTGGGCCCGGAGAGTAATTGGCCTGAGTACACAGTGTCCCAAATCCCGATCTGCCTTGGATGCGTGGAAGTGGAGGAAGGAGTTTGGAACAACTGCGGGCTACACTCAGACGTATTCTTAAGGTTCCTTTCTCTTGAGCCCCCTCCCGACAGCCCTCAGGGGTATCTAGGGTGATCGGTAGATGAATGGCACTGAGGGAAAGCCCCAATTACATTTGCTTCCATATGGGCTATGCAACACTCCCAACCCCACATCCATTCCCTCCTGGATGCTCCCCTTCCTTCGTGGGTCAGAAATTTTAGCAATTCAGATTGTAGGACTGAGAGAAAGGCATGGGATAATTAGTAAAATCTGCCCAGGTTCCCTAAGGTGCATAGGTAACTTTCACTAGTCTGTTTTACCACTCCAGTGTTTAAAATGTGCTGTGTTCTCCTTAAGCTGCTAGAGAGGCATTTTTAGAATCAACTCCTCTGGTAATCTCTCTGATAGAAAGCACTACCTTACAACCAGTAGATATCCCTTAACCCTTAGGCGGTTCCTTTAGTCTACAGAGCAAAGACAAAAAAGAGTGCATGTTTCTCTTTTGCAATGGGTTTTTAGTGGCCGGGAGGATAAGCAGTAATGTCTGAATCCTCCCAGGGTCTCTGGCACAGGGCAAACTGAGACCCTAGCACTTTGCTAAAGGGGACCAGAAACCCCTTGGCAAAGCAAGGTGAGAGATGGGTTTTCTGGACCGTTTAGGAAGCTCAAGCTTAGGGAGACGTCCCAATGAGAACACTTTTCTCCGGCGTGGGCGCCTGAGTCCTGTTTTCTCACTCAGACGGGAGCTTCTCTCTCTCCAATACCCCAGGTGCACCTCTAGCCTGCGTATTGAAAAATTGGGATAGATTTGACCCTCAGACGCTCAAGAAAAAGCGCCTCATTTTCTTGGTCTGGCCTCAATACAAACTCTCTGATGGAGAAACCTGGCCACCAGAGGGAAATATCAATTTTAATACAATTTTACAGCTTGATAAAATTTGCAAAAAGGAAGGAAATGGTGTGAGGTGCCGTATGTTCAGGTTTTTTTGCTCTAAGGGAAAATCCTAAATTATGCCAACAGTATAAAGCAGACTTAGCTATGATATCTACCATGAAGATGAAGCCAGATTTAAAATTAGGTAGTCAGTGTAGTTAGGTAAATCGGGTCTAATATCGAGTGAAATCTAAAATGGAGACCGTGCGGAGAATGACTGGGGAAAACACAGGACAACTCATGGAATGTTAATGAAGTCCCAAAAGGCCCTAGGCCAAAGTCCACCTCAAAGAAATGTTAATGAACAGCCCCCAGCAAAAAGGTGCTGACTCAGAAGTCCTTCCTGACCAGATTACTTTTTTGGCCCACCTGTGTCCCACCCCTCGGGCCTTCCAACCTACATTCCATCACCAAACCTATAAAAAGGGAAACACATTTGCCCGCCAACTGGATTCCACCTCTTGGGTCCCCTTCTTCCTCCGGGAGAAGTCTTTTCTGCTGTCCTTTAATAAACTTCTAATTTCTACTCTGACCTTGCCTCGGC
>NW_026000153.1:19226086-19244339 GCF_001458135.2 Marmota marmota marmota
ACTTGTATCATAATTTTCAACATCCAAACCTGAAAATTGTGACTTATGGTTAAAATGCCTTAGGCATGAGGCTTCTCCTTGGAATTCCAGTTTTTCTTGCTCCTTCCAGACCTCAGGCAGGATTTAAATTGAAATGCAAATAGAAGAAGCCTGCTAGCTCAGTAGGAGACTGACCTGAGGCCCAAGGAAAAAAAGTAAAGGTGTCCTTTACCTGAACTCAAACTAGATTAAACCAAAAAGTAAATTGTGTGGCATTTACTAATTACTGGCCAGTCATTTTTCTAGGACTCTTGCTTTTTCTTAGATTCTGTATTTTTTTGAGCTCATGATTTTGATCCTACAGACAAGTTACTGTTTTTCTGATAAGTTCTATTTTTGATCAGCTGTGGAGTTTTTAAACATTGCAATGGAGATTTCACCTGAGAAAAGCTACAAGACCTTTACTATTGTGTTATGTGTTACACTTGTGTTATGTGTTGTATGTCTGTATGTGTGTATATCCATATATCATGCAGTGATATGATAATTGGCAGATATATGAGGAGCGCTCATGAAAAATTAAAAAATGGATCCAAATATCTTTGATTCACGTGATTCAAATGGTTCAATTTAAATTTGGTAAATAGATGAAAGTAAAGACATCTTTAAAATTAAGCTTATAGAACAACGAACAATAAAAATTTTAAAAAATAAATAAATAAATAAAATACAAAATAAAAAAAAAAAGAAAATTAAACTAAGCTTATAAATTTTTCTAGGTGTTCAAAAAAGACCCTAATAAAATGTTGATGTCTATAAAATAATCTGCCTAAATTCAGAAATTTACAAGTGTTGTTTCAAAATATTTACATTAACAGATGGAAAAGAGAAATTTAAAATGTTCTAGGTATGGATTTAATAAAAGAAAAATGTGTTTCTGGATAAGAGTCTATGTGATTAAGTTAATAAGAGGGTTTAAGTAAGTGATAAAGAAGGTCTGTGTAAGTTGGTTATATGTGTAAGTTTTTGAGCAAGTAATATTAAAGAAATTAAACAGCTGGTTAAACAAGTACTGTTGTTTTAGAGAATTGTGCTATGTAATTTCTTTAAAAGCTAAACTTGGTTGATATAAAAACATCAATGTAATTGTGGTGCTATTAATGTGTTCATATCTTCCAGGTATACAAGTCTGTAAGGTAGAAGTTTTAAAAGAGCATTATATCAAGCTGGTGTTCTAAAGTTGTATGGTAATTTTAGGCTTAAAAAAAAAAAAACATGTTGGAGATTTATTTATATCATTTGTGTTCTATAACTGGACTTGTTATCAATAAGATATGTAAAGTTCTATGTTACTTTTTATACTAAGATACAATTTAAATTATTTTTAAATTAATGAGAGCCTAATCTGTGTAAAGGTTTTATTGCAAAACACAAAAGTACTTTGCTACTTTTCTACAAAAGGTCAAAAGCTTTCAGCCTTTCTTTGATTCATGTTTTAGGTGTGATATTATATTGTGTTAGCTAATATTCATGTAAACTTGAGCAACAATTTATGTAGGCTTTATAAAATGATGTCTAAAAAGCAAAGATCAGCTTCAGAACTATAGTACTTAAGATTTATGAAGAACCTCGCCTTACCTGAGATAAGGCTCTATGTCCCATCTCACTACATGTAAAAATGACTATGAAAGAAGTAGGCCAGATTTCAGTACATTTAAAGTTGTGTCCAAAAGTTGGTTTTTGTCACGATTACTAGGATCTCAAACAGGGGATTATAATGTATAACTCTACCAAAATCCAAGGTAGCTATTACATGAACTAAATATGTTTTTTCTCTTGTTAATTTTATTTTGTAGTTTTCTTATAAATGGTCTAAAGATTGCCTGTTAATGTTTTGCAGAGGTACTGCTTTAAGAACTCACAACCTGGGTTAATTTAAGATAATGAGTTATCACCTACAGGATAGAGAGATAGACATTAAAGCCCAGTACTCTTAATATAAGGCTGTTGAAACTTATTTGCTGGATGTTTAAGATTAAGTTTTAAAATTAAAGTTAAATTAAAAGGGCCAAGAAAACCAATGTTTGGCTCTTGCCCTCTGAGTCAGTCTTGTTGGGAAAACATAACGGCAGCCGCACCCCAAAGAAAAACCCCAGCATGGCATCTAACAACCCTTCTTCTCCTCTTTGTTTCTTTCACTGGCGTGAAACATTCCCGCCGGCACCAATGTTCAAACCCTGCCGGTAGGAAGCCTTAGCCCCAATTAGAATTAACTTCCTGGGCCCCGGAACTGACATATGGAAGAGCTTGCCAATAAACGGGCGACCTGTTATCTACCTCAGCCCCTGCTACCTCTCTTAGACCTATATAGACACACAGCCTTTTGTAATAAAAAGAGACCTCTTTGGTAATCTGTGTCGTGTGGTGCAGCGTTTTCCAGTCTTACAAGTCTGAATCCAGGGAACAGGGGACTTCTCCAAAGAGCTTTGCAACTCTGGGCCACATAACCTCCCGATCAGGGAGATTAATGAGACCACTGGAGAACAGAAAGCCAATCAGTGCATTTGCTATGAAGAGGAGGGTCATCAAAGAAGGGAGATATCCCTGATGCTTCCAAGGGAAGCCACATGGTCAAGCAAGGCCTGGACCTGTTACCGCTGTTGACCGGTGACGAGTTCTTGCTTCCCCAATGTTGAAGAATAACACCAAAGAAGCACGCCGAGGCAAGGTCAGAGTAGAAATTAGAAGTTTATTAAAGGACAGCAGAAAAGACTTCTCCCGGAGGAAGAAGGGGACCCAAGAGGTGGAATCCGTGGAAGGGATGTTGTCTCCCCTTTTTATAGTTCTTTCAGTGATGGAATGTAGGTGGGAAGGACCCAGGGGTGGGACACAGGTGGGCCAAAGAAGTAATCTGGTCAGGAAGGACTTCTGAGTCAGCACCTTTTTGCTGGGGGCTGTTCATTAACATTTCTTTGAGGTGGACTTTGGCCTAGGGCCTTTTCGGGACTTCCATGAGTTGTCCTGTGTTTTCCCTGAGTCATTCTCCGCATGGTCTCCATTTTAGATTTCACTCGATATTATCTAACTACACTGACTACCTAACTTTAAATCTGGCTTCAGACCCATCCTAGCGCAAATGGCACTAGCGGAACTGAGAAGCTGCTGTAAAGTTCCCCCATGATTCCCATGGAAACTCAGCTGACTGTTAACAATAGATAAAAACAAAAGTCAGTTTGACTTGCTTCATCTTAAACACTTAGCAAAGATGGTTAAAACCAAAACACAGCTATTCCTGGGCATTTTAAATAATAATAATAGTTAAATGTAACTTCCAAAAATAAGTAAACTGGAGGCTACAAAGGAGATTCTCAGACAGAAATGCCTGATAACTATTAAAAAGAACTGCCAGAATAGTTTTTAGTTTAAGGCCTTTATTTCTAACCTACACAGGTAGGCTTGGTGTTTACTAGTATGATTATCCAGCCCTAATACAGAATTAAAGGTCTCTCTATTAGACACAGAGGTCATACTAATAAAAGGATTTTGCAAGATCAGATGACATTAAATTATTAAAGTGTATCTTAAGGGGAAGGACATCTGTAACCCTAAAAGTTAAATGTTGTGTTTACATCCCTGACAATTCTGGCAATGTGACAAATATCCTTAAAGATTACATGATCAGATAGAAGCCATGTCCTCAGCAACTTTGTCATGGAAACAATATCTTAGCTCCTGGTTATCTGGTACTTCCTGGTGGAAAACAGTGTTAGTCTTTGTCTTTGTCATCATACTCATTGGCATATTCCTGTGCTGTGGCATTTATTGCTGCATTAATCTGGTTCCAGTACTAATGAATTCTTGTTTCTCTTATAGACCACCCATCACTCAAATGGCCTTCCAGCCTATTACTTCTCAATCAAACTTCTATCATGGACCATTGGATAGACCCAGTTTTTAAAGGGGGACTCCAAACTGCTTGCCCCACATCGTCCCTTTTCAGCCTGAAGAAGCCAGGCTTTCCTTACAGCAATAAGGAGTTCCCAAAATTAGAGGGGGGAATGAAGCCAGATTTAAAATTAGGCAGTCAGTGTAGTTAGGTAAATCGGGTCTAATATTGAATAAGATCTAAATGGAGGCCATGCTGACAATGATTCCTGGAAACGCAGGACAACTCATGGAATGTTAATGAAGTCCCAGAAAAGCCCCTAGGCCCAAAGTCCATCCCAAAGAAATGTTAATGAACAGCCCCAGCAGATTTGAAGATAGCCCATCCCAAAGAAGTGATAATGAAGTCCTTCCTGCCCAGATTACTTCTTTGGCCCACCCGTGTCCCACCCCTTGGGCCTTCCAACCTACATTCCATCACTGAAAGAACTATAAAAAGGGAAGACAACCCGCACTTCCACGGATTCCACCTCTTGGGTCCCCTTCTTCTATATTAAATTGGTAGGACTAGTTTGACTCTACTTCAGCCATGTTCACCATTCTGACAAAGTCTTGATTTGGTTTTGTTACCTACTTCAACACAGGGGTTTATCTAAGTTTAGCTTTTATGATTATCTGAAACTATTATTTCCTTTAGTTATCCTTTGAGCAATATCCCAGCTATGCATAGGGGTATATTAGGAGGATTCTGGGGCATGTCCGGGAAAGTTTCTACAACAGAAAGCACATGGGACAAATGGTTCTTCTATGGGAAGACACTACTATTTGTTGACATATTGTGGGGTTGCATATAGTGGCCCTCAGATGTGGGGCCTGACATGGCAAGGAGGAATGTTGTAGAACTAGTGTGAGGGGAAACTAAGAAAGTCAAATTGGGACTTGGTGTGTTTTGGGGTATTTATGTAGGTCATGAGGTTTCTACTGGAGCATAAGAAATAGCCTTCAATTAGCTCAAAACAACATGCATTTACTGTCAGCTTTTGTGTCTCAGGAGTCCTGGTGGTCTAATGTTCAGACATTCTGGACATCCCTGAGGCCCCACACCATGTGCTGTTTCTTGTGAAAGATTTTGTACCAGAGTATTATTTTTCTTTTGTTTCTTTGTTGGGTTATTGATATGGGTTATTATCTATCTATCTATCAATCTATTGACATGGGGTATACAATCCAGGTGAAGCCAGATTTAAAATTAGGTAGTCAGTGTAGTTAGGTAAATCGGGTCTAATATCAGTGAAATCTAAAATGGAGGCCATGCTGAGAATGATTCTGGGAAACGCAGGACAACTCATGGAATGATAATGAAGTCACGAGGCCCAAAGTCCATCCCAAAGGAATGTTAATGAACAGCCCCAGCAGATTTGAAGATAGCCCATCCCAAAGAAGTGTTAATGAAGTCCTTCCTGCCCAGTTCACTTCTTTGGCCCACCTGTGTCCTACCCCTCGGGCCTTCCCACCTACATTCCAACACTGAAAGAACTCTAAAAAAGGGAGACAACAGCCCTTCCACGGATTCCACCTCTTGGGTCCCCTTCTTCCTCCGGGAGAAGTCTTTTCTGCTGTCCTTTAATAAACTTCCAATTTCTACTCTGACCTTGCCTCGGTGTGCTTCTCTGGTGTTATTCTTCAACACTGGGGAAGCAAGGACTCATCACCGGCCAACAGCAGCAACAAACTTACTAAGATGTCCTGAGATGACACAATATGGGGGACTTATATGTCCCACGCTAATTAGTTGTTGGATTTTGGCCACTCCAAGAAAGGGACATGGCTATAGACTTCAAATGAAGCAATTCCTGAAGGGAGCTCCTGCACCAGTAATGAGCTCTTCGTTACAGGTTGTGAGCCACACAACCTTCCAAGTAGGAGAAGAAGAGAAACACGTTCGGTAATTTTCTGGTTAGACTGAAATTATATCAAGTAGGTCAATAAGAGAACAAGGAAACAATAAATTAGGTCAAGCTGCCTGGAAGATGTCTTAAAAAGACAGGTAGAATTTACGTATTGGAAGGCAAGAGTATTTCCAGCAGAGGAAATGCTATGAGACAGGGCTGGGGTTGTGGCTCAGCGGTACAGCGCTCGCCTTGCATATGAGAGACCCTGGGTTCGATCCTCAGCACCACATAAAAATATATGAATAAAATAAAGGTATTGTGTCTGGATACAACTAAAAAATATATTAAAAAAAAAAAAAAAGAAATGCTATGAGACAGAGCAGAGTTATGAAGATGAATACCTAATTTCTAAAGTTATACAAACTTTATGTAGATTTGCAAGTATGCAGTATTTTTAAAAAATTTAGTTGTTGATAGACCTTTATTTTATTTACTCATTTATATGTGGTGCTGAGAATCAAACCCAGAGCCTCACATGTGCTCAGCAAGCATTCTACCGCTGAGCTACAACTCCAGCCCCAAGTATGTAATATTTTTAAAACTTTCTTTTTTTTTTACTTTGAAATAATTATAAGTTGACAGGAAATTTGAAAAAAAAAAAATGTAAGAACTGGTCCTGTGAGTCCTTTGACCCATATTCTCCAATGGTAACATTTTTTAACAACTATACTAAAATAAGAAATTGACATTGGAAAAATCTATAGAACTTATTCAGATTTTACCATTTATAGCCACAGTCAATCCCTATCTTTCTATCTCTAGTCTACTCTGTAACCTCTGCAAACCATTAGTCTGTTCTCCATCTCTATAATTTCATGGCATGTATATTTTCTTCAGTTAAAATATTACTTGCATCACAGTCCATATTACATTATGAGGAAATTATTAGCATCATCACCTTAGACTTTTAAAATATCTCATAAATTCTTTCATGTTTTAGTTAAGATTCTTCAAAACACTACATACCTACTGTCTTTAAATTTTTATTCTCTAGTTCTTCTTCCCTATAACTCTAGAAGATGATTGTGTCAAATGCTTTACAAACCAACTATGACCACAGAAGTGTGAGTCGTTTTATCTCATTTTTATTGTTTTTGTTACATTTTTTTAACCCCTCTCCCTTCCCTTCATTCCTCTTTGTCTAATCCACTGAACTTCTATTCTCCCCCACCCCCATTGTCTGTTAGTGAAGCCATATTTACAGATAGGTAGTTAGTGTAGTTAGGTAAATTGGGTCTAATATCAAGTAAGATAAATAAAATGGAGGGCATTATAGAGAATGGAGTAGAAGAAACCAGAGCAGCACTTGGGGAAATTGAAATGTTAATGTCTCCAAGCCCCGGAACACATCCTAAGGAATTGTTAATGAAGCAGCTCCCAGCAAACAGGGAGATGCTAATCCAAAAGCCAGGCCCTTCCAGCCCAGATTACTCCTCCAGCCCACCTATCTCCCACCTTTTGGGCCTTCCCACCTGCATCCTATCACTGAAAGATAAAGGGATACAAAAGATATGAATGTGGGAAAGCTGAAAGAAGACCTTAGCTATAAAAAAGGGAAGACTTTCTTCCTCCGGGGAGAAGTCTTTTCTGGTGCCCTTTAATAAAGCCTTCTACTTTCCAGTCTAAATTTGCCTTGGTGACATATCAGAGAGAACATTTGGCCTTTCGTTTTTGGGGGGGATTGGCTTATTTCCCTTAGCATGATAGTCTCCAGATCCATTTACCAGCAAAAGTCATAAAGTCATTTTTGATGGCTGAGTAATATTCCTTTGTGTATAGATACACCATATTTTCTTTATTCATTCATCTAGTGAAGGACACCTAGGTTGGGTTCCATAGCTTAGCTTACTTTTTAACCTTTGCTTTAAAAGCTTACTGTCAGCATATCTTCACTGATTGTTTCCTCCTGCCCTAAGGCTCAAATATTCTCATTATTCTCTATTATTTTTGTAGACACTTTCTTTTCAAGCTTTCCCTCCTTTAAAAGTGTTATCCTCTCCCTCAACAACGTCTTTTGTGAGTATGTGAGCTTGTAACCCTTCTCAAATGAACATTGATTGAGAATCCACACCACACAAAGTTTCCAGCACAAAGGAGTCTTAGCGAGGGAGACATAAATCATACTAAGAGCTTGAATTCTACCACAGCCCATCAGTGGGTCCCCAAAGGTTGCCAAATATAAAAATAAGTCTGTACCACTTGATAAACAGTCAATGCTATAAGACCCTGTGTGTCCCACCTGGGAAAAAAGGGTGTTAAGTCTCTCTGAGACTTACCAGATATCCTTAAGACCCAGCAACCAAAGGCCTGGCAATACAGACAGCTTCTGTTATGACATTTTGAATATCGCTCCTTCTTCTACCATTAAATACAACAAAAATGTGAGAAATGTTATCTTGGTGACTTTTAAAAGTGTTATAGAAATTCAGAGAATGGAGTACTCATTGACAACATCAGATGGAATGGAACTCAGAGAAACAAGAGAGCATCTGGGAGAAGCTTACTGAATATATTAGTGTTTCCCAAACTTTCAATAAATAATAGTCATAATAAATACCATTTATCCAGTGCTTGCTCTGCCATAAGTTCTATAACAAATGCCTTTTATAAACAGACATTTCTATATTTATTTCTCCCAAACAGCAAGACACATAATTACAATTCCATTTTACAAATAAGCGGTGTTGGTCTTCAACTAATGCACACTGATACAGCTAAACCAGTTATTCAAAGCCTTTTATTTTGTTTGGTCACAATGTTTGTTCTGATCCATTAGCACCTGGGCTACACCAGTTGTTAAATTGTTTGAGCAGCTCCCTTACAGGTAAGAAAACTGAGACCAAATCACCTGCACAAAATCACATAATAAACACCAGAACTCAGATTTCAGTCCAAAACTGAGTAACACTGAAACTTATATATACCCAGAATCACTCTTTCAGCTACCTTTCAAGTATGAAAAGAGCTTTAAGGGAAAGTTTTATACTTTTATCCTTCTTCGTGTAACATCATGTTTTCTAATTCCCTGAAGCCCCCCACCCCCACCCCCAACAAAAAGAAGAAACAGGGCAACAAAGCCAAATAAACAAACAAAAAAACCCACAGACAACATCAATGATCTAGGTGAAAAATTATTCTTTCAAACTCTCAAAGATAGGAAGCAACCTCCAACAGCAACAAAACTCAACAGCTATGCAAGGAGGGGTGGAGAAAAGGCGAGGGTTTTCTGGTAGCCCTGAGAGCTGCATAACCCTCCAGTTACCACAGATCCTCTCAGAAATGCTCACAAGGCCCATGTGACAACAGCCACCGAGTTTGGAAAGAGCTTTGCAGACTCCGAGTCCTAATTAAGAGTAGAAGGACTGGAGCGGTCTAAGCCCTATGAACCCAATTTTTGTGACCAAAATTTTCATAGACGATAAAGCCCCACATTAAGGAGAAGCTGCTAATAGTAGAATCCTAACTGAGCAGGTCAGGAACAAAAGGGCAAAGGAAACCAGGAGCAATCCAAAGGGAAGGGGGAACATTTCATAAAAACATCAGAAGGGGGAGCACTAGAGCCATGCAGTGAGGCAAGCTGTCTTTGCCCTACCTCCTCCATTAGCACAGAAATATTTATCTCAGGAGTTGGAACATAGCTAGGTAGTACAGCGAGGGTTTAGCATGCACAAAGTCCTAAGGGTTCAGCATGCACAAAGCCCTAGGTTCCACCCCAGCAAAACACGTGCACTCATACACACACATACACACACGCACACGCCTCATCTCACCTAAACAAGAGCAAAAAAACAGATCACACAGTTGAATCTCATACAAAGATACTGTGAGAAAAAAAAGAGTCAGGAGCAGAGTAACATCACTAGAGAATGATAAGGCCCAAAGAAAGAGAAATAATAACTTTATATTTAAAAATAAACCCCCAAATGAAGTATCAGCCAAAAGCTTTCTAATTTTGAATAATAACAGTTCCGAATTGCTTTCCTCCGCTGTGTCCTTCTGTCATGATGTTCTGATTCATCTCAAGCCCAGAGCTATGGAGCTGGCTGACCATGGACTGAGCCTCTGAGATAATGAGGCAAAACAAGCCTTTCTTCCTCTATGCTGTTCTTGCCAGGTCTTTTGGTCACAGCAATGCAAAACTGACTAAAATAATAACCTACAGATAATGATGATGATGATGATGGTGATGGTGACGGTGATGATGATTATGATCCCCAAGGACTTAGCAAACTTCTCTTAGCACATCATAAGGCTCCAAACAATATCTCCATCCGCCACTGAGACCTTGAGTACTTTTGGATCTTCTGGGTCACATGGCCCAAGTGGCACAGCAGCTTGCAGAGCAGCCTGAGCCTATTGCAAACTAATATGGTTTGGCTACAATTTGTGCCCTCAAAGGGTGTATATGCCAGAACCTAGATTCCTAGTGCAGCAGTATTAAAGTGGAACTTTTAAGAGGTGGGGCCTAGTGGAAGGTAATAAGGTCATTAATCCATAAGTGGATTAATGCTCACAGGAGTAGGTTAGGCCTTATGGAACTGGATTACTTTCCAGAAGAATGGATTGTTGTAAGTGAGCCTGGATCCTTCCCCAAATTGGACTTCTGTATATGCTCCTACCATTGTGATGCTATCTATCCTGTGGCATTAACCAGAGCTGAGTTGAGGCCTGTACCTCGCTCTTGAATCTCCAGAAATATGAAAATCTCCTTTCTTTGTAAAGTACCCAGCTTCAGGTATTTTTTCATAGCAACACAAAACAAAGATAAGAGGACTCTTTAAAAAAAAATGGCTGACTCCAGATATGTGGTAGGAAACATGAAAAATGTACCTGGGATATCTTGTTGTATTTGAAAGCAAGGAAATATCAAAGACTAGCAGAGTCATGTTAATAGACACCAACATCAATATGACCTGGTTAAATTTGAACAACAAAAGAAATAATTAGTATGTTGAATCAAAATTCATTAAATATATGAAAATCTACGAGTTTATAGTGATACATAAAGAAAACAAATTTCATGATTCCTTTTGGTGGTTGTGAGAGCACTAATAAAGTTTTCTGAAAACAGATAAATAAGGAATAAATAAATAAGCATTTACCTGCCTTTTCTGAATATATTCTATTTCAGGGTAACCAAAGAGCTGATGAGGAAAAATTCACAGAATATAACTCCAACTAATAAACACAAAGAGAGTGACAGATTCAGAAATCATCTGGAGTAAGATATGTAGTTAGGCATATAGATTTGGAGCTTCAGAGAGCAATCTGGCCTGGAGGTGTATATTTGTAAGTCTTTAGAATATGATGCGTTATAGAGGCCGTGGGAATTTGTGGGAACCCAGGAAGGGATGCAACTGGCCATATTATCAACATAAGCAACAGGCGAAGAAAGAATAACTAATGAGAGTCGATAAGCTGAATCAGTCAGAGACGTGTGAGGGGAAACATTCAAGAATGAAGTAGTGTTGCAGACGTCTGCAGGGTGACAATTTCATGAAAGCATGAGAGAGAAGGAAAACATCTTAGAGGAAGGGCTGCAGAGTCTGGCCAACATAATACATGCAGTAGAAAGGATAAGTGGAGTGAAGCATAAGAAACATGTTTATTGGCAACAGGGATCTTCAGTTGCGATGGAGGACAGAAATAGGAGCCAGACTTCTGTACATTAAGAAATATGTGTAAGTAAGAAGGAAGTTTGCTGGTAAAAATGGGAGAGTGGTCTGAGAGTTATCTGATTCCATAAGAATTTTTAGGATTCAACCCAGTCTATAACCAGAGACAAGTCTTTGAGGAGAGAGAGAAACAGAATGAAAGAGAAAGATTAAGATGTGTGTTCCAAAAAATTAAAAGATACTGGCTTATAGATTAAAAATAAAATTTATTAAGATATGGTTCCTGAAAAACAATTTCCCAAAATACAATGGCTTTAAAAAAAAAAAGAACTCTTTGTAGAAGTCCAGTTCAAGGTCCACTACCTCTCGTACCTTAACCGTGTTAAGGACACAGGGATTTTTTTTTTATATTGCTGCTTCACTAAGTCCTAGATTAGGAGTCATAAACTATGGCCTGCAGACCAAATTCAACTCACCACTGATTAGAAATAAAATTTTATTAAAACACAACCCAGCCCATTGGTTTACATGTTGTTCATGGTTGCATACCTTCTGCAATGGCAGAGTTGAGTAGTAATAACAGAGATAAATGAAAATATTTCCTATATAGCTGTTTATGGAAGAAATGTGCCATTTCCTGTTCTAAAATGTTACTGTCTTCCATGTACTCAAATGAGCAAGTCAGTATATTCACTGGATTTGAATTTTAGTCAAAAAGAAGGGGAAAATGAGCAGTTTAGGCCACACTCTTGTCCTCTAAAGGACAATGACTTGAAAATGTACAAATCACATCAGTTGACATACTCCCAGTTAGAACTTAAGCTCATGACCACACTTTGCTACATAGGAGGCTAGGTAATGTTGTTTATTCTGGGCAGTATGCGTCCAGCTAAAATGTGCCGGACCAAAAGCAAGAGAATGCACATTGGAGCTGATTCACAGTTTCTATCACTAATTCTACTCTGTTTAATGGCCAACTGTGGATTACTGAATGGATATCTACTCCAAACTCTCAGAGTAAAAGAAGTGAACAAAATTCAATTTTTCAATGCAAGTGATAGAAGATGGATAAATTACTCAGGTGTCTTAAATAAAAACTAAGATTTAAGTTTGGAAAGACAAAGATTAAGGATATGAGTTAAATGTATGAAGTCACGAAAGTCATGAAGTGAAGAAGTTAATATTTCGCCACAACATGATGTACTATTACTAAGGAGGCACTAGCCTGAATTGGGGTGATAGGTGGGAATGATGGTCTGATATTGGCCCTAATGACTACTAAGCATATTCCAGGCAGTTGGAAAAGCAGAATTGGGCCTGAGGACATTTGCCACTTCCTGATCTGGCAGATTGGTTGGGTTAATAGCTGAATATTTGAAAGCAGAGGGAAGAGCAGAGTGGGGGGAATGCCAGGAACATCTGCACTGAGGAAGTCAGCATTCTCACAGGGGCCAGAAGGGAAGAGTGCAAGACATTGAAGGGAGGCAGCTAATGCTGATTTCTTACTGGGCCTCACCCTTAGAGCCAGTGTATGAATGTTTAGTGTTTTTAGTTGCCCCAAATCCATAGTTCCCTGCTCTTAATACTGTACCAGGTTCTTTCAGTAGAGCTCCCTCCTGCTACTCAGTCTACCTGCCTTATGTAGCACATTGGACCTATTCCTTTGAAAGCAAATCATTGCTTTCCATTGGGACAGTGATCAACCCCAAAGGGATAGTTATGTAGCTTAATTGGAGTCAAGGAGGTGCAATAAATTATTTTATGGGGCTCTGAGAATAAGGCAGGTTCTTCTTGCCACTGGTCTTTCATTTAAGAGGATATAAAACTATTTGCTTTTCCCATATCCCCAGAGATATTCTGTCAAAGGATTGCGACAAGAAGAAGTAGCTGATAGACCAAAAAAAAAAAAAAAAGGAGGGGCTCTAGGACCTTACCTGGAGTAAATGTTACCCTTAGAATTTTGTTAGTCACAAGTCAATACATTCTCTTCTTGCATAAGCTTTTGTAGATTGAGTTTTCTCTCACTTTCAACAGAAAAAAAAGATATAATACTAGTAGACCCTTTAAATACTTCATGTCATTTAATGTTACAACACTTGTGTGACAAGGGTATTATTACTATTTTGTATACATGAAGTAACTCAAATTTAAAATTTAGTATCTTTGTTATAAATGAGCAAATGATCTGCATAGACATTTGGATCGCAGTATATCTTTCTCAGGGACACTAATCATCCAGGAAATGCAAATCAAAATCATAATGAGATATCATCTTAGTCCAGTTAGAATGGCTGTCATCAAAAAGACAAACAATAACAAATGTTGGAGAAGATGTGGAGAAAGGAGAATTCTCATGCCCTCTTGGGAATGTACAACCATTATAAAAAACAGTATGGCTATTTCTCAGAAAATTAAAAATAGAATTGCCATATGATCCAGCAATCCCACTCATGGGTATACATCCAAAGAAAATTAAAACAGCATGATGATGAGACATTTGTACTTAAAAATTTAATGTAACACTATTCACAATAGTCAAGATATGGAATCAATATAGTGTTCATCAATGGATGAATTTGAGACTGTAACTATAGATTAGAGTTTCATATCATCTTCCTTGCAGGAACCACACCAAGATTCATCAAAGATTCATAGTTTTTACTTCTTTAATGGAGAGCTTTAAGATATTTTACTTTCTGAGTAATTTTGAGTGCAGAACCCTACATTTTTTCTTCCAACAGGTCACAATTGCTTTCCCATATCCAATCCAAAAGCAAATTCTTCAATGACCCACTTCTATTGAGTCTTTCCAAAATATCTTACTTAATTTTCTCATAAACAACTTATTTTTGCATTAATTCATGGGTTCACACATTTACTCAAATTGCATGAGTACAATAAAAGGTATAACTGGCATTGGCATACATAAGACTATATTAGTTTTTATAGGACTGCCATAACAAATTGTCAGAAACTGGTGGTTTATAATGAGACAAATTCATTGTCTCATAGTTTTGGAGTCTTAAAGTCTGAAATCAAGGTGTCAGTAGGGTCATGCTATCTATTAAACCTGTAAGGGATGGCTTGTTCCATGCTTCTTCTTAGCTTCAGGTAATTTGCCTGACAATCTTTGGCATTCCTTGGCTTGCAAATGCATCCCTCCAGTTCTCTATCTTAACCTAGCCATCTTCTAGGTCTGTGTCCAAATTTCCCCTTTTCATTAAGAACACCAGTCATACTGGATTAGAACCCACACTAATAACTTCATTTTTAACTGGATTGCCTCTGTAAAGATTTTATCTCCAAAGAAGATCACATTCTGAAGAACTAAAGGTTAGGATCGCAGTATATCTTTCTCAGAGACAGAATTTAACCACCTACTACACTGACTCTTCCTCGCCCAGATGGTAGGGAAAAAGCAGGGGTGCCATATAAAAGTGGTGAATATTTATTATTGGTCAATATGTTTTGCAGAGGGAAAATAATATATGGGTCAATAAAAGGAGTCAATAATATCCTGTTTCACAAAGTGGGGAAAGAGCAAAGAGAATGACAGAAGTGGAGCTGGAGCCCTAGTATATTTCCCGTATAAGTGAGTTATTTTCTGCTACTGTGGACTAAGACAGCCTGTTACTATCCCTCTGTCCTACTGGGTTGGAGAAGGTTATACGATGTACAACGGGAATTTAAAAAAGGAATTGAAACTGAACATAAAACGTGCTAATACCTTCATAATAGGACATTTCAAGAAAGTTGGGAGTTCACATGAAAGTTTTGGAGTTCACATCCTTTAAACTGTCTTCAAGGATGTGTAGATTCTCTTTCACAGGCTTTCAGAAAACTCCTTTGGGTAAATCTCACTCAGCAAGTGATTTTTTTTTTCTTTTCTTTTCTTGCCTAGTCAGCATGTCTTCTAGTAACAGAATTCAGTATTTCATTTTGTGGAACACTCCTTCCCCTTGTGGGTTTATTTAAAAATGATGGTACTTTCAGAATACAAATTTTGGCTTATGACCTAGGCCTTGCCAGTCAAACTATGACATGCTTCTTGTGGCAAGAAAAGGCATATCATGGCCCAAGAGGCCAGAGCAAGGGAGGGTAGATAGAAGAGATGGATCATAATCAGTAAGATAGATGATAGATAGATAGATAGATAGATAAGGAAGGAAGGAATAGCAAGGAGGCCAAAGTGAATGGAGCAAAGGGAGTCATGCGAGAGGTAGCAGTAGGTGAGGTTGTAAGGGTAATGGAAGAGCAGCTCATGTTGGGCTTTGGTTCTTACTCTAAGTGGGAAACTGCCAGGAAAGTTTTGAGCAGAAAATGGATTTGATCTGACTTGATATTTTTTAAGATCACTTTCGACGAAACAGTAGGGAAACCATGGAGGACATTGCTGAAATGACCCAGGTGGGAGACGGTGGAAGCATATGTAAGATTTGGTCAGACTACGGGTATGTGAGGAAAGTCCAGCCAAGACAATTTCCTGGCCGCTAGAAGGCAACCATGAGTCAAGGATAACTGAAATGTTTTAGGCCTGAACAACTGGAAGGAGAGAATTGTCACTGAGAATGGGAAGAAATGAGAAAAGTAAGATTAGGGACACGGGTTTGGACATGGTAAGACTGAAATATACTCTCAAGGATGCAGATGAGCAAAGGAGTAGGGGTTCATGAGACAGGTCCAACCTGGGGATAAAAGCCAGGATACAAAGACTTGCCTTCTCTCTCTGCAATCAACAAAGCCTCACCTGGAGTTTAACAGAATAAAGGAAGAGAACTTTTTGTTGGGGAAAACACCAGTCCACTTTACCAGTCAGACTCCTGTCTTTGAGATCAAAAAGACTTCATTCCTTCATCTTACCTCCTCTCCGGTTTCTCCCTGGTCTCCCCCAGTCCCTTTAGGCTAGACCCCACACTCTGCCCAGTTGCTCTCTGCTTCTTCCCCTCCAGGTCCCTATTCTTAGGTCATTACCTGTTGGATAAAAGACAGGACGTTCCCTAGGAGAGTGTTCATTTCCTAGTCGCCCACAGACAGGGAATCGCTAGCCTCCAGGAATCTACACTTCTCACATTTACACAAAGGGCAAAAATAAGCCTGTTCCGTTGAGCCTGGGTCACTAACCCAAAAAAGTCCCAGCCGGCTCCATTGGTGGAATCGGGGTGGACAAAAAGGCTGCGAAGCCCTCCACACTAGGGTAAGACACACCGTTAGGGGTCAGGAGACCCTAATCTCTCGTTGCCCAAATTGGTGCAGGGAGCAGGCCAGGGCACGAAGGTAGCTCAGCAGCTGAGCCAGCACAGCCAGAGGACCAGCCCGGCGGAGACGCCTCCCTTTACCTCCTCTCGGGGCGCTCCCGCCCCCCGGCGAGGCAGCCAATCGGAGCCGGGTAACCTTCCGCTCTGCAGACCTGGCAGCAGCGGCGGCGGCGGCGCCGGGAGGCTACGCGGAGGGCTCGAGCTCGGTGCCCACTGGCATCAGGTAAGGTGCGCACTGGAGGACAGCAGCCGGGCACGCGTGGGGGAACCAGGGTGCGTGACGGAGAATGGGGAACGACACGACTTTCCTAAAGCGTTCGGGCAGGCGCTTAAAGGGCCTTAAAGGCCAGAGGAGGCCCTGCACCAATCGCCGGCCTGGGCCACGGCTGCTGGAGCGGGATGCAGTGGCGCCGCCTACCTAGCCCTGCCCTGCCCTGCCCAAGGCCCGGCACGGGGCCCAGCGGGAGGACAAGAGTCTCCGCGGGCTTACGAGGGGCTCTTTCAAATAAACAAGACACTTAAAAAAAATCTGTATTTCATTTTTAAATGTTATGGTTTCGTTTTTTAGGTAGACCTTAGGGGGGCCGGTGCAGTGTATGTGTTCCCCGCGGTCTAGGCGGCTGGGTTGAACGAGTGGTTCTACTGGAGGCCTCCAGCATGGGGACTTGGGATTCTACCCTGGGACTCTGAAATGTCAGGAGGGTGTCCCTCCCTGAAAGCGTCTTAGCCTTTCCTAGCCACACTTTCCTCTTTGGAAACTGTGAAGTGTGTTTCGTAGGCATTGTTGTGAGGGGTAAATGAATTAATATTCTTGCAAAATGCATTCTAGACATGTAGTGCTCAGGAATATTGCTAATGAGTTCATATCCTACTTTTAAAAATTTGAGGCATCCTTTATATACTGTTCTGGACCCTGATATTTTTTCACTTAACATTATGTCATATGAATTTTCCATCATACACTACTGTGAGATCTTGGGCATATTAAGCTAATCTCTTGGTGCCTCAGTTTACTTATCAGAAATATTATGGATAATCATAATGCTTGGCTGGATGGTTATGCAGAATAAATGACTTAGTAAACCTAAGTAACTTACAGCATGATTTTCATTGTGGTAAAGATTCAAAAAATATTAGCTCATCATTATCTATAAAGCAAGCAATACAGTCCTGAAGGAACTCCTCCTCATAACTACTGTAATTTCTGTGGCATTATTTCCAAGAATTTTTTGAAATTACTGAAATAGAGGGTATTGATATATTACTCATTTTTGTCCCAAAAGATTATATTGATAAATATACAAATCTTTTCCTTACATTATGCATTCCAGAAAAAAAAAACACTGATGTGAAATGGTAGACAAAGTATTATAAGAAATGTTTTGCATGAAAGGTTCTCTAACTGTACTTGAACGTTTAGGAGTAATTGTCAATGTTTTTCTTGTTTTTCATACATGTTCTTTATTTCTTTTCTTTTTTAAAAAATTCTTTTTACTCCCTTGCCCATGCAATTAGCATTTGCTTAACAAAGATTTGCCACACTTGGCCACATGTCTCCCGCCCCCCC
>NW_026000153.1:19244360-19365036 GCF_001458135.2 Marmota marmota marmota
CTGTCTTATTCTCTGAGACAAGATCTCACTAAATTACCCAGGCTGGCCTTGAACTTTTCCATCCTCCTGCTTCAGTTTCCCAAATAGCTAGGATTACAGGTATGTACCACCATGACCAGCTGGGTCATATCTAATAATCACTTTATTTTAATTGTATTTAGTTTTTCATCTATATTTATTATCACTCCTAATCTTTTTTTAATAAAATAAGGGTAAAATATGATAAAATACTCAAATTGCAATGGTCTTCTGTCTAGAGGCAGCACTGCACCAGAACTGGGGGCTGATAGGAGACTCGTGCAGAAACTGTGGCAGCACTTTCATTCCTGATTCTCATTGGCATATCCAGGAGTCTGTTTACATGATCATATAGATCACTAATACCACGTGGGGCCATTTGTGTGTACCATAGTAGTATATTTAGGATTCTAAAAAAAAAAAAAGCTCATCTTTAGACATATATTCTGGAATTTGAAAAAGACATTTTTCTGCAAAGAAAATGTCTTATTGTTCCTTCAAATTAGGTCTTAACAATAGTGTCTGTTTGAAAACTTTTCATTAATGCACAGTGTATAATTTTTCACTTATGAAAAACCTGAAAACAAAAAAAAAACACGCACAAAAATCCTGAAGATTGTTTCTGTGACAGGGAACTACATTCCTGAAAACGTCTTCAAATTATGAGTTATTGGCTCTGCCTTATGGTGAAAATTGAGGGTGACCTCCCAGCAATAGGGTTATATATACATAGATATTTCAAAAGTATTAATACCCTGAATTTGTGAATAAAGGCAGTTTACAACAAAGTTGGTAACAGATAATTATAAATATAACCAGAAATTGGAAGCAGAGAAAAAATGTAAACACAGGAAATGAGTATATGGGGAAAAAAGAGCAAAGTGTGCCAGTGCTATCCAATAGCACTTTCTGTGATGATAGAAATGCCTCGGCACCACATAAAAATAAATAAAATAAAGGTATCATGTCCAACTACAACTAAAAAATAAATATTAAAAAAGAAATGTACTATATTTAATTAATTTACATTTAAATAGACATCTGTGTCTATCTGGTGGCTACCACACAGGACAGTGCAGGTCTAAATTGTTTTTTGTAATTACATCTCAAATTTGTCTCTGGAAAAGTAAACTTAGTATATACTATGGTTCTTGTCATTTAGAAGTAGACTATGCTTAGCAACTTAATTCATTCATTTATTCATTACCTAAATATAAATGACATTGAAAGGAAGCAGAGCATTTCCTGATACTTAGCTGTATGATAATTTTCTGTGGACTTATATTATCAGGGTACCTTGATATATTGCCCTGCCAAACTCTATTCAATTAAGGAATTAGGGCTGCAAGAGATAGAGTCAGTGAATATGGCATCCTTTCTCTTTTCAGAATTTTGAGTAATTATACTAAACTTTATAGAAAATTTTAAAGTATATAGGTAAGCAATTAAGCAACTACATCATAGGGGCTGGGGTTGTGGCTCAATGGTAGAGCGCTTGCCTAGCAAATGTGAGGCGCTGGGTTCAATCCTTAACACCACATACAATAAATAAATAAAATAAAGATATTGTGTCCATCTACAATTAAAAAAAAAGAAAAGAAGCAGCATCATAAAAACTGTACCACTCAAAGACATAATTACTACTAATATTTCATCTGTGTATTTCCAGTCTTTGTCCCATATTTTCCTTGATAGGTCTTGAAATATCCAGTTTCCTCCATGAAAGAGACCTTCATTTGGAATGTGAGAGTCACTCACCTTGAACTCTCAGGCAAGCACCTGGCATCCCCTAAGGTCGCCCTCTCCTTGATATTTCATTATAGCTCCTGCCAGTGGCCTGGCTTTGAGACAATGACTATAAGTGCTTGAGAGGGTCTTTCCAAGGGAAAGAGGAGAAATATTACAACTGTAGTCAGTTCTCCATGATAAGCCACCCATCCTTGACATTACTGACATTTGCAGCTGGATAACTCTTTGTTGGGTGTGTGTGTGTTGGGGGTGGGAAATGTTTAGTGGCTTCTAACTACTAGATGCCAGTAGCACACTTACACCCGCCACCCCTAGCCTGACAATCAGAAATGTCAGTGAGAACCACTGGGTCAAATGGAAAGCACTAAATTATTGCTGACCTGCTCTAAAGAGTTTCAAATTCTTATTTGTACATGTGAGAGAGTCTGAAATCAAAAGACAAATCAGAAATTAAGGAAGCTGTTTTGTCCTGGATATACTATTAATTTGCTGTGAGATTTTGGTGGGCAAGTGTATCAGTTAGGATCCTAACAGGAAAAAGCACAAAATGAAAAGAACTTTTTAGAGGTCTCTTCTTCACAAAAAAATGGGCAGGATTAGGGGAACCAACACATGATGATGAGGTACCCAGGGAAGAGGGTAGACCACCCTCAGTGGACCATGCTCCCTACTCTTGTCTGAAGGGACAGGGAGGACTGTGGTACTGAGCTGGGATGGGGTGGAGGAAACTGAAGCACTAGAAAAGAAGCTGCCTTCTCCAGGGCTGCAGTGGCCATGAGAGAATGCAGCCACTGCCAGAGCAGCCCCCTGTGGGGCCAGACAAGTGGGATACAAGTCTTTCTCTTTCTGCTCTCCACCCTCTTGATTCTTCATTGGCCAAACCCAACTGGAAACTGAAGGATGGCAGACAGCCAGCTTCCTAGAGCATGGGACAGCATAGGGGCCAGCAGAACTATCATCTAGCCTTAACACCCCAGGGTCTTTGTGCCTCTGCAGAATGAAGGTTCTCAAACTCCACTTCTTCTCTCTCTGTTTTTAAATTGGTGCGTTATTGCCGGGTTTCTGTTCTCGCAACTAAAAGGCTCAGGGGTCACTCTAGTTAAACTGGGCTAACTGGGCTGCACAAAATAACCACACAAGAGACACAAATACCTTTTTCTTTGGGGTTGCTGTGACGGCTCCTCTGACCTTAAGGGTCCGCAGAAAGAGAGAGAGAGAGAGCACACACGCGCTGACCCCTTTTATTGAGGAGAAGCTATTCAAATGAGGCAAGGGGTCAGGTTTCAGGGGGCTGAGTCTATGTTCATGATGTCCACTGTCAGCAGGTTGACTGACACCTGGGTAGGCCACACCCAAGGGCACAGTAAGAGGAGGGGACACACACAAGGCACTTCCATGGAAGATTCTATCCTAAACAGGGCAAGGGGTTAGATTACAAAGGAACAGGTGAGCATAGCTTCACCCATGGGGCTGTAGCAAGACACACCCATTTCTGTGATTGAGCGCCTCAGCACCCAGCTGGGGAGTGTAACTCAGTCACCCATTAGGTTGGCCTCCCACACGTTATAATTACACTAGTAGTGGGATTCATTTTGTCATATTTGTACATGATACAACATAATCTGATCAGTGTCATTCCCCCTTCCTCTATTTCTCTCCATTTCTCCCTCCCCTTGATCACTTATTCTGCTTTATTCTCTTTTTATTATTATTTTTATCTCTTTTTTATTATTGTTATTATTATTATGTCAATTACTGCATCATAATTATATGTATATAGGCAGGATTCTTTGTGCTATATTCATATATGGACACAACATAATTTGGTAGATGTCCTTCCCCAGTACCCCCCCCCTTCTATCTTCCCTCTCTCTCTTGATCCCCTTCCTTTACTCTGAGTCTTCTCTGGCTCCCCTTCTTATGCAAATATACAGATAGTCATCCAGTACTGCTTAAGGCCTCTGGCTTTGTTTCATGAAGGAATGCCAGGTCATTCTGTTTGGGTTTTTTTTGTTGTTGTTGGGGGGGGGGGGGCTACTGCAGGATTTAAGGGTTTTTTGTTTTGTTTTTAAGTATTTTTTTTAGTTATAATTGGACACAATATCTTTATGTGGTGCTGAGGCATGAACCCAGTGTCTCACACGTGCGAGGTGGGTGCTCTACCACTGAGCTACAGCCCCAGCCCTTGTTATGTTTTTATTTGTTGTTTTTAATCATTACTATTTCATTTTGTGCTGTTTGGGGCACTAAAATATTTGTTGGGACCTGAGTAAATAGTTGGCTATTTCATATACCTTATACTTACTTGTACATAATGATTTTTTTTTTCCTTATAGCTTAACTCTTTCCCTTTTTTTCTGTCTCAGAAACCTTATGAGAAAACCTCCATTTTGAAAGGGGCTTAAAGTTTTCACCTGAAACCTGAGAATTTACCACCCCTTAACCAAACTGCCTAGGAAACAAAATAGTGAAATAATATGAAATAAAATAATTTATATGATTAATATCAAGGACACAAATAATACATTATGAAATCTTGCTTGTTGTTTTGCTAAAGAGAAAAAATGTTTTTTCTCTAGAGATCTTTAAAAACATAATTATTAGGCTTTTAACATGTTAGAAACAAAAGTTAGAAGTGTGGAAAATTTGCATGTCTTTGACCCCCACTTGGGAGTTGTACTGGGTATGCTCAGTGTTCTAGCAGTTCATGTTTTCCTATGTACTGGGCCAGAAAGAACTAGTCTTTAAGCAGTAGGAGACCAAGGTTATGATCTGGACCCTCTGGAGGGTAAAATGCCTAAGGACATGTGTAGGACCCTGGTATGTCCTGATCTCAGCCCAGTTTTGAAACTGAGTTGCACATTGTTCTGCATCATTTCAGTTAATATGCAGCTCTTTTAATACATGGACATACCTTCCAAGTTTAAGTATACTAGACATTTATTCCTTAATAAGAGTACTTTGCCACATGTTACATTATTTCCCTCCAATTATATCAAGATCACTTTTGCTAAAGGTAGAAGCTTTTGAAATGGTTAGGGGAAAGAAAAGGAGATTGTGGAACAGATGGGGGGGTGGGCTAGGAAGGACTGGGGAAGGGGTGGCTTTTGTTTGGGTGAGTGGCAGGTAAAGCCAAGGACAAGTTTCAAGCTTTTTTCCACCTGGAGCCTGGATGGCAGCAGTTTCATAATTCTGATATTCTGAGCTTGACCTAGTTTACTTGTGTCTGTCCGTCCCTTGGAATCAGAGAGAGGCAAAGACCCTTCAGTTAACCAAGATAAACACCCAAGAAAATTAAACCAAAAGAGAACAACCACAAATAGTATGTCAGCACTGAAAGATAGTATAGGGTCATGTAAGCTTATCTAAGTTCCTCTGCCCCCTCCTTTTTCTAGGTACAGGTCTCCAACAGGAGACAACATGCCCAAGCCTTGATTGCACAGTTGGTGGGTGACTAGGCCAGGCCAAGAATTCTGGTCTCACGGGTCACAGGCAGGCTCTTCATTCCCCAGAGATACATCTGGACTTTCTGTACCTGATTGTGTTTTGTTTTGGGGTCAGAGCAAATAAAGGCTCAAACTCCAAGGCTGTTTAACAGACATGGTGCAGAAGATGGCAGAATGTGGGGCAGGGGGAGAATCTTGCTTTACATTGCTTTTTTTTTTTTTTTTTCCCGGTTCTGGGGATTGCTTTGAGCTACATTTTCAGCCCTTTTTATTTTTTATTCTGAGATAAGGTCTTGCTAAGTCCTTATGCCCTCACTAAGTTGTTGAGGCTGGTCTGGAACTTTCTATCCTCCTGCCTCAGCCTTCCTGGTCTCTGGGATTCCAGGCATGCATCCCCATGCCCAGTGGAACTTTTAAGTTCTTGAAGTGAAGCATAGCAGAGTGTTGGGAGGGCAAACAGCATGCTGTCCAGGGGCCTCTATGGTCCAGACTGTTGTCCAACATACACCGTTCATGTAGTCCTGGCTCCTCCCATGCCCCCAGCTCTCAGTGTGTTGGTCATCATTCTGAGGTATTTTATGCATAAGAAGACATCACATTTACTGACTTCCTGGGATCTGAGAAGAAAATCTACTCGTTTTGTCACATTCTGCTTTTTGAGGTTTTCTTTTAGCAAGATCCCGTTTTAAATATTTGCTAGGAGATAGGAAAAGGCACCAGACTGCAGAAGAAAAGACAGCATGTGTACTCACCATGTCATGAGACCCACTCTCAAAGCAGGAAGAAGTGGGAAAAGAGAAGAGAGGAGAAGGCTAGAAACATGTTCCTCTCAACATAAAGCCTTCCCCAGGTGGTCTTAGGGTGAGTTTCCCAGAGTCAAGGTTGTTTTGTTTTGTTTTTTTCTTTTCTTGTAGTGCTGGAGATCAAGCCCAGAGCCCAGGACTAGCTAGGCAAGCGCTTCACCACTGATTGCATCCCCAACTCCAACAAGGTGGTAGTGTGGTTTTATGGATGCTATCTATCCCATTTCACTGTTATTTGATTATTATCATCCCTGTGCTTAATCAAACCAAACCAAAGCAAGATCACACGCAGGGCTAGGCCAAGGATAGGGTTACCTCAGCCTTCCATTTTCACAGGCCATAGAAGTCCCTTTTCTCCCCGTTGGCCTCCTGGACATCACACCCAGGTGGAGGGGCCAGAGAGGTATGTTTAGTCCTTCCTCCCTCACCTCTGATTATCCACTTGCCCTGCCCTTACCTGCCAAGTCTTAGTTAAAATAAAGTAGCAATCCTAGCAGCTCTGAAAAAAATGAATGAGAAGTTAATTTTTTATCTGTCTCTATTATACTTAAAATTCTAGTGTTTATTCAGGAGTGACTTCTGACTTTCTGAACATGGTCTCCCGGATGCCTGATGAAAATGCAGATTGTCAGCCTCCCCTCCCCTCCAGGCTTTCTGGGCCAGACCTGGGTGGAGCCCAAAATAGACATTTTCAATAAACAGTCCCAGGAATACATTGAAATTTGCTACCACTGTTATGCCATGTCACATTGTTGTTGTTTTTTTTAATATATATACCTTTATTTATTTATTTTTATGTGGTGCTGAGGATCGAACCCAAGGCCTCGCACGTGCTAGGTGAGCACTCTGCCATTGAGCTACAACCCCAGCCCGTCACATTATTTTTAAAGTATTTTTTTAGTTGTTGATGGACTTTATTTATTTATTTGTTTGTTTGTTTACTTTTCTGTCATGCTGAGAATCAAACCCAGGGCTTTACACATACTAGGCAAGTGCTCTACCACTGAGCCACAACCTAGCCCAACATTTCCTCTTTTATTTCTTTTCTTTCTGTCTTCTATCTCCCTTTATTGTCCCTTTTCTTTCCTCATGCCTCTGATTCCTGCTCACCTGTTTGCTCCCTTGTTCCTTCTTAATGCTAAGGGTTCAGAGTAGCCTCCAAGCTGTTCTTTTAATGTAATATATTTAAGTCCCATGGAAACTCACTAGGACAGGAAAAAAGAACTACATTTTATTACCTTGCTTGTATTCATAAAAGAAAGCCAAATAAAAAGCTGTCTTCTCCAAGCACCAACTTTGGGAAATGCATGGTTTTCATGGAGGCATCATGTTTCCAGCTGTTCTTCCAGTGTAGGAGAGGGACCTTGGTGTTTGGAAATGCCCTTCTGTAAGAAACATCGCTGGTATGATGTCCCAGGGAAGTTGGCCACCACCAGCCCCAGTACAGAAGACACTGACTGGATACCCTGTGGGTGGGCACAAGGTGGGGAAGATGGGACTGGTGGGACAGGAAGTATTGGAGGAGGAAGTGGGCTAGCATGAAGGAGTATGGAGTTCGGGGTGATACCATTAGGGTCCTGAACCTATGCTTTTGTTTTCACAGCCACTGAAGGAAGAGACCAAGATGAATGCAGAGGTGAGTCCTTTACCAAGACCATTTTAAGAGATGCTTTTTATTACAATGTTCCTGATTTTTTCTCCGCAGGATATCCTTTCTCCTTACAGAGCTTTCAGAAACAAAAACTTGCAAACATTTCTCCTCCAGCCTACTGATGTACACCTGGTTCTGGGTGATGTAGGAAGAACGAGGCCCCTCTGGAGTTCTTATCCATGTCCATCCACCTTCAGTTAGAGTTAAATTTTTCACTACATCTAATTCTGGAATAGTACTCAGGAGCTAGGGTGGCAGTGGGGTGGGGAGGGTGCTGCACTCATAGTCCTGCTTTATGTTATTCTGGGGACTCTTGACTTTGCTTACTAGGACCTGTCTTTGCATTGTCTTCTTAGTGCTCTCATTTCCTGTTCTTTGATCCAAGAAGGTGTCTGGCATCTTTACCCCTTTGTTTTATTCATCTACTCATTCCTGCTTATTCCTGCTTTCACTCCCTCCCTAGACTAGCCTGCGGTTCATCCCCACTATTTCACTGATGCCCCCAACTCTTTTTCCCCCCTGTTCTGCTCATCTACTTTGGCAAGCCCAGAGATTGTCTCCATGGAGTGGTGATCTATTTCTCTGGGCAATTTGGTCTGGTTTTCATCTTTCCCCCTAAGCTCTGTACTCCTTACAGATCCCTCCCATTCTTAGCCTTTAGATCACTTTTTTACTTTACAGACAAAAATGTAAACATTCCATGTGACATCATCTCTCTTCATTCCTGCCTCTTCAAGTGTCTTGTTCTTTTTTTCTTTTAATATTTTTTAGTTCTCAATGGACCTCTATTTTTTTATTTATTTATATGCGTGCTGAGAATCAAACCCAGTGCCTCACACATTCGAGGCAAGCACTCTTCCACTAAGTTATAACCCCACTAAGTGTCTTGTTCTTTAGTCACAGTGGAAAAGATATTTATCAGTGAGAGAGGCTGTGAATACTGGACACCCCAGCCAATGTGGCTCTTTTCCTAGAAGTTCAGTTGAAGGTCAGGCTCTAGGGCCCATTGATCCAGTGGCTCATTATGAAGGATACAGGATCTTTTCAGCTTTCCCTCCAAGTGTTGTCTTCACAGGGGGGTGGGGGGTGGGGGGGGTGGGCATTTCCCCTTGTGGTTATCGGATGGCTGCCAGCTGCAATTGGGGCTACACATGTTCTCGTTCCCTTTCAGCAAAAGAGAGAAGTGGCTTCCTGCAGCTCTTTCAGAAAAGAGGGAACCACTTTTTTTTTTAAGTTGTTATCCCCACCAAATGCCTCCTTAGGTCTTGTTGGCCAGCATCAGGCCACATGTCCATTCTGGGAACAATCACTGTATCTGAGGACTAGGGATTTTACTTATTGGCTTAGACTGGACAGGTCCACCCTAGAGCAGCTTCACCTAGGACAGAGGGTATAAGAAGAGTGAGTGAATGTTGAGTAGCCTCCATCAGCATCTACGACATTTCTGACAAAGGCACACCCTTCTCCATTACTCTGAGACTGCAGACCTTCCACTGCCTCCTAATCATCTCCTGTATCTTTTTGCATTGTTCACCTCTCCTCTACTAGGTCTTTCTCATCAGTAATTCAAAATGCTTTAGATTTTGCTGTCTTCAAAGCAAAACAAACATCTGTCACTCTGCTTTTCTCCCCTTTGAGACAGGCTTCTTGAACGAGATCGCCATAGGTGATGTCCCCATTTTCTCATCCTTGAGTCATTCTCATCTTATATTATAGTTTGGCTTCTTTTCCTACTGTTATACTGAATTAGGCTTGTCAGGGTCACTGATGATCTCTTTAAGTTGTATAAAAATTTACTTTTATAATAATTTAAGTACATATATCTAGTGCAGAACTCAAAAGTCAGAAGTAAGTCCTACCACTACCTTATCCTGACCAGCCCTCCTCTGGCTGGGGCTGACTTCTGTTGACCATACTCTTATGCCCCTGACCTTATCTGAAGGCTCCTATGGTTCTCCATGGGACTGACTCTGATTATCATGGTCTTTAAAGTTCTGAAGAAACGGCAAAAATTCTGCATTATTAAGCTCATATACCCTAGCCTAGTATTGGTTCTGTCACTCATCTCTTCTGTCCTAAATTACAACTTTTTCTTCTTTAATAGCTTTTTAAAACCTTTAAAACTTTTAAAGACATCCCTAGGCTTGGTCCTCCTCTAACTAAAGAGGAACTTCTTGCTTCCCTTTTATATACAATCCTTCCATAGTCTAACTTTTTTCTCACAGCACACTATGCCAAACTTGGCTTGATGGCTATAATGGTTAAAAAAAAAAAAAGTCATGGGACTTGCTGATAACATTTTTCAGAACTGTCTCTTTTTTTCTGCCTCATCATCACTTCCTCACTTACTTACCCTCCTGTGGGTCTTTCTCTCTCCTGTCCCAGACACAAAGGACAGTCCTCCTCCCCTGTGCATGGCACATTGTCTTTACTAATCTGTGTGAGGCCCTCACTGCATTGTTTTTAATCCATCCCACTTTTCACCCTGCCAAAGACAGCTTTGTGTTTGTGTATGTTCATGAAAACATTTTTTTGTGTGTAAATACCTTATAAATTTACTATGGTAAAACTGACCTTTTTCGGGGTCGCACTGGTCCATCAGTTAAAATTCATGCTTAAATTTGTATAACCATTATAGTCAGAGCACAGAAGCTCACTCCAGAGTTTCCTTTCTGTTGCCGCTTTGTGGTCACAACTCCCCCTCTTCGAAACCTGTGGCAACCATTGTGTGATATACCTTTAATTTATCATTGTATATTGTTACAATTTATATGTCATCCTCCTTTCTTATTTTCCCACTCCATATTGTATTCCGAGATACAATATTACACATCCATTTAAGCCTAACAGAAAGCTTTTGAGCAAAATATGTTATTACCTATGTTTTGTGATTGAGGAAAATGAGCATCATGTAAATTGGTCTAAGAAACAGGGTATTAAGAGGCAGGACGGGGATTAAGTCCTGATATGACTCTATGAATACCTTTATTCATGTCTAGATTCGGCTAATCCTGTCTATCCAGTTCTCATGTCATTTCTGCTGCATGAAAAATTTTCTTGAAGCCCGCTCTCTGGGAGGGACACCTCCATCTCATGAACTCCCATTGCCCTTTATCTCTTCTCAAATTTCTTTCTGTTCTCTTGACTTCAAATATACCTGTCTGCATGCCTGATTCATCTTAGTATTGTCATATATCATCATTGAATTTCAGTTGACTAAACAGCAGGATGATTCAGAAGCTGTGGAGTAATCTTATAACGCAGTCCAGAGGTTGGGTGGTCAGTGAAAATGTAGAGGAAGGAACTCATACAGCATAATTTCCAGGGAAGACTTGCTGTGATTCAGAGGCTGGCTGGAGGGGGCAAGGACAGGAAGATCCTCAGCCCCAGTCCACCTGGTGAGCTCAGATTCCTGTCTATGGCAGGAATCACAAACATTTCAGGCTGGGTGCCTGATAGGATCATGGGACCTCTGGCCTTTGTACACAAGTTCAGAGGACAGGCAGTCAGAGGGGCTGGATGATGGGAGTTCATCAAAGCAGGGAGAGGCCAGGCCAGGATGAGACAGCCAGGAAGAGATGTTCATTTCTTCTGAGAACTGGAGCTGGTAGAGGAGGTTGGCCTACAGGTCAAGGTGTTGGAGTCTTTCATCATAGAGATGCTCAGGGGCTTTAAAAATGAGGGAGCCCTTACTCTGGGAATATGGAGGAGAGAAAAGGAGAGATGAATGAGGCTTGAGCTTTGGAAGATATGTGTACCTAGGGGGCAGGATGAAGAAGGAAAGTGGTGAAGTATAAAATGAAAACTCCAGTACTGTGAAACAGAAGATGAAGAAGGAGTAAGTTTAAAAAAGGACCAATGTGTGTGAGTTCCAGGAGAGTGTGGCTGAGAAGCTCTTGAATGCAGCAGCAAGAAGGTTTTAGATGACCTGTGTGTGGATCATGTCCTGGTGAAACAGAGGTGTGGGAGTGAAACTCAGGTTGCGGTGGAGCCAGGAGGGATGAGAGGAGGCAACAGTTATAGCCCACAGGTGTGAGGAAGGTGATCTGGGTCCCTGGTCAGGGGCAGGGAGCCCCAGAGCTGGGACAGCAGAGGACATTGAGCACTGCTGAGGGAGCCTCAGGAAGACAGAGGGGAGTGAGCCGAAGGTGCTGCCAGCTACAGAGAACATACCTTTGGTGTTTGTATTTATTTTAAGTGGTTGTTTATATTTTTGGTAAACAATATAATCACATACTTCAAAATTTTAGAGGATAAAAAAAAGACTATGAGAAATCCTCATCCCGCCTACCCACTGCCCAGGTGCCCTGGGTCTTATGCTCCCAGTGAGAACATGTCACCACTTGCAGTATTACTGGTTTCTTGACTATCCTTTAAGAGTGATTCTAAACATATACAACACACATTTTTTTTTCCTTTAACTTCTCCCCTTTTTAAAAAACAACAATTATAGTACAAAACTATTCTTCGCTTTTATACCTGGCAATAAATCTTGGTGGGCAGTTCTTGTTATTTTTTTTCAAAAACACTCTGTATGGTATTAAGTTCAAAATAGAGGATCTCTGTTAGCATTACACATGGTAGAAAATCTAAACATGATTTTAACAGCTCCATGAACAGATGCTCTGAAGGGTTTATAATTCCTTAACAGTCCTTTCCTACCAGTTGCTTGCCGGAGCATTAACAGATGTGGGTCTTAGGTGAGCTTAAAGGCGTAAGTGACCATTGGCTGGAGTGATCCCATGATTACTGAGCCCAACCAGATGTTTATCTCCCAAATAAACATTATAAGAAGAGAGAGATAGTAGGGGAAGAACCTGAGTCTCTACAGATTAAAGGCCACACAGATAGTTAAGGGTGGAACTGGATTAAAAAAATCAAGTCTTCCTAGCTGCTGCAGCATATCAAGCAAGCTCTTTATTCTTTGGTGTATTAGGCAGCTGAGAGCAATCCTTTTCCATGCTTAAAGAACTTTTATTTTCTTTTTTATAGCTGTGTAATATTTCATTTTACAGGTATACCATAACTTGTGAACGGTATTTGCATTTTAGGCTGTGGTGAATTTTCCCAAGTTGGTCTCTATAAATTCGGTTGCTTGTTATCTCTCTGTGCTAGTTTTAGTTGCTATGACTAAATACCTGAAAAAAATCAAGTTAATTAAAGGAAAAGGTTTATTCTGGCTCACAGTTTTAGAAGTTTCAGTCCATGTTTGCTTGGCCTTATTGTTTGGGGCCTATGGCAGCATAGTACACCATTGCAGGAACATGTGGCAGAGGAAGCCTATTCACCTCATGGTAGCCAGGAATCAGAGAGACCCAAAGGGGCAGAGGGCCCAATAATCACTTCAAGGGTATTTCCCCAGGGCCCTAGCTTCCTTCAACTAGGTACCACCTTTTAAAAGTTCTTGCTAATAGCACCACAGGCTGGGCCACACCTTTAGCACATGGGCATTTGGATGATGTTTCAGATCCAAAGCGTAGCACTCTCCCTTCTGCAACCTGTGACTGTGCTTGTTTCCCCTCGCCCAACCAGATGCTTTTTCATCTTTGAAAACAATGGATGAAAAACTACTAGCTTTTGTTTTTTTTTTTTTTTCTTGTTTCAAATTGTCTTTCCCCTTCCCAGAATAGTGGTCTGGTACCGGCCTTCATGTCTCACACCTTAAAATTTCTTCTACAGTGATTTTTTATTTTCTTCTAAACTTTTCACCTCAAAAATCTTTCTAAATTGGCAGAATGCACTCTCTGAATCCTAACTTTTCTGTGAATTCTATTTTCAGATCTGGAAGTGCCAAACACCAGTCTCTCTGTCCAAGGATAAGGGAGCAAGTTCACTCTGTGAAAATGATTTGATCCTGAATTTATTTTTTTTTTTAGTCACTTTACTGACCCTTAGATATGTCCCTATCTCAAAACTACCCCTGTTTCTTTATTTCTTAAAATACCACCTCCATAGTGGTGTTTTACAAGATGATTAAGACAGCAGAAGACAACTACAAATGGAATTTTAGACATTCTGCTCTCTGGAACTCCATTGCTCTCTCCTCTGTGGGGCATTTTTACTGGTTCCTTTCTCTGCAGACTTTAGCCTCCTCACAACTTGTGTGCATTTCCCCTCCTTACACTTGTCTCTCCTCCTCTTTGCCTCTGGTTTCTAGCCCCAAAGTTTTAGTGACTGCTACAGAGCTACACCTCCAGTCCTTCCCATGTCTTTGATTTGCAGTTTCCTTAGCTTTGAAGAGGCCTTACATAAGATGAAGAGGCTCTGGCAGTGATTTTCCTCAAAAATAAAGTTCTTTCCTTAAGAAGAACTCAACTGTTAAGAAATCAGTATTTTCCACATCTTGTTCCCATATCTTGTCTTGGAGAACAATATCTAAACCAAACCCAGAAGCAGTTCATAGTGCAATCTGGCACACTATACAAGCCAGGTTCTGTGCACAAGTTAGTTAATAAGATGAAGAAAGCAGTTTGGCTTATTCATAGATAATGGAACTGTTTATTAACCTTGTAGTTTTTTTGTTTTGTTTTAGCTAGCAGAAACTCATTATCCTGGAATATAGTAATTCAGTAGTTAATCTTAGGAATGCCATAAATATTTAACCTATGAAGGGAATTGCTTGTCTCCTTTTCTTTGTTAAAAAGGAAATAAATGTTTAATCAGGGAAATGTATTTTGGCTGACATGTTTCTCAGAGACTGTCTCGCTGCTTTTTTGGTAATGAAACTGTCAAAAAACAACTAGACTGAACTCAAAAGGGATTCACTGGGTTAAATTGCCTATTGTCATTTGGGTATTATGGCAGAAGACAAGCCTGGACTTATGTTTCCCAGAGTCCCCTTTTATATGTGAAGTTGACCAGGTGGAAGCCTTCCTGGAAGACTTGGAAAACTGAAAACAGAGACACTATTACTCATAGACAGGATCAGTGCCAGTCAGTGTGTGAGCCAAAGCCAGCACTGTGGCTTAGTGTCCACTGGCCCTCAAGCTCAGGAATCATTCCCTCCCAAGCTATAGGCCCAGAGAGGCTACATGTGCCTTCCAGATATCTTTGCTTCTGGGTAGACTCTGGAGAATCACTTGGTTTGTTTCCATATGGCAGGAAGATAGTGTTGGCTTCTCTAGCTTTAACATCCCAGGAAATGCAAAGGTTATGTAAGCCTTTAATCTTTAGCTTGGAATACATTCATGTACTGCATAATGGCATTCAGTTTCACCATGGGCTGCATATATGATGGTGCCTATGTCGTAGAGCCTAGGTGTGCGGTAGGCAATACCATCTAGGTGTGTGTAGGTGCACTCTGGTATTTGCACCACGATGAAATCACCCAACAGTGCGTTGCTCAGCAGATCTCTATTATTAGTGACACATGACTACATATAAAATCTTTTCTCTTTTCCAGATAAAACCCTGTCTGGTATCTTGTGGGGTTTATAACAAATGTCAAAGTTAATTATGTAATAACAATACAAAGTTCATGAAAGAGGAAATCCAAGAATACTATTGCAAGGTTCTTACATATGTTGTGTTGTAATATTACTTTAAGGAAGACTGTGATAAGTAAAGAGTAAAGTATATACAATAAAAAATCCTTTAAGTGGCCTCTTAAAAAAATTACAGTTCTTTTTTTGTAAGTAACCAAAAAATGAGATATAATAGAATCATAAGAAGTACTCTGATAATCTAAAAAAGGGCAGAAGAAGGGGGAGGAAGGAACAGATTGGCAATTTGACAAATTAGCAAGATTTGGATTGGATTTAGATTGAAACCCAACCATATCAATGATCCAAATTTAATTGTCAAAACACCTTAGCTAAAAGGTGGAGATTGTTATAGTGAATTAAAATGCAAGACCTGAATATATGCTATCTATAATAAACCCACTTTAGATGTAAAAACACATTTTAAAAGTAAAAGGATGGGGGAAATGTACCGTGTTAATACTATTCAATGAAAATTGGTAATGTTTGTTAATATCAGACAAAAAATTATCAGGATATAATAATATAAAAATTATCAAGAATAAAAATAGTCATTATAGAATGATAGAGTCAATTAATCAAGAGATATAGCAACCATCCTAAACAAATAAATATCTAATAATAGAGCTTCAAAATATGTGGGTCAAAACTGATAGAACTGAAAGAATAACTACACAGATCTACAAGACAATTATGTTCATAGGTTTTCTGCCCCTCAATAATTGATAGAACAAGTAGAGAATCAGGAATATAGAAGACCTGAACAATGCAGTTAGCCAGCTTGATCCAACAGGCTTATAGAGCATTTGTTCTCCTCCAAACATTAGCAGAAAAAGTATGTTCTTTTCAAGTGTGCCCTAAACATTACCAAGTATGTTAGTTAAGCTTTCCATTACTATAACATACCCAGAATAAATAAATCAGCTCATAGAGTTAGTCAGCTCTCCATCACTGTGACACAGTACCTTAGAAAAACAAATTAAAGGAGGAAAGGTTTATTTTAGCTCATGGTTTCAGAGAGTTCAATCCATGTTCACTTGGCTCCATTGTTTCTGAGCCTGTGGCAAGGCAGAACATCCCAGTGGGGAGCATGTGGCAGAGCAAAGATCCTTACCTCATGGTGGCCAGGAAATCAGAAAGAAAAAAAGGGAAAGCAATGGGCCAGGGACAAGCTATACCCTTCAAAGGTATACCTTCAGTGACCTCCTTTCTCCAACCAGGCCCCACTTCCTAAAGTTTCCACCACTTCTCAATAACGCCACCAGCTGGGGACCGATTCTTCAACATATAAGTCTTTGGGGCACGTTCCAGATTCAAACTACAACAGAGAGAAAAGGGTTATTTGGGTTCGCAGTGTGGGAGCTTCAGTCCATGACCAGTTGGCCCTGTTGCCTCTGGGTCTGTGGCAAGGCCACACACCACGGCAGGGAGCACAGGGCAGAGCAGAGCTCTTCACTTCCCAGCCAGGATGTGAAGAGAGAGAAAGGAAGAGACAAGAGTCTCTTAAGGGACCACCCCCAGCGAAGAGCTCCTGCTAGGCCCCGTCACTTACAGTTTTCAGCACCTCCCAATAGTGAAGACCAAACTGGGAACTAAGAGTTTAACACATGGCCCTTTGAGAGACATTCTAGAGCCACACTCCAGCACCAAGATAGACCATCTCCTGGATCCTAAAAAATATCTCAGTAAATTTAAAAGGATTCAGATCATTTAAAGAATGGTCTCTGGCCACAATGGAATTAAACGAAAAACAATAGGACAACATCTAGAAAAACTCCAGACGTTTGGAAGGACTCTTGAACTAAGACTAAAGCAGTAGGCACAGGAAGAGGAGAAGAATGAGTGGAGAGTGGTGACATGTGGATCTCAAAGGTGAGGAAAGGGGCCGGTCTGAGGTGACATCCATGTGTCCATGCTCAGACGTTCAAGAACTGGGTTCAAGGAATGTGTATTTTTATTAGAGATCGTTTTTAATCAGTTTGGATTATATTAACTTGCTCTATAATATTAAAAAGTGGACTTGACACTTTTCAATAATAAATTTACATACAGCTTCCAGCAGTATACCTAAGAGATCTTAAAGTACTACAGTAGAATTGGTTGGAACCCAGGGGACGATGAGGGGTTAAACCCTGTGGGATCTGAATCTGAGTTAGGTGACAGGTCACGTCTTGCCCTTTTGCCCCCATCTCCCAGCGTCTTACTAAGCATCTATAGCCTCTGAATGACTTCCAGATAATCAGGTTCTCATATTCAGGAGGACAGAGACTTAGTAACTTAAAGTGGAAAACTGCCTCCTCATTGAAGAGGTGGCAGTAAGAAGGCAGAGTCAAATGGAAGCCTTTCTGTTGGGTGTTCACAAAGTTTTCAACACATAGTTGAAGCCACCTCAGAAAAATGTTTTGGGTGGAGCTGACTTATCACTGAACCCACATTTCCAGGAGTGTCTTATCCCACCCTGAGAGTTGTGGCTTCTTAGGTTTTCGGGGTTGGCAGCTTTACTTGCTTGTCAGGACCCCGACTGGTCCTTTATTTTGTTGTTCTCTGATAGATGCCTGGAATGTCTTCAAACTCTACCTCGATCCCTTGTGTTTCAGCCCGAGAAGAAGTTTGGCGTGGTGGTGGTTGGTGTTGGCAGAGCCGGCTCTGTCAGGATAAGGGACTTGCGGAATCCACATCCTTCCTCAGCGTTTCTGAACTTGATCGGTTTCGTGTCCAGGTGACTCACGCTTGCTTTGTGCCTCATAATTTGTAGAAAGCACAGTGAGAGATAAGGCCATAGCATGTGCTGCAGATTTCCCAGACTTGAGAAGGGAGAGCCAGCCCCCACCTCCAATCAAGAGAACCATGTCAGCTCCACAGGGTCTAGAGTTTGGGTGGGTAGGCAACCAAAGAGTGCTGGGTTTACAGTTGGGACATGCAGTAGGTGCCTCATGAGGACTGCAAAGACAGACAGAAAATATGAGCACAGGTCTCCATTACTGAAGGGGCACAGTGAACACATGGTAGGTTTGTCCAAAAAAGGCTTTAGGTGTATGCTAATTGATCATTACATCAGTCATCAGAGCACCCACTCTATGGTGGCCCTGAGCTTTTCTTACATTATTTTATTCTAAGTACAACCCCAGTTTACAGATAAGGAAACTGAGTCCCAGAAAGTCTGAGTAATTTGCCTGAGATCACAGCTAGAAAATCTTAAGAGCTAGATTTGAATGCAAGTCTGTTTGATTCCAAAGCCCATCTTCTAAACACTGTGTGTTCTTTTCCCATTGATAATTTGGAGGCCCACTTTTCTTAAGGATTCATTTATTTCCTATAACACAATGGAAAGCAAACTTAACATCTTATCACCTTTTGAGTGTGGGTCAGGGAAGTTTCTTCTCAAATCTTCCCCCTACACACATACTACTCAGCAAGATAATCCTGTGTAACATCATTTATCAACACAATTTTAAATTAGATCCAGGCACTGGGCTAAGCATGGAGACATGGCAACAATTTATGCAAATCTCTATTTCTAGTGCTTTAGAAGCATAAGTAATTATTGTGGTGGTCCATGCAGAGATTTTCTCATTTTAATTCATGGGACCATTTTCTTCCAGTCTGCCTGTCTTAAAACTATATTAAAATAGCTGCCATTCTGACTGGAGTGAGATGAAGTTTTAGAGTGGTTTTGATTTGCATTTCTCTAATTGCTAGCAATGATGAACATTTTTTCATATATTTGTTAATTGATTGTATATGATCTTCTGAGAAGTGTCTGTTCAGGTCCTTGGCCCATTTATTGATTGGATTATTTGTTTTTTGGTGCTTAGCTTTATATATATATATATATTTTTTTTTTTTATTAGTTGTTGATGAAGTTTTAAATTTTATTTATTTATTGGTATGTGGTGCTAGAATCGAACCCATTTTCGTGCCTCGCACATGCTAGGCAAGCACTCTACCACTAAGCCACAATCCCAGCCCTGGTGCTTAGCTTTTTGAGTTCTTTATATACCCTAGAGATTAGTGCTCTATCTGATGTGTGAGGGGTAAAGATTTGCTCCCAAGATGTAGGCTCTCTATTCATCTCACGGATTGTTTCTTTTGCTGAGAAGAAACTTTTTAGTTTGAGTCCACCCCATTTATTGATTCTTGATTTTAATTATTGTGCCAAAGAAGTCTTATTAAGGAAGTTGGGGCCTAATCCCACATGATGGAGATTAGGGCCTCCTTTTTCTTTTATTAGACGCAGGGTCTCCGAGGATGTGGGGCAAAAGGATACACTCATACCCTGCCGGTGGGACTGCAAATTGGTGCAACCAATATGGAAAGCAGTATGGAGATTTCTTGGAAAATTGGGAATGGAACCACCATTTGCCTAGCTATCCCTTTCCTCGGTCTATACCCAAAGGACTTAAAAACAGCATACCACATCAATGTTTATAGCAGCACAATTCACAATAGCTAAACTGTGGAACCAATCTAGATGCCCTTCAGTAGATGAATGCATAAAAAAATGGCATATATACACAATGAAATATTACTCATCAATAAAAGAGAATAAAATCATGACATTTGCAGGTAAATGAATGGAGTTAGAGGAGATAATGCTAAGTGAAGTTAGCCAATCCCAAAAAACCAAATACCAAATGTTTTCTTTAATATAAGGAGGCTGATTTGTAATGGGGTAGGGAGAGGGAGCATGGGAGGAATAAAGGAATTCTAGATAGGGCAGAGGGGTTGGAGGGGAAGGGAGGGGGCATGGGGTTAGAAATGATGGTGGAATGTGATAATCATTATTATTCAAAGAACAGGTGTGAAGACACGAATTGGTGTGAATATACTTTGTATCCAACCAGAGATATGAAAAATTGTGCTCTATATGTGTAATAAGAAATGTAATGCATTCCACTGTCATATATAAATTTTTTAAAAACTATACTAAGGATTTAGAGTGGGCTTTAAGACACAAGGGAGCCCTAGAAGTTCTGGAATCTGCTCTTAACCAAGCTTTTCCTCTCAGAGTCCAAGGGAGCTGCACACAGTGGGGAGATCAAAGTTATAGCACACTCTACTACACTCCTACCTGAAGCTGGGATTTGAACATGACACTTGGGCTCAAAACTAAAATGGAAATTCTCCTTTCCCCTTAATTCCTTATCCTTACCACTTGGTTGTTATGAGAGAGAGAGTGGAAACTCCTCAACTATCCAAGTCATGTAGGAAGATGGCTAGCTCACACTTGTGCTATACTGTACCCCTGCTGTTACCCATCACCTACTTACTGCTCCCCATCACCTACTTGCTAAGCTCTACTGCCTATCCAGAAAGCCTGTTCTGAAACCCTAAACTAGCAGTGTTCCTTGCCTTCCCTGGGTTTACCACCCCTGCTCCCGAGTGTATTTCTCATGTTAGTGGTGGTAGTGGTGGTGATGGTGGTGGTGAGTGTGTATGTGTGTTTGTTTTCTTCCCTCTACTCGAATTATTAGCTAATTGGAAGATGAGAATTTTGCTTTATTTTCCATGATCTCTCCTACAGTGCCCAGCACACAGTAGACAAACAATAAATACTGATCAGATGGAGCAGTGTAGGTTGGATGACCCTGAGGGAGAAATCTAGCAGACTATCCCTTGGGAGTGGAATTTGCCTGAATTCCCTCTGTCTGCTGCAGTGGCTATTGGTTGGAGCTTCCTGATGGCTGCCCCATATTGCTCTGTGACAGCAACCTTTCAGGGATTTCTCTCCTCCTTCAAACTTCAGAGAAGTAATTCAGACTTTTCCAGGTCTTGCACACTGTTACTGGTAGTATTGGCACTCTGTGCCAAGTCCCCTGACTTCAACCCTGAGGCTCCACAACGGAAATGGGAGGGATGGAGATTAGCTTCTTCTTTTCCAAAAGCCAGTCGCTGGGACTTTGTTGAGAAGAGGAAAGAAGGATGGCACTCATTTATTTTAAGCTGACATCCTGCCTACTTTTGAGTTCTATTTATTGGTTGTTCTGAAATAGACGGGACCTTGGGAACATTGATGAAGTGCAGCAGATATCTTTGGAAGATGCTCTTTCCAGCCAAGAAGTGGAGGTTGCCTACATCTGCAGCGAAAGCACCAGTCAT
Organism: Marmota marmota marmota; assembly: GCF_001458135.2. Taxonomy (NCBI): domain Eukaryota; kingdom Metazoa; phylum Chordata; class Mammalia; order Rodentia; family Sciuridae; genus Marmota; species Marmota marmota. The sequence continues at coordinate 19,265,608 of NW_026000153.1, forward strand.
GAGGACTACATCAGGTAGGGGTTTGGTTGTTATTGTTTGCTTGTTTGCAGTGCCGAGGCTTGAACCCAGAACCTCATATGTGCTAGCAAGTGCTCTACCACTGAGCCACACCCCAGCTTCAGGTAGGTTTTTTTTTTTAATGCAGGTAGTCTTTGCTTTACATTAAAAATGTGAAAAAAATAAAGCCCTGCACATGAGTCTTAATAATCAATGGGGGAAATTATTCTGTGATCTTTAAAAATAATTGTGAAAATGTTAAAAAAAAATTCTTGTTTTCAGTTATAAATGTATAAGAAATGAAAAAATAGTAAAACTAATATTAACTTAGTACACGTAATTTGAAACATTAAGAATTCAAGTGTTTATTTCTTTGTGAAAAACCCCATTGAAAGTAGTTTGAACAGAGCTTGCCTCCTTATTACACAGGTTAGGATACAGAGCCAACATCCTTGGCAAATTGTTATACTCCTTTCTAAGTTCAGATCAGCTTTCAACATTTATTTATTTATTTATTTATTTATTTATTTATTGGTACTGGGGATTGAACCCAGGGTTGCTTTATCACTGAGCTACAGCCCCAAGCCTTTTGTTTTTTTCCTAGTATTCTTTTTAGTTGTAGACACAGTACCTTTATTTTTTATTTATTTTTATGTGGTGCTGGGGATTGAACCCAGTGCCTCACATTTGCTAGGCAAGAGCTCTACAACTGAGGTACTACCCCAGCCCCCCAGGCCTTTTTATTTTAGTTTGAGACAGGGCCTCACTTGCTGAGGCTGGCCTTGAACTTGCAATCCTCCTGCCTCAACTTCCTAAATCACTAGGAGTACAAGCATGTGCCACCACACCCAGCCAACTTTCAACATTTTATCCTTTGCATTTTCAGTGTTGTGAAATATCTCCTAAGTTCCTTTACCATGAAATGTTTTTGCTATGAGACAAATGAGTAAGGAGATAGTAGTGTCATTGAACAAGGGAAATGCATTGTTTGTAGGGAAGGAGAGAAATGAAATGTGTGAATGCTTAGCCTAGAGCCTTTTAAGCATTTGGTGTGACCCAATGCAGAAGAAGGAATCCCAGAAAGAACTTGGCAGCCAACAGGAAAGTCCAGCTGAATTCCTGAGTAGATTCTTACACAGAACTCCAGCTGCTACTACTGTGCTGTTCCATGGGTTCCCTTAAAGTTCTCTGGCACCAGAGTTTATTTTCTTTAAAAAAGTGATCATATAACTTTGTGCTTGTAAATACTTATACCCTACTATCAAGATAATAATATCCAGCCAGGTGTGGTAGTATATACCTATAATCCCAGCTATACCGTAGACTGAGGCAGAAGGATTCAAGTTCCAGGCCAGCCTGGATAACTTTGCAACTTAGTAAGACTTTGTCTCAAAATAAAACTTTTAAAAAGGGCTGGGGATGTACCTCAGTGGTAGAGTGCTTCCCTAGCATGTGCAAGAATCTGGGTTGAATCTCCAGTACTAGAAAAAAAAATCCATAATATTCTTCCTCCATATTCTCTGACACTGACTCTTGGCCCCATCATGATATATTTACAGAGACTCTCTTGCATTTACAGCTTTCTGTTCTCTCTCATGCAGAGCATTTCAGTGAAGCTTATTTGAATGTTTTTTCCCTGTATTTCTCCTTTCCCAAAGGAAGTTCCTGAATGCTGGCAAGCATGTCCTTGTGGAATATCCCATGACGCTGTCTTTAGCAGCAGCTCAGGAATTGTGGGAGCTGGCCGAGCAGAAAGGTGATGTATGTGTTGTCTTGAATACAGACCCACTTAGTAAGAGCTTCTGCCTCCAGAATACCTGTGGTACCTGTGTTAGTCAGTATTCCATGGCTGTGACAAAATACCTTAAAAAATGAACTCAAGGAAGGAAAGGTTTACTGTGGCTCACAGTTTCAGAGGTTTCAATCCATAGTCACTAGGCTCTGTTGTTTCTAAGATTATTAAACAGCATCACAGTATTATTAAATCACAGAGACTATTAAACAGCATCTGCTCACCTTCTGGGATCTGGGAAGCAAAAAAGAGCAAGTGAGGTGGGGCCGGGGATAAGACATATCTTTTCAGGGCACATCTCCAGTGATCCTCCTCCAGCAGGGCCTACCTCCTACAGTTTTTACCACCTCTCAATAGTCCAGTCATTCATTAACCCATCAATAGAGTGATCCATTGATGAGGTCACAGCCCTCATGATCCAGTCACTTCTCAAAAGCCCCATTTCTGAACATTGCTACATTGTACATCAAACCTTTGAAGGACACAGCCTTTGAAGGACATTTGAGATCCAAACCAAAATCGTTCCATCATCAATCGTTACTCCTTTCAAATTTAATCAATCTCAGATATATATATATATATTTTTTGATACTGAGGATTGAGCCCAAGGGTACTCTACCACCAATCCATATCCCTATATCCGTAACCTTTTTTTTTTTTTTTTTTTTGCATACCAGGAACACTTAACCACTGAGCCACATCCCCAGCCCTATTTTGTATTTTATTTAGAGACAGGGCCTCACTGAGTTGCTTGGGGCCTCATTGTTACTGAGGCTGGCTTTGAACTCTCGATCCTTCTGCCTCAGTCTCCAGAGCTGTTGGGATTACAGGTATGCACCACGGCACATAGCCCTCACCCTTTCTTTTTTAGTATTGGGGATTGAACTTAGGGGTACTTGGCCACTAAGCTACATCCCCAGGCCTATTTTTATTTAGAGACAGGTTCTCATTGAGTTGCTTAGCACCTCGCTTTTGCTGAAGCTGGCTTTGAACTTGTGATCATTCTGCCTCAGCCTCTGAAGCTGCTGAGATTACAGACGTGTGCCACTGTGCTCGGCAGCCCTGACCCTTTTTATTTTTTTTATTTTGAGGAGCTCATTAAGTTGCTTAGGCCTTGCTAAATTGCTGAGGCTGGTCTTCAACTTGTGATCCTTTTGCCTCAGCCTCCCAACTTGCTGGGGTTACAGGTGTGCACCATCGTGCCCAGCTCAGATATATTTTCCAGGCCATATTGGTACTATGGGCTCCCAAGATCCTTCCTACTCCCATACAGAAGCAATACTCGGAGGCCAGAGGGAAGGGTATTTGCAAACTTTTACTCTAATGACTAAAGATAAATTGTCTCCTACTGTGCTAGTATCATGACATTATTTTGGTCTTATGTATGTGATACTTACATTGTTAATGGAAAATATGCAAATATCTTATTTGCATACTTTAGTCTTTGTTGTTTCACAAAAGGAGCAACTATAATGTTACATGCCAGGAGCTTGGAAACTTTGAAGTATTTCATATGCTTAATTCTCCTAGAAACCCTTGGAGATAGGTGTTTTAATCTACTTTCTGTTGCTATAATAGAACACTTGAGACTAGATAATTTATAAAGAAGAGAACTTTGTTTTTACTTTATAGAGTGCTGGAGGCCAGAAGTCCAAGATCAGGTGTTTGCATCTGTTTGGCTTCTGGTGAGGCTCTCCTGCAGCTGCATACATGGGGGAAAGTAGAAAGACAAACTGGCATGTACAAAGAAAGAATGGGGCTTCTTCATTTAGCCAGTTCATTTCCCAAAAGAGCAAGAACACACATGAGAAAAGCATTCATCCATTCACAGAGGTGCAGATGCCTTGCTATAGGTCCCACCTCTCAACACTGCTACATTGGGACCCAAGCCTCAACATGAATTTGGTTAGGACAAACCATATTCAAACCTGTGTAGCAACAAGTATTTGCTTACCACCATTGTAGACAGATCATACTTTACTGAAATTTTTAAAAAATGTTTTTATAGTTGTAGATGGACAGAATGCCTTTATTTTATTTGTTGATTTTTATGTGTTGCTAAGAAGTGCACCCAGTGCCTCATGCATGCTAGGCAAGCACTCTGCCACTGAGCTACAGCCCCAGCCCTATTGAAACTTTTGATTATTGTTTTCAAACACTGGGATATACTCCTCTAGGCCAGGGCCCATCTTCTACTTCTATAGCCCCAGCAGCTAAACACTGCCTAGAACTCAGTAGGCCTTTAGTAGATGTCTGTGGAATGAACAACCAGATGAATGAATACAGAGGTGAATGAAAGTAGGGGAAGCTTTATGGTCATCACATCTTGTGTGATTTCTTAGGATACAGATGTCTATAGAGAAAGTACAAGGTGCCACAATATGTCTCACAGGTTTCTTGCTAATTTCGAAGGGAAGAAAGTGTACTATTATTATAAGGAGCTTTATATTATCTAAAATGATAGCCAATATGAATTAATCTGACATCACCAGCCATCTGGTATTCTTGTAAAATGTTTATCTAGATATAATGACATTTAAATCAAACTTTTAGTTAACAGAAAATATAGGGATAGAGGAACAAGTTAAACATTAAAAAAATATGAGCAAAGTAGAATGTGGAACAGTAGTATGTTAGCATGGCAGAATACCTGAGGCAATCAACTTACAAGGCGGAAAGCTTTATTTTAGCTCACAGTTTCAGAGGTTTCAAGTCCATGGTCACTTGGCTGTATTGCTTTGGGTGTGTGGTGGTACATCATGGCAGGAGTGCATGACAGAGGAAGCCAGGAAGCAAAGACAGTTGGGAAATGGAGAAGGTCTCTCTATCCCCTTTACACAATGACCTACCTTCCTTCCACTACCCCACCTCCATGATCCCATCACCTCTTAGTAGCACTATGGCTGCAATGCAGCCTTTAACACATAGGGCTTTGGCAGGCATTCCAGAGCCAAAGTATAGCCAACACTAGACAGTATAATAGGTTAAATTTTCTTCAAAAAAGATAATGCCTTGTATATAGTAGTGTTCTTCCAAAGACTACAGTATAGAAAGGAGAGGATAGGAGTATCTTTACACTAAAGAAGCCAGACAAACACTACCTCACCAGATGAGCAGGGTCAGTGTCAACATGAGTCATATGAATAGCATGTACGCTTGATGTGAAAGATGAAAATGGCCTTTCGCCTCTGTAGTCTTCCTCCCTAAAACACATAACCCAATCTAATCGTGAGAAAAATACCAGACAACTCTCAGTTGAGGGAAATTTTACAAAATATCTGATCAATCCTCTTCAGAACTGTCAAGGTCATTAAGAAACAAGGAAAGCCTGAGAAACCTGGCAGCCCGAGAAGAGTACCAGGAGTCATGACAACTAAATGTAATGTGGGATTCTGAAACAGAAGAGGCATGTTGGGTAAAAACTAAAAATCTGAATAAAGTTTGACCTTTATTTAATATGAGGAAGCGGTTTCACTTTATTTTTAATTGATAATTTACAAAGTTATGGGAACAGGGTTATTTTGATACATGTATACATTGTACAGTGATCAAATAAGGGTAATTAGTATACCCATCACCTCAAACATGTTTTTTTGTGTTAAAATATTTTAAAATCCTTTCTTCTAGCTATCTTGAAATGTATAATACATTTTTATTGACTATAGTTGCCCTACTGTGCCATGGACTTATTCCTCATATCTTACTGTAACTTTTTACCTATTGACCAACCTCTCCCCATCTCTACTCCCCCTACCCTTTCCACCTTCTGGTAATCATCATTCTACTCTCTACTTCTTTCTTGAATAGTAATAGCAATGTGTTTTTCACATTGCATTCTATCAGGTGGCACCTAATTCAATATGTTCCATTACTAATGATGCTGCTTGGTGAAGGTTGTTATGTTTCCATTATTCTTTGAGTATTTTCCTGCTTTCCGCACAAAATGACTTAGGCTACTCTTGTACTCTGCCTCAGCCCTGGAATTAGCCATTTCTCCAATGGCCAATGATATATAGATGCTAAAATTTAGATGCTAAGTATGTTTAATGTTTTCAGATGTCTCTGCTTTTAGGTCCTTTCAGTTTTAAAATGTAGAGTATACGTATATGAGTATGTGTGTGTGCATACACACATACACCCTATGGTTACTGTGTTTTATCACAATAAAGCATGGAGTGAATGGGAAAAAAAAGATGCAGTTAGAAGATGTAAAGCTTCTTTAATAGCCACAGATATGGAAACACAGCATGCTTCCAAATACAGTCCAGTTTCCCTGCTGCCCAGGGACCCCTCAGAGTATAGACAGAACTACCCACAAGTAGAGAAGCTTCTATTTATTGCAGACAGGGTTGTGCCATTTAGCTTCTACAAACTAAGCCATTTTGTGCTAGAAAGCCTCTGCGTATCTGAAAATACTCCTGTTGCCATGGAAATGTGCTAGGAGGCCAACTGAGAGGGATTCATACCTGCTCACTCCTGGGGTACAGATAAGCTGAGAACATTGGTAGTGTTTCCTGTGATGCTGGGTTGGACAAAGACAGGTGTCCCAGGAGCAACTTCTAGTGGCCCAGATTCTGCTTCAGTGAAATTGTCGATCACAACTGTACTTTGCCCTTAATCACAAAATAGTTTTAATATTTTACAAAGCTTCTGACCCAGATACAAAAAGTCCACCAGGGCAAAAAAAAAAATTTAATGGCTTTATTTTAATCTAAGTAAGACTTTCTCCTTCCTTGGAGGAAGGATCGTTTTTAAAAAATCATCTAGTTCTTCCAACTCTTTGAATAGTCATGTTATCTCCCTTCAATCTTCAGAGTTCATTTTCTTCTGCCTTAGCTTTTTATGCTGCACTGCCCCCTAGTGTCTAGAACATGAGCTAGCACCCTGCTGGCTCTCCAACACTTCCCTGGTCTTATTTTGCCCTTTTTTTATGCTGCACTGCCCCCTAGTGTCTAGAACATGAGCTAGCACCCTGCTGGCTCTCCAACACTTCCCTGGTCTTATTTTGCCCTTGAGGACAGGTGGATACAATTCTGCTCCCTTAATTTTCATTTCTGCTGTAAGCTTTGGCTTAGAACCTACTTCATCTAGGTTGTGTAAGTGTGTAGTACGTGGTGTAGCCATCCGTATGCCCAGGGAGTTATTTTTAATTCTGTGTGTCCTCTGAAGAAAAATAGACATAATCCCAGGATTATACAGAACTGTTAGTGACAGCCTTTCATATTCTATTTTTGTCAAAACAGGAAAAGTCTTGCATGAGGAGCATATTGAACTGTTGATGGAGGAATTTGCTTTCCTGAAAAAAGAAGTGGTGGGAAAAGAACTGCTGAAAGGGTCTCTCCTCTTCACAGGTCAGTTTTAGGAAGGATCACAGGTCACAAGAGGTCAGAAGGCCAGCTGGGTTCCTTACTTTCTCTCTAGGATGTGAGCTAGGATTGATTTCTGCTAAAGACTTTCTGACCATAGGCCAATTTAATATAATTTCCCTATGCTTCCATGAGCAATAAAATACCTATTTTTATTCATTTTCTTATAAAGATTTCATTGCTTCATGGGCCTCAAAAAGTATATTAGAAATCTTATGCAAATTTATACTTTCATTTCAATTTATTTAGCATAATTTTCCCTTATGAAATCTTTGGAGATTATGTTTCTAGAGGAGGTTGTACATGAAAACTCTTTTAAAAAGGACTGGGAGATGGGTGCTTGGAATGAAGAATATTTTTATACTTCTCCTTGCAGAGAAAAGAGAATATGCATGGCCCCTTTCTTCCTCCAGCAAGTTACAGGGACATTGGCCTGCAACCACAGCATTTTGTCTACTATGTATTGGAATATTGACTTTATGTTGGTCATTCTTTGAGCAGCTGTTAGCAATAGGAAGTGAGTATAATGTAGCCACCTGCTCTTGTGGCACTTTGGATGGACTCCTTATCTGGCTATACTCGGGGATATCAGGGCCATCTTTCCTGAGGGCTTTCATTAGAGAAAGCAGACCCCTTCATGGCTAGGTATTGTTCAGTTGTAAGACCAATTATCCCTGCATGAATTTCCAGACTGTACAATGGAACCTCTTTTTGAAATCTATCTTCGTTCTTGAAAATGACATGAAAGTTGTGGAAACCAGGGATAACCATTGACTTGTATATGGAGCTATGCTAAGAATGTGACAAGCATTCTTAATTCGTGAGAGTCCCATAAAGTGGGTATTTATTACCCTCATAATATAGGTGAAGAAATGTTAGCTCAGAGAGGAATAGCGTCACCATGTTCAGACACCGGTCGTTTGATAGAGACAGGTTGGACTTTGTGTGGCTCAAGCTTCTAGCGGCTGCTCAGGACTCAGGACTAGAGCAATTGGTGATCTGTACAGAGGAAGCTTTTTTCCTTTCTAAAATTGATACTTCTATCCTAAAGATTTCACTAATGATTGTTTGCTTTTATTTATAACTATTTTTAAAACATACTCATTATGTTAGGTGAATTTCAAAGTCTCAAGACATGTTTGGTTTATAATATATAAGGACACAGATATGAAGCCTTTTAAATTTAGGTCATGTTTTAATATTTGGGCTTGGGCAGAGTGAAGCAGTACTGTTTGTGACCAAACGATTTACACACAGATATTAGGTGTGCTTTTTTTTTCCCCTTAACACAAGATTATATAAAGACCAAGAAAATATTTCACACTAGATCAACCTTATTAATGTTAAACTAGCTTAAAGTTATTACTATTCTCTCAGCCTTTCAAGCTATCATGACCTTTGCCCCATTGCTATTTACATATATGGTATTGATATGAACCTGGATTTCAGGGATAAAATACCCCTGTTCTTCAACTTTTACCAGATGACTTGTAATCACTAATAGAAGAGGAAATGTATGTATGGATATGTAATTATCTATGTATATGTACATAAATGCATTGAATATATTAGAAACCCAAAACTTTTTTATTGTTCTCTTTGTCTGGAGTGACTGCTGTTGCCAGTAGAATTTCTTACTTTACTAACAAGACTGAATTTCATTAAAAAAAAAAAAAAAGGGAGATCCTTTTGTGAAAGAGTTTACATTTACCCACCTGTTCATCTTTGTGCGCACCCACCCCATAAGGCCTGGTCTCTTGTCCTGATCACCTGGCCCTGTTTTTTTCACTCCCCGCTGTGTTCTGGGTCTTGTTTTTCATCTGGCAGCCCTTTATTCCCAGTTCCCATGGTGTCTGTGATTCCCTACAGCTGGCCCTTTGGAAAAAGAACGGTTTGGCTTCCCTGCATTCAGTGGCATCTCTCGCCTGACCTGGCTGGTCTCTCTCTTTGGGGAGCTCTCCCTTGTGTCTGCCACTTTGGAAGAGCGAAAAGAAGATCAGTATATGAAAATGACTGTGCACTTGGAGACTGAAAACAAATGGTAAGTCCTAAGAAACTGAGGAGAAGCAAACTTCAGGATCTCCTCAGTTGTCCAAAAGGGTGACCCGAGAGGGAGCCCTGAGAACTCTCACTCTCTTTCAACTCTAGATCTGTCTGCTACCGCAGGTAACGAACTATGATTTCACTCGTTACCTCTTTTCATCCTCACAGCAGCAATGTGAGGCAAAGACCAACAAAAACCCATTTGCCAGTAAGTGAAGAGCAGCTTTCAAAATTCAAGCAGATTGTCTTAAGACACTCATGTAATTAATACCAGCTTTATTATTTATTAATTTACTTAAGAGATTGAGTCCGACTTTGTTGCCCAGGCTGGCCCTGAACTTCTGGGTTCAAGTGATCCTCCTCCTTCAGCCTCCCAAGTACTGGGACAACAGGTGTGCGCTACTGTACCCAGCTAAGATTACTTCATTTTTACTGAGACGGGAATAGAGGAACAGAAACATCTTGACATCTTCTATCACTCAAACCTCAAGACTCCATGTTATTTGGAAAGACATGAAAAATTTTCTTAGGAAGATAAGACAGTTTGGAATACCCCAGATTTATTTTTATCCACTGTCAAAATAAAGGAATAAGTTATATTAAAGTTAATCTTTGTTATCACATTTTGGAACATTTGCAAGGCTGCACTGTGAACTTTCAAAACTAGCCAGGAGAGTTAATTTTAGATGAAGTGAGACCAACTTTTTGGTGGAGTTTGTAACCGTCATTAATTTGTATGATGGCTTGATCCCTATAGTTTTACTTACTTGATCAATATAATGGCTGTTTCCTGGAATCTTTGTCAGACCTGAATAGGAATTTTTTATTTCTGGGCTAGTACTAAGCACACAGGAAACATTTAATCACTTTCAGCACAGAAAACTAGCTGAACTTAGTTCTTCAGAGCAGGTTGGACCCTGCTGGGTTAATGTTCTCTTGATACAGCATGTTGTTTCTGGTGGGAAAGAAACCATCTTATCCTGCAAATATTTGCAAATGAAGGTTATCAGAGAGAGAGAGGAGTTCCAGAGAAACTGCCTGCGAACTTAGGCCTGTGTTTTTGTTGGAATGCCTGGAATCAGTTGCTGTCCCAGCCCAGCATGTGAATGGAGCAGGCCCTCTCGTTAGCTCCACTCCACCAGGTGGAAGTGCCCATTGCCAGGGTTCTCACTTAAACCTTCAAGTAGAAAAGAGTAAAACTTTCCAGATTTTTAGAAGACAGGGCCACAAAATGTGGAAGTTGTTCTATAATCTTCTTTCCTGGTTTCTTCCTGCATGTGTGGCTACACTGTGGCCCCTACTTTATGCACTTCAGATCTCTTCCTCTTAAGCATTGTCCTACACTCCAGTGTTGGTCTTGGTAAGGTTAACCCAGGAGAGGGCTAACCTTCCCCCAGTATATCAGGGTTCTCCAAAGACAAACCAATATGATTTGTATATAAATAGATTAGAGGGTATTTATTATATAATTGGCTCATGTGAAGAAGTCCCATGATAAACTGTCTACAGGTTGGAGACCCCAGGATCTGGTAACCATGGCTCAGTACAAGTCCAAAGGCTTCAGAATCAGGGAACCCCAGAGTGTAACTCTTGGTTCAGGGCTGAAAGCCTGAGAAACTAGGAAGGGGTCCATTGGTGTTATGTTCAACGACCAGAGAACGTGGACTTAGAAAGTACAAAGCAGGAGATAAGCATGCCCCCACTCTCAGGGGAAGAATCCAATTAGCCTTTTGTGTGCACTCCAGGGTCCTGACTGATTGAATGTTACCCACCCACACTGAGAGCAGAACTTTCCCATTGAGTCCACCTAAAGTCACATGCTAACTTCCTCTGGAAACACCCTCACAGACACACTCGAAAGTCATGCTTTTCCAGGTTTTTAGCTGTTCCTTAATCTAATCAGGTCAACACAAAAGGGAATTATCCACTCAAGTTGGAGGCAGCCTTGTGCTTCCTGCAACACCCAAAACAATCTTCAGTGTCCTCCTTGCAATCCTTTTGCTAAATCCTGCTGCATTATTATGGCACACCATTCTGGAAGTAAATAACAAAAAAAAAAAAAAAAAAAGGATGATGGTGATTTCCCTGTATTCTTTACCATGGCTCATCCGCCTGCTCACCCCAGGCTTGACATCTGCAGACAAATAGGAGGGAGTAGAAATTCCAGGCCCCAGTGTGATGTTTGTTTAGGATTAACACCATTCCTGTTCACACTGCCAGCTCTATCACTGAATTCAACAGTCCAACAAAATTACCTTGTCCTTGACCCTGGCTCATCCCAGTAGTGAAAGAAAAGAGAAAGCAAAGAGTGTTAACGAGGACCAACACCATGTCATTTCACTCTTGGGACTTTGTTACAAAAAAAGAGAAGGAAAAGATATATATGTGTGCCAAATTGACATATGAATGTACCCACACATTGACATATGTGAAGATGTTGAATTCAGGTATCCAAAATTTAAAATTGGAAAAGGTGCATATATTTAGCAATAGTAAAAAATTATGTAATCAATCATATATGTAGAAAAAACAATGGCAGAATATACAGGATCATTAAATTATTTTTAAATAAGCAAAAGAAATGATCAAAAATTGTTACCAGGTACAAGTGGCCCATGCCTGTCATCTTAGCTACTTGGGAGGATGAAGCAGATCATGAAATTTGAAGCCAGCCTAGGGTAATTTAATGAGACCTTGTCTCAAAATAAAATTTTAAAAGGGGCTGGGGGTGTAATTTTGTGTTAGAGTGCTTACCTCACATGCCCAAGGCCCTGGGTTCAATCCCCAGTACCAAAGAGGGGGAATTTTATTGTTTAAGGGTTTATGTGCCATATACAAACCTTATGTATATTGATAAATATTTGAAAAGATTGTGTTAAACTGAAGATGTGTTTACTTAGGTACAAGAATTTGTGAAATTTTTTTCCATTTTAGAAATACTTAAATTATTGTTTTATAGTTTTTTATAGTATATTTGAAAGAGCAGGGCTTAGAGTGGAAGTCAGTGGTATGTGCAAGGCCCTGGGTTCAGTCCCCAGCACTGTAAAAACAACAAAAAAATTACAAAAGTAGATTTCTATCATAATATTCAATGAAGCTATTTACTTGTAAGTCAGTTCTACTTAAGACATAGCTCAGTGTTCTTTAAGCAGGTATCATAATTCTTATCTTTCCTAAAGAGAGAAACAACTCAGGGAAAGGAGAGAGATTGGGCAAGTTTATCCTACTTGGATTGTAGATTTTTATGAGTGTTGATGTGAACCCCAACCAGAAATATGAAACAGATATGGAGGTTCTTTGTTAACTAGTGGTGGGTATTGTTTGGCATACGTTTGAGTTCAGAGACTTCTTTTGAGTTTCTGATGAAAGAAGTCTAAGAATTTGTCCTTATCAATAATACATATACCAAGGAAACAGTTTGCACACAATCCAGGTGGCTGTCATCTGGTCCATATCAGGATCCCCTTAAAGGATCTATAAGAACAAATTGACATTTACACAAAAGTCTTTCAAAAAATCCACCTGCCCAGTAGCAAACATGCATAAATGACTGTTTGGCAGTAAAGTTGGAAACACAGCCACCCATGGCCTTTGGGAGGTGGTGGAGATCAGGATGCCACTGAGCCACAGCTGCAGGGAAAGTGGGTTCCAAATGCAGACCTATACCAGGAGGTCAGGTGCCAACAAACACCGATTTCCATTCCCGTGTAACCTTTAACAATAAGATTCTCTTGTCTTTGCAGTCCACTGTCATGGATTGAAGAGAAAGGACCTGGTCTAAAACGAAACAGATATTTAAGCTTCCATTTCAAATCTGGGTCCCTGGAGAATGTGCCAAATGTAGGTGTCAATAAGAACATTTTCCTAAAAGATCAAAATATATTTGTCCAGAAACTCTTAGGCCAGTTCTCTGAGAAGGAACTGGCAGCTGAAAAGAAGCGCATCCTGCACTGCCTGTCTCTTGCAGAAGAAATCCAGAAATACTGCCTTCCAAAGAAGTGAGGAGGAAGTGACCCAGGGCTCTTGGATTGGATCAGAGTTTGATGTTTATCAAGAATTGACCTTTATTCTTATAATTAAACATTAGCTAAACAGGATTATCTTACTGTAGTAGTTGCTTTGGGGTGATATTTTGGATTGGGACTATGCAGTTTGGATGAGGAAAGAACTTACCTTGGTTGAGCTGAGCCAAATGCTCTGTATGCTGTTTTCATTTACTCCTCCCCACAGCCCTATGAGAAGGGCGTGGGCATGCCTCTCATTAATGAACCAGAAAACCTTGTTTGAAGTCAACCAGATAGTAAATAGCAAAACTGGACTTTTAAGCCTACCTGTGATCTGAACCACTACCAAATGCTGCCTTAAACTCTTTCCTGCATTAAAGATTTTTATTGTCCTCCATAAGCATTCACTGGGTGACTCTGTTGGATGCTTGAGAATTCTAAAATATAGCCATTGCATTCATCAACTCACAGTGTCAAAAGGGAACCAGCCACACAAACAGGTCATTATGACACAGTGGTATCAGTAAAAGATATGCACAGTGGACCCAGAGAAGCATTCAGATTTCCAAAAATGTTCTTGCTGACAAATGGCTCAGCTGGGGCAAAGGACATTCCTGGTGGAGGGTTGGCCTAAGCAAAGGAATGGGAGCAAGAAGCAGCCTGGAGAGCCCCCAGGAACAGTGTTGCTGGAACATAAGGGTCTTGAAGAGGGAAATCTGATTGGAGGGAACCTGTAAAGCAAATGTAAGACCTGGGGTTTCATTTGTTAGCACAAATGCACTGAAGATGTCATTTAATAGAGGAGTGGAATCACTGGTTTCAGTTGAAGTAAGATGGCGGTATGGAGGAGGTAAGATTGAGATAAAGAAGAGGCATCAAGTTGCATCCACAACTTGTGTGCAACCTTGGCTGCTCATGTCAGGTCAGGCTCTGCTGCTCTTTCATTTCATTGTTGATCCTGTTCCGTTTTCTCTGAAACTCATATCCACTCCCCACTGGCCATCGTGACGTTAAACCAGTTTAGGAGCTATGAGGGCAGTGATGGAGTCCAGCTCTATTTGCTACTCTGCTTTTATTCCATCACCATAGTCCTTCAAGGTAAAGCAGTCAAATGTATTAATTTGTGATTTTAAAGGTCCTTAAAGTTATTATCATATGCAAAAGGTTTGTAATAAATATTGATCAGTTGGTTCTTTTGTTTTATTGCCCACATCAAATGTCCCAAGAGGGGAGGGATAGTGTGTGTCTGATACCCTGTGTAGCATCTAGCATGAGGTAAATATCAAACATATTTGATCATTAAAATGCAATGAATCCACCTTTCCCATTTGACTTTGGTAATTCTGCTATCTCAAAAAAAAAAAAATAGTGACCTTATTTGATATTGGGAGTAGGTGTCAAAACAAGAGCTAGACAGAGATTAACATAGTGAAAACAGATTTAATACAGGCATTATTACAATAGGGAATGTGAACTCAAGTCTAAAACTTGGCTCAATTTCACATACAGCATGGGTCAGTGCTGTTTTCATAGCCCATAAGCAGGATAGGGGCCATTGGGTAGAAAATTAAAAAGAATGATCATGACTAAGGGGAATTCTAGCTAAGCCACATTGACAGAATTGTAACTGAAGGCAGGCTGGGTGACTGGGGTGACTTGATTCCAGTGGTGGTAGAGGAGAAATTTGATCAGATGTTGAGTGGTCAGACACCAAGAGTGGGGACTCTTACCAAGTAATTTAGTAGGAACTTTGCTGAACCTGGGCCATGGCAAGATAGAGAAGTCCCAAGGCTCAGGATACCTGAAAAGAGAGTTCAGAGGAGCCTGACTAAAGTCTGGTAGCAGAGAGTCTGTCATGGGCCACGTGAATACTAATTGGGATTGATGACTACTTATCATTGCTTTGGTCAGAAGATTCAAAGTAAAACATCCATTTATTTTACTCATTGATGAGAACTGCAGAGGCAGAAGAAAGAAGAAATGGAAGAAAACAACCCAAATGATGGAGAAACAGCCTTACTTTGCTCTTTACAATTCCCTAAGTATTCTGTGAGGTTGCTGGGCCAGTCCTGCCTAGTAACCACGCCTGGCTCTATGCTACTGCAGTATTTCCCAAGTACTCTTTCTTCAGAAGGTGGCACCCCATCCCCATCATAATTTCTCTCCCAGAGTGTCAAGAAAAAATACAAGTGCCCATTTTCTCAATTCAATGTAAAGAAAAAACCTTTTGTCTTACTTTATACTACCCATAAGTACTGGGGGCTCTCTAGGAGGGCCTGATGTCTCCAGGTGGGAGTCACTGCAGTAGTGCCCTTGACTCCCTCTGTCCCTTGGACCCTCTCTCTATGACAGGAGTGTCCTGCTTGTAAAGATAAGAAAAGAAGTTATCCCATGAAACCCAGCACCTTCTCTCTCTGAACTGACATCTTTAAGATACATGAAAGTTCTCCACTTGTTTATGTGGTTTGTGACCAGGACATATTGACCACGGGTGTAACTGACAGCTGCAATAAAGTTGCTGAGCTGGGGTTGTGGCTCAGTGATAGAGCGCCCCTCTCACCTGTTTGAGGCACTGGGTTCCATCCTCAGCACCACATAAAAATAAATAAATACAATAAAGGTATTGTGTCCATCTACAACTAAAAAAAAAAAAAGAATAAAGTTGCTGATTCCTCAAAGGCAGGGCAGATTAGCAAACGTATTAAGCATTCCTCAGCTTTATATTAAAATTAAATCTTTAAGATTGTACCTCTTTCTTTTTACCTTAATTGTTCCCCAAAATTGGAGGGTATTCTTTGTGGGACCCTGAGAATCCTGATAAGAAATCAGATTAAGGGGCCAGGGTTGTGGCTCAGTGGTAGAGCACTTGCCAAGCATGGGGCACTGGGTTCAATCCCAGCACCACATAAAAAATATAAATAAACAAAATAAAGGTATTGTGTCCATATACAACTAAAAAGAGTATTTTTTAAAAATCAGATTAAAGAAAAGAGAGAAGATACATTAGCTAGTGACACTAGAGCACATCATAAGGCTGATTTTTGGAAAACCCTTTGATAAACTTGCCCAGTGGTTGTGACACTAGAGAAGGGTAGGGAACAAGAGGCCCAAGAGAGCTGAACCTTTGATTCTGGAAGTGTGGGATGCTGACTACACTTTAATTTGGCATTGGTGAGGTAAGGATGCTATCAGCAATGGAAATTCTCAGGCCTATCTCAGACTTACTTAATCAGAATCTGCATTTTAATAGGATCTTATGGTGACTGTGTGCACATCAAAGTCTCTTGAAGCTTATAGACTAGTAAGGAATTTTTATTAAATAAATAATGATACTTATTAAATAATAAATACCCAAGCATAGTGGTGAAAAGGGCTATAAAGATTTTAAACATGTATGGCATTTCAAGCTACTTAGTAGGCTGAGGCAGGAGGATTGCATGTTGGAGGCCAGCCTCAGCAACTCAGTGAGATGGTCTCAGAACAAAAAATTGGAAAAACTAGGGGTGTATCTCAGTGATTAGAGCACCCTTGGTTCAATTCCCAATCCCAGTATTTAAAAACAAACAAACAAACAAGAACAACAACAAAAACACACCTTACCCTAGGGAGAGGATAAGTTGGACAAGGAGTCAGGAAGGATTCCCTAAAGAATGTGAAATACGCTGAAACTTGAAGGTTGAGGAATTGTCTCAGCACATAGAGATGGACAAGGTACTGAGTAAACATTCCCGGCAGAAGGAACAGTCTATACCAAGCCCTTTTAATGGCCAGATACAAGGCCAGCAACTACCCCTGGAGGTAACGCAGAAACTCAGTTCCTTTGGTGGATTCTAGTTGACTATTTTTATTTTTTGGTACTGGGGAATTAAACCCAGGGTCACTTAACCACTGAGCCACATCTCCAGGCCCCCTTTTATGTTTTATTTTGAGATAAGTTCTCACTAAATTGCTGTCCTTAGGGCCTTGCTAAATTGCTGAGGTTGGTCTTGAATTTGCATTTCTCCTACCACAGCCTTCTGAGTGGCCGAGATTACAGGAGTTTCCCTATTTTGGTGTTCAGCTTGTAAAAGGACTTGTCAGAACAAACCATGTCATCAAAATTGAAGTAGTGTGCATTGAAAATAAGCTTGATCATGGGCATATGCAGAATTTCCAATGTATTTTTAAGTATAAATAAAACTATAATGTAGAATTTTTAATCTTAGGTTTCTTGAATATAAAGAGATGAATTATTCCAATTATTGTCAGTCCTTTTTTATGTTTTTTAAAAATATAGTTCAGAGCATGGAAACTGAAGTGTTGACCCCTGTCTCTAGAATCTAAGTTCCTCTGAAGCCATAGGGACTTGCCTGGGATTAAATATATATCTTATATAACTTGGCTATTCATTTTTATGTTTGATTTTTAGATTCATGTATACATTAACAGTTCATGTGGTTATTATTTGGTCATTTAGGGTAGTGAGAATAAAGTTAGCTGTGAATGAAGCAAAGTTGTAAAGAGATAAGTGTGGTAAGTTTTAAAAATAAATAAGCTCAAACAAAATAGAAGTTATTGAAGCTCATCTCATGTTCAGTAGTCTTCCAGCCTCTCAGATGCCTAATAGTTCATATATCAGGATAACAAGTAACAAAGATAGTTGAAATAAGAGAACTTGTCCATTGGTCTTTCATCTAAAAGCAGTGAGTTACATCACGCCTTCCAACTGTGTTTCTAACATTACAATATTTGTATGATATTGAAACCTGTACTCATATATTGTGTAAATAATATGAAACTGTATATTTTTCAAAGATTTTTTTAAACTTTGGGAAATCTTCTTTTGTTAAGATGTTAAAGGAATAAAAGCTGGAAAAAAAATAAAACTGTACCTTCAAAAAAAAATGTGGACACAATACCTTTTATTTATTTTTATGTGGTGCTGAGGATTAAACCCAGTGCCTCACACATGCTATGTGAGCACTCTACCACTGAGCCACAACCCCAGCCCATAAGGTATCTTTTGGATAGTAAGAAGGAAACTTAAGTTCAGGGAACTGAACTTATGGTCAATTTGGGGGTATAGATCCAATCCGGAAATAAATAGAAGCGCAAACCCAGAGCCAAATTGCTCAAGGACAGCCAGGGCCACAAATGGGGAGAGGATGGGACATTTGGATAAACTGTGGTATGGGACAGAAGAAAGTAAAATAATTAAAGAAAAAGTGAAAGTATCAGAGACTCTGTGAGAAAGATTAACAAGAAGTTGGGTGCATTGGGGCACACCTATAGTCCCAGGTAATCAGGAGGCCTAGGACCAAAGATTGATGGGGCCCACAGATTCAGTGACGGAATGTAACCAATTCACTGTTGGTCACTGTGACATAATACATGAGAAAAACAACTTAAAAGAGGGAAGATTTATTTTGGCTCATGGTTTCAGAGGTTTTAGTCCATAGGCAGGTGGCATGAATGGTATGAGCCTGAGATGAGGCAGAACATCATGGCAGAAGCCAGAGCTGAACAAAGATGTTCACCTCATAGAAATCTGGAAGCAGAGACATACAGAAAGGGACTGAAGACAAAATAAACCCCTCAAAGGCACTCCCCCAGTGAAACACCACTTTCAACCAAGTCTCACCTCCTAAAGTTTCTACCACCTCCAAATAGTGCCACCAGCTAGGGACCAAGCTTTCAACACACGAGCCTCTGGTGGATATTCCAGACCCAAACTATAACACCCATGTATACTATGGTCACATAGCAAGACTTGGTCTGCACAGACGTCACAACTATTTCTCTTGGCTTGGGGTCATTTCTCTGGTATTCCTCATACTCTCATCTGAAAGAGTGATGTCATGTGGGAAAGTAACAGGATCCTTCTATGTCATGGAAGAATTTGGAGAAAACTGATGTGAACTCTCCTCCACATGTTTAGTAGAATTCACCAGTAACATTTCTGGATGAGAGTTTTTCTTGCTGTGCAGTTGTTTTATTATTATTGCACTCACATCAATTCCCAAGTGTGTTCAGATTATTTTCTTGAGTTAGTTTTGGTAGTTTGTTTCTAGTAATTGGTCCATCCATGTGAATTATCTGACATACTGGCATATCTTTGTTCATTTTATTTTTCTAAAAACAGTCTTCTTTATCTTTTTATTGGTACATTATAATACTTAATTGTGGGATTGTTACATATTCATATATGCACATAATTTGATCTATCTCATTACCCAGCACCTGCCCTTTCCCTCTCCTTCTCCCTCCCCATGATTTCCTTCCTCTATTCTACCACTTTCCTTTCTATAATTTTAAAAATTAGTACAAGTATACATGAAAGTGGGATTCATATGGACATAGCATAATTTGTTCCATTTATTGTTATATATTCATACATACACATAATTTGATATAATTACCCCCATATCTTTCATTGCCCTCCCCCTTGATGTCCTTCCTCTACTTTATTGGTCTCCCTTCTATTTTTGTAGTGACCTTTTTTATTCCTTTTTTTCCCTCTAGCTTCCATATATGAGAGAAAATATTTGACATTTGACTTTTGACTTTCTGAAGCTAGCTTATTTCACTTAGCATGATGTTCTCTAGTCCCATCTATTTACCAGAAAATGACATGATTCATTGTTCTCTATGGCTGAGTGAAACTTTATAGTATGTATTGTGTGTGTATATATGTGTGTGTACCACAATGTATATATGTGTATGCATTCATCTGTTCATCATCACCTACACTGGTTCCACAACTTGGTTATTGTAAGTTGTGCTGCTATAAACATAGGTGTGTATGTATCAATATGGTAAGCTTATTTCTTTATCTATTTTTTGATACAGGGGATTGAATCCAGGGGCACTTAACCACTGAGTCACATCCCCAGTCCTTTTTTGGGTTTTATTTAGAGACAAGATCTCGTTGAGTTGCTAAGGGCCTTGATAAATTGCTGAGGCTGACATCGAACGTGTTATACTCCTGCTACAGCTTCCCAAGCTGCTGGGATTACAAGCATGTGCCATCTTGCCCAGCTCTATTTTAGTTCTTTTGAATAAATACCAAGTAGTGGAATATCTGGATCACATGGTGGTTCCATTCTTAGTCTTTTGAGGAATCCATACCGATTTCCATAGTGATTGTACTAATTTTCAGTCCCACCAACAATGTAACAGTTTACGTTTTCCCCTGAATCCTTACCAGCATTTATTGTTCTTCATATTCTTGATGATTGCACTGTAATTGGAGTGAGATGCATTTCCCTGATTAGTAAGGGTGTTGAACATTTTTTCTTATATTCATTGACCTTTTGTATTTCCAAGAGAATTGTTTAGTTCATTTGCCCATTTTTTTAAACTGGGTTATTGTGGTTTGTTGACGTTTTTTGAGTTCATCATATATTCTGGATATTAATCAACTGTCAGAATTGTAGCTAAAAAAAATTTTCTCCCATTCTATGGAGGCTCTCCACACTCTTTTTTCCTTTGCTATACAGAGGCTTTTTAGTTTGATGCTATCAAACTTATTGATTCTTGGCTTTATTTCTTGAACTTTAGGTGTCTTTTGAGGAAGTTGATGCCTACACACACATATTGGAGTGTTAACACTCCAACACATTTTCTTGTAGCAGTTGCAGTGATTCTGGTCTTTGATCTTCTGGTTAACTTTTGTGCAGGTTAAGAGATAGGGATCAACTTTCATTCTTCTATCTATGGATAACCAGTTTTCCTAGCATCCTTTTTTTTGGGGGGGGGGGGACCAGGGATTGAACTCAGGAGCACACGACAACTGAGCCACATCCCCTATTTTGTATTTAATTTAGAGATAGGGTCTCACTGAGTTGCTTAGTGCCCTGCTTTTGCTGAGGGTGGCTTTGAACTCACAATCCTCCTGCCTCAGCCTTCTGAGCCTCTGGGATTACAGATGTGTACCACTGTGCTTAGCCCAAGATTAGTTTTTGAAAAGACTTATCTTTTCCCTATGATATGTTTGAGCAACTTTGTCAAGCATCTATATTGATTTGTCTTTTCTTCTATTGTGTTCCATTTGTTTCCATGTCTGTTTTTATGGCCAATATCATTGTGTTTGAATTGTGACATCTCCAGCATTGCTCTTACTGCTCTGAATTGCTTTTTGTTATTCTGAATATTTTATTCTTACATATAAATTTTAGGGCTGTTTCTTCTTGTTCTGTGAAGAATGCCATTGGTATTCTGATGGGGCCTGCATTGAATCTGCAGATGGCTTTTGGTAATATGACAATTTTAACAATATTAATTCTTGCCTATCCAAGAATGTGGAAGGTCTTTCTAACTTCTAGTGTATTATTTTTTTATTTTTTATTTTTTTAGTTATCAATGGATCTTTATTTTATTTATTTATTTACATGTGGTGCTAAGAGTCAAACTCAGTGCCTCACACATGCAAGGCAAGTGCTGTACCACTAAGCCACAACCCCAGCCCCTAATGTGTTCTTTGATTTCTTTCTTGAGTTTTATATAAAGTTCATTGTAAAGGTCTTTCATCTCCTTGGTTTGATTCATTCATATTTGGTGGGGGGTTTGCTATTGTGAATGGAATTATTTTCCTAATTTCTTTTTCAGTAAGTTCATTATTACTGTAAAAAATATTAATTTTTGTATGTTGATCAACCTTATATCCTGTTATATTGATGAATTTATCTGCTCTAGAACTCTTCTGGTGGAATTTTTTGGATCTTCTAAATATAGGACCATATGATTTGCAAATAGTGATAATTTGACTTCTTTTCCAATTCTATTCATTTAATTTTCTTCTCTTGCCTGATTACTCTGGCTAGAATTTAAAATACTATATTGAATAGGAGTGGTGAGAGTGAACATCCTTGTCTTGTTCCTGATTTTAGAGGAAGTGCTTTCAGATTGTCCCTATTCGGTAGGAAATGCTGCCTTTGGGTTTGTAATGTATATAGTCTTTATAATGTTGAGGTCAGTTCCTTCTATCTGGTTTCTTCAGTATTTTAAACATGAATGGATGCTGAATTTTATTGAAGGCTTCCTATGTGTCTATTGACATGATTGGGATTTTATCCTTATTTATGTGATGAGTTACATTTATTGATTTGTGTGTGTTAAACCAACCTTTCATCCCTGGGATGAAACCACCTTGATATGGTGTATAATGTCTTTTTAAATGTGTATTGCTAATATTTTATTAAGAATTTACCTCCTTTTTCATCTGTTTTTGTTGATTTGGGTCTTCCTATTGGTTAATTTGGGTAAGGTATTATCAATCTCATTTGTCTTTTCAAAGAACAAACTCTGTTACATTGGTCTTTTGTATTGATTTTTATTCTCTATTCCACTAATTTTGGATCTGATCATAATTATTTCATGTCTTCAACTGGTTTTGGAATTCGTTTTTTTGTTTTTTGTTTTTTTTAGTTTTCAGCAGACACAACATCTTTGTTTGTATGTGGTGCTGAGGATCAAACCCGGGCCACACGCATGCCAGGTGAGCACGCTACCATTTGAGCCACATCTCCAGCCCCTGTAATCATTTTTTAAATGAAGGCACTTGATGCTATAAACCTGCCTCTTAAAACCACCTTGGGGGCCCAGAGATTTTACTACATTGTACACTATTCTTACATAATTCCAAAAGTTTTGAAATTTCTCCCCTCATTTCTTCTATGATCCATTAATCATTCAAAACTGTATTATTCAAGGGCTGTAGCTCAGTGGTAGAGCACTTGTGTGAGGCTGGGTTCCATTCTCAGCACTACATAAATATAAAGATATTGTGTTCATCTACAACCAAAAAAATAATTTTAAAAAACCATATTGTTCAATCTCCAGTGTATTTAGGTGGTTTCCATAATTTTTTCTTGCTGTAAACTTCTAATGCCATTCTTTTATCATCTGACAAGATGTAAGGGATTTTTGTATTTACTAAGACTTGCTTTGTGACCTAAAACATGGTCTTTTTTGGAGAAGGTTCCATGAGCAGCTTAGAAGAAAGTAAACATAGTGATTGTTGGACAAAGTATTTTGTACATGTCCATTATGTCCATTTTATTATAGTATTTTCTAGAGCTGAAGTATCTGTTGATTTTATGATGATGATAATTGAAATTCCACAGTATTACTGTGTTTGGGTTTTTCAGAGTCTTTATGTCAAGCAGTGTTTGCTTATATAATTAGATGCTTTAATGATTGGGGCATAAACATCTATTATCATTATATTTCCTTATTAGATTATGCCCCTTACTAGTATGAAGTGACTTTTGTCTCTTCTGGTTAATTTTTGCTTGACATCTGCTATTTGAATGAGAGTAGTTAGTTCTGCTTGCTTGGGGACTCCATTTGCATAGAATGTCCTCTTATATCTTTTCACTGTCAGTGTGTATATGTCTTCATTTATAAGAGGAGCCTCTTGAACCAGGTGTGGTAGTGCGTGCCTGTAATCCTAGTGACTCAGGAGGCTGAGGCAGAAAGGTCATGAATTCAAAGCAAGCCTTAGCAATATAAAGGCCTTGAGAAACTTAGTGAGACCCTGTCTCAAAAGGGCTGGGGGTGTTGCTCAGTGGTTAAGTGTTCAATCTCTGGTACAAAAAAAAAAAAAAGATGAGCCTCTTGCACACACCATATAGTTGGGTCTTGTTTTTTAATCTACTCCACTCTGCCAGTCTTATTTAATTGGAGAGTTGAGACCATTAATATTCAGAGTTATTATGGAAATATATTTATTAATTCATGCCATTTTGATTTGTTTCATATATTGAATTCAGACTTAATTCTTAATTGCTTAACTGTTCTTCTAGTGAGTTTCATCTATTTGTGATCTCTGGGTAGTTTTTGTTTTCTTTCTGTCCACTATCACCACTACCACCCTGTCATCTGTATGTAGTATTTCTGTAAGTATTTTCTGTAGTGCTGCCATAGTAGTCATGCACATTTTTTAGAATTTATTTATTTATTTGATACCAGGGAACCCAGAGGTATTCAACCACTGAGCCACATTCCCAGCCTTCTTTTCTTCTCCTTCTCCTTCTCCTTCTCCTTCTTCTTCGTTGCTTAGGGCCTCACTGAATTGTGAGGCTGGCTTTGAAGTTGCAATCCTCCTGCCTTAGCCTCCCAAGCCACTGGGACTACAGACATGTACCTAGCATGAACTCTTTTACTTGATATGTATCTTGGAAAGTTTTTATTTCTGATTCAATTCTCAAGGATAGCTTTGCTGGATATAGCAATCTTAGCTGACAATTATTTTGTTCTGGGCTTGGAATATCTTGTTACAAGCCCTAATGGATTTTAGAGTCTGTTTAAAAACTAGAGGTTTTCCTTATTGGTTTAGCTCTATATGTGACCTAATATTTTTCTCTTGAAGCTTTTCTGATTCTATGCTTATTCTTTTTTGCATCTTAATTATAAAGTGTCTTAGAGAATGTCTTATTTAATCTTATTTATTTGGTGTTCTGTGTGCATCCTGTTTGTGGATATCCATCTCATTCCTAAGGTTTGGACACTTTTCTTCTATTATTTCACTGAAAACATTATTCATGCCATTGGCCTGTATCTTGATGCCCTCTTCAATTCTAATGACTTACATTTTGTCTCCTAATGTTTTCCCAAAGCTTTTCTGTATTCTGAGCATGGTTTTAGTTTTGGTTTTCTTTACTACTGACTGAGTGTCCAAGCTCATATACTCTGTCTTCATGCCTGAACTTGTTTTCTACATAGTTGAATCTATTGAATTTTTAAAGATTCTGGGGATTGAACCCAGGAATGCTGAGCCACATCATCATGTCTTTTTTAAAAGACAGTGTCTCACTAAGTTACTTAAGAGACCAAGTTGCTGAGGCTGGCCTTGTACTTGTGATACTCCTGCCTCAGCCTCCCAAGTCACTGGGACTATAGGCATGTGCCACCATGCCCAGCTAATCTATTGAATTTTTAACAGAAAAATCCATCTTGAGCTTTTAATTTATTGCTTTTTTTATTTTCAGGAGTTTTCTTTTTAATATTGATATCTCTTTATTGAAATGATCTTGCACATCCTGTATTTTCTCCCTTATTTCATTCCTTAAATCTTCTTTTACTTCATTAATCATTTTAATAATGAACTTTTTGTAGTCCTTCTCTGGAACTTTATCCCCTTCAATATCTGTGGGTTCAGTTATTGGAGGCTGTAAATTTTTTGAAGTGTCTTGTTGGCCTGTTTCCTAATGGTTTCAGAAGTTCTAGATTTAAACATCTGTTGAGATGAATGCCTCTTCCTGTGGGATCCTTTCCTGTGCTGGAAGTATATCTTATCTTCAACACATCTGGTGAGATGTGATCCAATTTTTAACAACCCTCAATGCTTCTTTGAAAGGACAGAGTAAACTATATATCAACATACTCTGTGAATGTAATCACTAATGATATCTATAACTATTAATCTAGGAGGAACATAGGTGAGGATTAGCATAGAACTAGCTGAAAATGTACACATTAATAACTGTGTACCAAACTGAATTTGAAGATGGATAAAAAGAAAGAAGAGAAAAAGAAGAAAGAAAAAGGGTGAATAATGGAAGGAAAACAGGTTAAAATGGGGGTGAATAAAGTGGGTGAGGAAGAGGGGCTGAAATGGGAAATGATGACTGTGTACTGGAGGAAATGAGTATGTTTATATCAATCTGTTAATGCAATAATTTTCATACAGAAGTTCAGATTAGTTCTTCCTGAAGTTTATGAAATAGGATTTTGCATCTGGTGTTTCAATTATTGAAATTACCAAGTGTGAGGAAGTCTCAAATATGCAAATATCATACCCGTAATATCTTTTGGCTCTGACCCAAATTGCCTAAACTTGTCATGTAAGTGTGTCTGCTGAATCCAGACCCCTCCTTGCCTGGAGTTGGGGATGGGAAGGACAAGTTTCACTCTCAAAATAGCTTTGTTGTTGTGTCTGGGGTGAAAGTTTATGTGTGAAATGGAAGCTGGCCAATTTCAACTTCTCCACCTGTAGACTGATCTGAATTAAACTATACCCCTCACTCCAAGAATCCCTGTCCTTGTGTTGAGGAAATGTGTGTGGAACACCATTCTATATTCCAGCCTCTTCTGAGGATAGGGGAGATGGGACATTCCACCTGGCCATGATCTGTGCTGCCCCAACCAACAGCCACACTCTTTATCCCAAAGATGAAACTGTCAAATGTATATGCCCTTTGTTATTCACTTTGCAGACTAATCAACTGGTCTTTGTTTCTCCTTAGATCGAGTCCCAGTCTCTGTCCCATCCTTAGACTTGCTCTCAGTTTGGTCACCTACTAATCCAGTGAAGTGTAGAGCCAAGTGGCTCTTTGGTCCTTGAAATTCAAAAAGCACGTATACCAAATATAGGACAAAAAGAAAAAGGAGCAAAAACAACAAGAGCGATTTCTGAAAATAATGGTAAACTACAAGAGTTCCTAGTCTGCTGACTCAGGAAATTTGAGTCCCTTTGAGCTGTTGATGCTTCCCCACTGAACTTCCTCAACTAGGGAGGCTTAATTCAGCTCTGCTAAAGAAGTGCCCAGTTTTCATTCCAGCCAGAGTTCTAAGACTTTCTCATGTCCAGGTCACAGCTCAACTTTTCTGAATTTGTTCTCTGCTCTAACTGTGAATATGTTAGTAATGTTTTAAGAAAAGCCTGGTGGGAGAATAGTTTTCAGTTTTTTAGAGTAGTGCTTCCCCTCCCCCCACTGGGTAACAGTATACCTGACAGTGCCATTAACTTTGCCTGTCTTCATTTTATTTCTACTCGAGAAACCAGTATTTTTCATTTGCTATCACAGAATTTCATTTCAACTCACAGAATTGCTGCTCTGCTTTCCCCCATGATTCCCTAGGTTTGTTGCTGCAGAACAGGTTTAATTCACTCTTTGGGAGCTGCTACAACATGGACTTCTCTGAGTCACCATTTCAGCATTCTTCTATTTTTGAAAGGCCAGTACAAAAATGAAAAAGTTAGTCTGCTGTTTTTTTTGTCTTTTCTGTTACTAAAGCTAAAATTTGTCACTTTTCTTTCTTTTATAAGCTTCCTTTTAGTTTTCTCCTCATTTCTATGATCTATTTCATTGTTTGCTCCTGTAAACATTTGTCTCCTTCCTTCTGCTCATTTTACTCTTTGCTCTTCTCTAGTATACTCTATATTCTTCCTTCCTGCTCCTCTTCTTCCTTCTCCAACTCAATGTCTATAAACTCCTTGCTAAATACTGCTTTTGTTGACATCTATTAATTTTGAACATTGTTTTCCTTTTTTATTCACTTCAATGTATTCTCTACTGTCTCCTTAGCTTGCTGTAACTATTGGTAATTTTGGAGTTCATTTCCAGAATTCCCAAACATCTGTATCTGCCGCAGTCTGGCTGGGCACAATCAGGAGCCACTTGTCAAAAGAAACTAACTTTATTTTTAGAACCACACACGCCAAACAAAACAGCCTCTCAGGAAAAACCCTCAGAGCCTCAACTGCCACCACCGGCTTTCCACACCTCTCTCTCCCAACAAGCTTCTCTCCACCTCCCACAATCCTCCTGCTCTTGAGGCCGATTGGCTGGGTCACGTGGGCGGAGCCAAAAAAGTCCCCCAATGAGCAGCTCCGTGGTCTGAAAGGGCAGGGAAACAGCCCAATGAGCATCACCGCAGAGGAGCCAATCAGCTAGATGTTGCTGGGGCCGCTGTGAGCCAATCATCAGCCGGCAGCTGGAAGTTTGCTGGCAGCTGGAAGTTTGCTGGGGCCCCTTCGGCTGTGGCTCTCAACATGTATCAATTTCCAGAGTTACTCCATTGAGATGAGTCACACTGTATATTGTTTCTATCCTGTTACGTATAGTCTGATTTAAGGGCTTAGCATAGAGTTTACCCAGGAAAATTTTCTGTGCACTTGAGAAGTATACTTGGCTGTTGATGGGTGAAATATTTCTAACATTTTTCCCAGGTCCATTTGGACTGTTTGTGTCTTCTGTACCCTTATTGCTTGTCTGCCTGTTATATTCATTACATGTTGAGTATCACTTATTTGACACCCTTGGGATGAGCAGTATTGTTGAGAGCCACAGCCGAAGGGGCCCCAGCAAACTTTCAGACTGCCAGCTGATGATTGGCTCACAGCAGCCCAGCAACATCTAGCTGATTTGCTCCTCTTTGGTGATGCTCATTGGGCTGTTTCCCTGCCCTTTCAGACCACGGAGCTGCTCATTGGGGGACTTTTTTGGCTCTGCCCATGCGACCCAGCCAATCGGCCTCAAGAGCAGGAGGATTGTGGGAGGTAGAGAGGCTTGGGGTTGGGGGAGAGGCTTGTGGGAAGCCGGTGGTGGCAGTTGGGCTCTGAAGGTTTTCCTGAGGAGCTTTTTTGTTTGGCGTGTGTGGTTCTAAAAATAAAGTTCGTTTCTTTTGACAAGTGGCTCCTGAATCGTGCCCAGCCAGACTGCGGCACAGTATTTTACATTTTCCATTATTTTCAGATTTGGGAATATCTGAATACTGAGATATATAATTGGGACTCAATTCAAACAAATTTATTTTTGCTTCATATGCATCTTACACATATAGTCTTAGGGTTATATATAGATTTTAATCAATATTTTGAAAATTTTGAACACAGGTGCTGGGAGTATAGCTCAGTGGTAGAGCACTTGCATAGAATTCACAAGGTCTTGGTTTAATTGCCAGCACTGTAATAAAAAAAAAAAAGCAGATACATAGATGATAGAATTACATTATATTGATAGAGCTAGGGATGTGGCTCAAGCGGTAGCACGCTCACCTGGCATGCATGTGGCCTGGCATGCGTGCAGCCGGGGTTCGATCCTCAGCACCACATACAAACAAAGATGTTGTGTTCGCCAAAAAATAAAATAAATATTTTTAAAAATAAATAAATAAATTATATTGATAAATATATACATACAGGCATTACTACTATTTCAGTATAGAATACTGAACATTGCAAATAATAGGTATGGCTATGGCTTGAATGTTCCCACCAAAGCCCATGTTGAAGTTTAATCCCCAATGTTAGAAAATAAAAGATGGGGACAGGTGGGACCTTAAAGAGGTAATTGGATCAAGAGGACTTTGTTCTCATGAATGGTTTAATCCATTCATGAATTAATGGGTTAATAGACTATCTCAAGATAAGGACATCTGTTAAAAAGCCAGTTGGGTTGTTTTTTGTTTGTGTCTCTCTTGCCTATGATTCCCTGTACTGGCCCAGGAGACCACACAGAATTCCCCAAAGTGAGAACAGCTTCAACAGATACAGCCCTTGACCTTAAAGCTCCCAGTCTCCACAGCCATGAGCTGAATAAATTTTACTTTATAAATTATCTACTGTTTGGTATTTGGATATAGCAAGAGCCAACGGACTAAAATATATGTACTCCAACCTTTTGTTTATTCTTTCATTCACTGAACAAATAGCTATAGGTGACTATGTTATGGTGAGGGCTGTGCAGGTATGTAGATTTCAGTAAAGATCAAGACAAGCACAGTTCCTACACTGAAGGATGTATGTCTTGGCTGGTGCTCTCCTATAGTGGTACACACGTGTCAAAGTCTCTTTCATTTTTTCCTCTCATTATGCCTGCTAGACAATCTGTAAACAGGTTGTATATTATTTTTCATCCTTGAATTTTCCCATAGATACATCTTTTACCCTTATGTTAATTTTGCAGAATCCTGAATCCCATATGAACTCAACAGTGTATCTTTTCCAAAATAAATTTTAAGTCTTTAGTTTCTTCCCTAATTCTATATTGAAATCTGATAAATCTGCAGGAAATACACAGTGCTGAACACAACAAACTTGAAGTGATTGACTGTGTGACTGATGGACAGATTAATGTCAACTGCTGAGAGCCATAGCCAAGTAGGAATGATGCATGGAATTTTTGGTTGAAAGGTGACGCCAGCAAGCTATTGACATAAGGATTATGTTAAGATGTGCATTCAATTGGAGATTAGACCCCTGCTGTCCTCCTTGCCTGCTACTTTGGAGCTCTCATGGGACTCCCATTGGTTGGGGAAGCGCGGTAGGAGGGAATTCCAGACGAGGGATTTCCTGTTGGTGTGGTGTGTCCCAGGAGAAGGCCGTGTGCGTGGCATTCGCGGGAGTTTTGGAAATAAAGTTTGTTCCTGCTTGAGCGGCTCATGATTTTGTGCCCAGCCAGACTGAGGCAGGCAACCTTGGCATACATAGTATTTTCCTGCTATCAATTATGTTTTAATTCTTCTGTCTGAATTTCAGGGATAGGAATAATTTAGTCCCACTCATTTTACTCTTTATTACTGCACAATTGCCAACTACCCCCTTCACTGTCTTCCAAATAGCATTCTTATTCAGTCAATTATATGGCTGATGTTGTTCAGTTCATTCCTTTCTACTCTTGCTTATTGCTGACTCACTAAGAAACTCACCCACCTGAGATGTTCTTCCTTTTCTCTGTTCTCCTTCCAAACCCAATAGTCCCTCTTACATTTATCCAAGAGCTATTATGTTTATAAAAACTTAGATCAATCTTTTTATTGATTTTTTAAAAAAATAAATGACAGTGGAATGCATTACAATTCTTTTTACACATATACAGCACAATTTTTCATATCTCTGGTTGTATATAAAATGTTGACACCAATTCATGTCTTCACACATGCACTTTGGATAATGATGTCTATCACATTCCACCATCCTTGCTAATCCCCTGCCCCCTCCTTTTCCCTCCCACCCCTCTGCCCTATCTAGAATTCATCTATACCACACTGACCCTCCTTATTAGTGAATGCGGTGCCACAAAGCTTGTTATTTCTTATAAATTTAATTCATTTCCATAAAAATATCTAGAGCATTCATATGAATTGTACAAGATGCTGAATATAAAATATATATCTAAAACATCATCTTTGATTTAAAAGCTTTCAGTGTGGGACAAAAAGATTTATAATCATTTTAAAATAGTATACTATGTGCAATTTTTGAATTATTTTACAAAAAGGCCATATCTTTTTGACAGGAGTAGTTCATTCTATACATAGTTTTACCTACTGATGGGCATATATACTCCTTGGTACTATTTCTGAGCTCACATGTTAAATTGTTACTCTTTCAAAAGACTTAATAAAGACATATGTACTAATATACAGAGAAAATCCAACATCTGGAGACAACCACACATTTCATTTGATAAACACAGTGGCATGAAAGCCACTAAACTAAGCAAACAGGTTTTTATTTTATTTTATTTTTCTTTTTATGTTAGAGATAGAGCCCAGGTCCTCTTGCATGCTAGGCAGGTACTTTAAAACCACAGAGCTATATCCCCGACTCCATAGGTAATCTTAGACCAAAGGAATAACAAATGTTATGTGAGCACTTTGCAAAAATAATTTTGACAAAGGTTGTCATTATAGGATTAGTAAATATTGAAAAAATAACTAAGTTTATACTATTTTCTAAACTCTCTGCTAAATTATATTCATTTTCACAGTAGAATAATACTGAGAAGTAGGGAAATAAGCTTGCTGATTTTGTTTTTGATTTATATGAACTTATATGTTGTTGTTATTCAGCTATATACATAGTTGGTGCAATGATAAATTTTAACAGTGGACATGTAGTTCATGAACTGCTAGCAATGATTGGGAACAGATACAGAATTCTCAAAACCATTCTGGGATAGCTCCTTTTGACTTTAAGAATAATGCTGATCTCCCACGTGATGCACACTTATAAAATTTTTTATTTTATTATGGAGGCAAGTACTGTCACATCTGTGTTCTGGGAGAGATTCTATCACTCATTTCAGAGCATTTAGCCAAGTTATGGGTTTAATTTCAGTGGAAGTCACCACTAATAATCTGAAATTGGGCTTCATGTGGACACACAACTAGCTGAATTGCATCAGGAATTAGGCTTCATGTCTCCCTTTTTGAAAGGCAGGAGGATTGCAAGTTCAAACCTAGCCTCAACAAATTAGTGACACCCTGTCTCTAAAAAAATAAAAAGGGCTGGGGATGTGGTTCAGTGGTTAAGCACCCCTTGGCTCAAGTTCTAATTCACACACACACACACACACACACACACACAAATCCAACCTGTATTGAAAATAAGGTCCCGAAGGCTCTAACCAGAATTCTTCAATTTTATATTTCTTCCATTTGTTTATTTGACATAGTTCTGTGATATATTATTGGGCACATATATGTATTTTTTCCACAGAACAAGACTTTATGACTCAAGTTTCATTTTTTCATTAAGCTTTCTGACTATGCTTGAACCTTTGACACTTTCACAATTTTCTACTCCTCAATAAGGTAAATATGCTTAATCCTGTCACAAAGACATTTAGCACAGATGGAACCATGGGCCTTGCTGGCTTTTTTTTTTTTTTTTCTTTTCCATTTTAGACAACCTCCTATGAATGTTAGTTTTTACTACACAACACCCTGGGTATACAACACATGCAGATTTTGGTGCTTTCCCAACCTCCTTGGTGTAAAGGCAAACTCTGTTTCCAGGGTTTTGGGGCAGCCTACTTAGAGGCTGTACTGTAGAAATGTCTACAGTATGTCAAATGCTGGACCATTCTCAGTGTCTCCAGACACCACCTTGAAGAGGAACAGAACTAATTGCTAAATATATGTTGGTATTTCCTCTATGTTACTGAGTGATATTTTTATCAATATAAAATATCCTTGGATCTCTATTTCAAAATCCATCTCTAGTACTAAGAAAGCTATTTTAGTAATTTTTTGTGGTTTTTGTGTACATAGCTTCATTTTCAACTGTTTGCTTTTGTTTGTAACTTTGAGTTACTCATATACAGTTGTATTTTGTTTTCTAATTAAATCTGAATATCGCTGCTTTTTGATATATTCCTTAATCCATTTACACAGTTATTCTAGATACTGTTGGATCTGTCTGCCATTATTGTTTTCAATTCATCCCATATTTTTTCATTCCTTTTTACTGCTAAACAAGTGAATATTTTGTAATGTAGCATTTCAATTTCTTTAATCTTTTCTCTTTATATATTCCTCAATGCCTCAGAGAGTGTACTTGGGATTTTTTCCACTTTGTGAGTTCACTGATGCCTATTTAAACATCATTAGCATGTTCCTGAAGTGGGAAAAATGAGAATGCTAAAAAGTATGACATCAATTAAAAATTAAAAACTGTTGGGGCTGGGATTGTGGCTCAGCGGTAGAGCACTCGTTTAGCACATGTGAGGCCCTGGGTTCAATCCTCAGCACCACATTAAAAAAAAAAAAAAAAAAAGGTATTGTTTCCAACCACTTCCAAAAAATAAAAAATGTTAAAAAAAATTGCAACGTCTTTAGTAGGAAATGATGGTTATCAATTGTAGCCTCAGAACCAGGCAAAGCAGCTGGAATTGTGGCCTGTTCTGTAAGTACTCTAAGTTCTATTTGAGATTTTGTTGCCAGCCAATGCCTTTAAAAGTTGGAATGAGGACTACAGTGGAGTTTGGATGTCTCTTAACATCAACATTTAAAAAAAATTTTTTTTAAAAAGAAAAATCTAAGATAACTGAATGGTTGTTTTTATGTTGGCAGGTTTTAAAGTAATGTTCCTTTTTTCCATATTCCCCAGGCAGAGCTAAGTTAACTGATGATAGTGACCATATGAAAACCTGAGAAATGCAGGCTGTGTCCCAGAGAAAATAAAATAGTTTTGGGGGACGAGAAGTATGTTTATGCCATATAAGATTTTTTCTACTTTGTGAGTTCATTGATGCCTAATGAGGTCTGCTTCTGGTAAAAAAATTTTCCACACTGTTTATATTCATACTCTTCTTCTCACTGTGAATTCTTTGATGCTTCCTGAGGACTAACCTCTGATAACAGGTCTTCAACACTGAATATGTTGATAGTTGTTTCTGCCCTGTGTGGATTATCTCATATTTAGTGAAGGATGACACAGTAGAAATTTTTTTTTTTTTTTTTTTTTTTTTTTGTACTGGGGATTGAACTCTGGGATGCTCAACCACTGAGCCACATCTCCAGCCCCATTTTTTAAAAAATATTTTATTTAGAGACAGTGCCTCACTAAGTTGCTCAGAGCCTTGCTAAGTTGCTGTGGCTGGCTTTGAACTTGCAATCTTCCTGCCTCAGCCTTCCAAATCGCTGGTATTACAGGCTTGGGCCACCATGCCAGCCTTCTATAATTTTGTTTTTTACCTTTTTTTATTTATTTTTACATGGTGCTGAAGATCGAACCCAGTACCTCACGCATGCTAGGCAAGTGCTCTACCACTGAGCCACAACCCCAGCCCATTCTCCTACAATCTTTACATTCATTTGGTTTCTCCAGTAAGAATACCTGATGCATTCTGAGCCCTCACTTCTGGCAAAGGATTTTCCACATTCATTACATTCATAGGGTTTCTCTCCCTGTGAGAGCTGTCTGATGCTTCCTGAGGTTGTAGTTCTAGTAAAAGATTCTCAACATTCACTACATTCAAAGGGTTCCTCACTTCTGAGTTCTCTGATGTTTTCTTTTGGCTAAAGGTTTTTCCACATTGCTTACACTTCCAGCAAAAGGTCTTCTCACATTGCTTACATTAATAGGGTTTCTTCCCAGTCAGCTGTGACTTCCTGCCAAGGTTTTCCCACATTGATTACATTCATAGGGTTTCTCTCCTGTGTGAATTCTCTAATGTATCCTGAGGTCTGACTTCTGGGCAAAGGCTTTTCCACATTCATTACATTCATAGGGTTTCTCTCCCTGTGAGAGCTGTCTGATGCTTCCTGAGGTTGTAGTTCTAGTAAAAGATTCTCAACATTCACTACATTCAAAGGGTTCCTCACTTCTGAGTTCTCTGATGTTTTCTTTTG
Source organism: Marmota marmota marmota (assembly GCF_001458135.2). Classification (NCBI taxonomy): domain Eukaryota; kingdom Metazoa; phylum Chordata; class Mammalia; order Rodentia; family Sciuridae; genus Marmota; species Marmota marmota. The sequence continues at coordinate 19,300,653 of NW_026000153.1, forward strand.
GCTAAAGGTTTTTCCACATTGCTTACACTTCCAGCAAAAGGTCTTCTCACATTGCTTACATTAATAGGGTTTCTTCCCAGTCAGCTGTGACTTCCTGCCAAGGTTTTCCCACATTGATTACATTCATAGGGTTTCTCCCCTGTGTGAATTCTTTGATGTTTTCTGAGGTAGGACTTCTGGTAAAAGTTTTCTCACATTCATTACATTCATAGGATTTCTCACTTGTGTGAGTTTTCTGATGTTTTCTGAGACTGGACTTTCGGGAAAAGGTTTTTCCACACTGCTTACACTCATAGTGTTTCTCTCCAGTGTGGACAACCTCATGTTGATTCAGTTGTGATTTCCAACAAAAGGTTTTTCCACACTGATTACATTTGTAGGGCCTCTCCCCTGTATGAAGTCTTTGATGCTTCCTGAGACTGAAGTTCTGGCCAAAGGTTTTTCCACATTCGTTACATTCATAGGGTGGTTCCCCAATGTGAATTCTTTCATGTTTCCTGAAATCTGACTTCTGATAAAAGGTTGTTCCACACTGCTTACACTCATAGTGTTTCTCTCCAGTGTGGACAGCCTCATGTTGACTCAGTTGTGACTTCCAAAAAAAGGTTTTTCCACACTGATTACATTTGTAGGGCCTCTCCCCTATATGAAGTCTTTGATGCTTCCTGAGATTGAACTTCTGGCCAAAGGATTTTCCACATTCATTACATTCATAGGGTGGTACCCCAGTGTGAATTCTTCGATGTTTCCTGAGACCTGACTTCTGATAAAAGGTTTTCCCACACTGCTTACACTCATAGTGTTTCTCCCCAGTGTGGACAGCCTCATGATATGTCAATTGTGACTTCCAGCAAAAGGTTTTTCTACACTGCTTACATTCATAGGGTCTCTCCCCTGTGTGAGTTCTCTGATGATTCCTGAGGTTGGACTTCTGGCCAAAGGTTTTTCCACATTGATTACATTCATGGGGTTTCTCCCCAGTGTGGATTTTCTCATGTCGAGTGAGGTGTGATTTCTGGCGAAAAGTTTTTCCACATTGATTACATTCATAGAGTTTCACCACAGTGTCGACAGCCTCATTTAGTGTGAGGTTTGACTCCCGGATGTAAGTTGTTCCATACTGAGTACATTCATATAGTTTCTCCCCTGTGTGAATTCTCTGAGGGTCTCTGAGGTCGGATTTTTGGTAAAATGATTGAACATATTCAGTACATTTGTAAGGATTCTCACCTGTGTGAGTTTTCCAATGGACTGTAAGGTCTGACCCATAGCTGAAGGATTTCTCACACTGGTTACATGAGTAGGGTCTTTGCCCTGTATGTGTCCCCAGATGTACTGGAAAATCTAATTTGCTAATGATGTTTTTCTCACATTCAAGATAGTCACAGGATGTCATCTCTGTTTGTATTTGTTGATTTTGTTTGAGAGTACACTCTTGATGCTGATCAAAATGTTCAGGACATCTGAGGAATGTCTCAGTTATGTTATAGTCATCACCAGATTTCTCTCCAGGATGCATCTCCTCAGGCTCAAAAGAGAGATGAGAGTTCTGACATATATTAAACTCTTCAGGCGTCATTTGTGAGTACTTTCCATTATTTATAATCAAATCTGAAATACAATTTGGGATCAAAGAAAAAGTGTCTCCTAACCCATCTCTTTTCTCCGTTAACATGTTGTTGGTGTTCATTACATCTTGCCAGAAATGGCTATCTTGACTTCCCTGGTTAGTCTCAATTAAATCATCCATTTTCTTCACATCTAAAATGAGAGAAAAAAAAAAAAAGAACACACCTATGAACTACATCTGAACATTTCTTCTTTTCATGGGACAGCTGGGATTGAACCCAAGGCTTCATGCATAGTAGGCAAGCACTCTTCTACTGGGCCACATCTATAGCCCTTCATGTTTTTGAGAGGGTCCCACCAAGTTCCCAGGCTGGTGTCAATCTTGTGATCATCCAGCCTCAGATTCTCAAGAGGCTGGAGTTACTAAAGACAAGTGTCATCACACCTGGCTTAAATATTTCTATGGAATACTCATGTATATGTACGAGCATATCCTATGGGCGTAAAATTTTATAAAATACATAACAAGTATTGGTTTTGCATTCTCTTCCTACTGAGTTCATTTAATAAATTGCACTGGTAGTTTTTCTAGTGCACAACTGTTTTTCTATGTTTATTTCATGAAGAAACAGACATTTGGTTAAAATATTCAGCTACTTCTTGCAATAATTCTTCATTGAGTGCTTATACCCTGCCATTAGTTTTCCCTGTTCTTTATCTCCACTTTTTTTTTATAACAATTATCTCCCACTGACATTCTTCTCATTATTCTGTTTTGAAGGTGGCAAGAATTTCCGTGACCAGCTCCTTGTAGGGTGAATCAGGTCAAATGACTGTCCCCTAGAGAAGGAACATGGGTAATGGAAAGTGTTTTGTATCTATGTTCATTTAGTTTTCATTTTTCCCTAGGGAAAGACTATAAGTACATGGGAGTTTTCTAAATATAAAATTGTTTTACACTCTAGAAAAGGACAGCTTTCTGACAATTTCTAATTTAACCTGGCTTCCTCCAGTTCTCAGAACCAAAACAAGTACAGGAAGCTTCAGAGCCCCACTCTGAACACTCACCTTTGGTGCCCATAATATCTGGAAAGTGTTTTTCTGGCTCTTTCTGAGATTAACAGCCCTGGCATTTTCCCCACTATTCCTGGGACATGTACCAATTGGTTGATAATCCACTGCTTTTGAGGAATATAATCTCATGCACTGCAGTGTTAGCACTTTTGCTAATTTTATGCAAAGTGGAGTCTTCTGTACATTTCTCATTGTGTATGTTGTTTTAGGATAACAGCCACAAAGAGAAAAGGGAAATGCTAAATTCAAATTCTACTCCCCAAAATGCCAGCTCAATGTAAAACCCTTGGTTCTGTTGTGCTTCAGGCCAAAATTTCCTGACTCTTCCCCAAGTCCAAGACCACCCCTTTCCATGCTCATATACTGGATCCTCACTTTGACGATTTCTGATATTCTGGTTCACATATGTGACTCTGGACTTCTCACATTTTATTTATGAAATCCTTTGTTGAATTTCTAAGGATAACTTTACCACATTTACACTATTAATTTCCAAATTTACATTTCCAAGACTGAGGTCTGCTTGCAAATCTAGATTTTTTTTTATATCAACCTATGTTTTTTTCTGTAAAATTTCAAAACCAGTAACTGAAACAATACCAGTGTAAATATTAATAATTCCCCTAAAAATATAACCTAGTTGAAAAGTGCTTGACGAGTATGCACAAGGACCTGGGTTTTATGCCCAGCCCCATAAAAACAAATCAACCAATGAACAAAAAAAATCACCCTAAGGCTGTCTTCTCTCACCATCCTTTTTAAATTATAACATTTCCTGTTTCTCTCTGTCTCGCTCTGGTTAAATATTCTTCACAGTTCTTAACTGCCTACTCAATACACAGGAACTTCTCATTTAAATATTATCATAAATAAATTCTATGAGAGGCACAGAATCACCATCATTGCTGTCATAGGTACAAATATAAAATCAATGGTAGTAAAAATATGCTCCATTAGGATGTGCTTGAAGCATAAAGAAATTTATGAAGAAATGTCTGACAGCAAAAAAAAAAAAAAAGTACATGAGAATGAAGGATAAGAGATAACAGAGAATCAGAAAAAGTAGAAATCAAAGAAAAATGTCTAAGAAGTGTCTAAGAGACTAGATTTGGTGTAAATGTAAGAAAATATTCAGCAAAATTGAAGGTAGGAATATATGTGAGAGTCCTCCTTAGTGATTATATTTCACATGTCTTATGTATATAGAATAGCTGTTCTCATGTCTGGGACCTAGGGGAATGCTTGTGAAAACAGCACAACATGGCCAACATCTCCTGGCTCTCCTCTTCAGGACCTCCCAGCCCAATATGCACTCACTGATGCTCTCATTTGGGAGTTCTCCCATCCACAGCTCTGCTCCTTGCTCCAGGTTCACTTCAGGTTTGCTGATGCAATGTCCTGTTAATGGCAAATAACTTGAGACTTTACCAAACTATTAAGGCAGGTTCTTTGAAGAATTTCAACAGCTCAACTTCAGGGGCTAGGCAACTAAGAAGCCTATGTAAGCCTTTTAGAGATGGGAACACAATCAATTCTTCATAGACTGGAATCTTCCATATAAACAGCATTAAATCCTACAAGTGTTCATGTGTTTACTATAGAAAGGGCTTGCTTCTGAGAATAACTGCAGAGTTTCACTCACCCAGTGACATCAGGGAACTGTAGGTCTCCAACATCGGGTCCCTGTGCAGAGTCCTCTGAGTATCATCCAGGTCCTGCCACTCCTCCCAGGTGAAGTCCACAGCCACATCCTCAAATGACACTAGTACTTGTAACAGCATATTTCTCAAATCATCAGTCCTAGTCTAAAGGATGTGCTGTGGGGTGGGGGTTATGTGAATTTTACATAGAATGCAGCTTGCTTTGTACTCTACATGGCAGGGAAAAGAAAAATCATACACTATCCTGCCCTTTTAATTAAATACTTATTTATCTTTACCACCGGGAATTATACTCATGGCATTAAACATATTAGGCAAGCACTCTACCACTGAGATACAAACCCAGCCCTGTTCATTTCACTTTGAGATAGGGTCTTGATAAGTTGTACATGCTGGCTGGAACTTATGATCCTTCAGCCACAGCCTCCTAAGTAGTTAAGATTAAAGTCATGCATCATTTTATTAATTAGTTACTAATGCTATTATCAAGCTTACCTTCTGGATCTGAAAATCAACCTTGTTGCTAGGGATTAAAGTGTGAATATAATTTTGCTTGTTCAAAACACTTATTATTTAGTATGAAGACAACACAAGAATAAATACCCACAATAATTTCTTTGATGAACCAAACACAACTTCCATGTAGATGAATTGAGGAAGGAGAATAAAGTTCTATTTTGTACTATAAGACTGCCCCTCGCTGAAAAACCAAAAACATTTAAGCTCTGCCATGTTATCAACCATGTGTTCTCATGACAGCAGGAATCCAGTCACCAGCACACAAACACCACACACCTGGCTGAATCCAGGTGAAGGAATCTGGATCATGACGACACAAACACAACACTGAAAGAAGAGATTATGGAGTGGGTGATTCTACACTTAAATACTGAAAAGATTCCAACTTTAAGCAACATTGTTTATAATTACTTACAAATTAAAAGCATGTAGAGAGGCATCCCAATATTTCCTTCCTGTATGCCAAAGGTGTGTTTATATTCACTTCAGGCTGAGCACTGCCACTTTCCAAACCACAGGGTGAAAACAGTGAGATCATAGAAGATCAGGTCAGTTAACTAAGAAGTTCTATATTTCAGTAGTCATTCCCTAAAAAAACACTGGAGGCCAGGGCTGTAGCTCAGTGGCAGAGTGCTTGCCTAACATGTGTGAGGCACTGCATTTGATCCTCAGCACCACATAAAAATGAACAAATAAATAAATGAATAAATGAAATAAAGGCATTCTGTACATCTACAAAAAAAATTTTTTAATTTACAAAAAGAATTGGAAAGGGTTAATGAAGAGTCAAAGGGAAGAAACCAGAATGAGACATGATGGGACTACATGAAAACCACCACCAGAAAATAGAGAAGTAGGAACACTGAATAAGTAATCCAAAAAGACAAAAAAGAAAAGACAGGAACAGAATATAGTACTAACTTGCTGAGCAGAAGATTAAAACAGACCTTATATTTCTAGGCTTCCTGCATGCATGCTGCTAGTTAGATACTGGTACTATAAAGAGAATTTAGAAAACATAAGAACATAATGGCAAAAGTAACACATACCTGAACACATCATATCTGGAATCCTAAAGTCCCAGATGTGGAATGTCCAAAAGGCAATTACAAACATATGATTCTGGAGAGTCCAGGAGAGAAGCAAGCTGAATATTAAAAATTTAGAAAGTAATACAATTTAACTGTTGTTTGAAGTCATCAGAGTGAAGAAAATGGCTTGAAGACAATGTAAGAGACTGAAGAAGAAGAAAAGTAACAGGAAAAGGATCCAAGGAAACTAATATATGCTGATAAAAGCAGAGAAATAAAAGTGTAAAGAATGAAAGAATTTGATTTTATCCCATGAAGAGGGAAATTCAACATTAAGGACACTACTAATATAATTTATCATATACATACTTCTACAAGGATAAATTCTTTAGGTTGTCTGCATAGACATTCAGATGACACTATAAAAAAATACCATCCTAGCATCCAGCCCTATATGTAAAGAGCCTGAAAGTTGCTTTAGTTTGCAATGTACCCCAAATACCCATGTGTGAAAGGCTCAAATTTATAAGAAGGAGTGGTAGAATCATTAAGAGGTGAGGCTTCATATGTAGAAGTTAGATTATCAGAGTCCTACACTTGTAGGGGACACTGGGACCTTGGCCTGTTCCAGCATCCAGGCTAGCTTCCACTGCCATTTGCCACAGGCACGAAAGTAATGAGGTGAATTCACCATGGGCTGCAACCTCCTAAATTATGAGCCAAAATAAACCTTTCCTCCTTTTAAGTTGATGACCTCAGGAAATTTTTTCTCAGTAATGGAAATCTGAAAGACAGCTTTCCATTCTTAAACCAAGTAAAGAACTTAAGAGACTAAAAAGAAAAAAAAAATCAATAAATCTTCTTGAATATAAAAGTAAGGAGAAGACACTGAGATTAACCGCTGAGCAACATCCCTAATCCTTTTTGTCTTATTTATTGATTTAGAGACAGGGTCTCACTAAGTTGTTGAAGCTGGCTTTGAACTTGTGATCCTCCTGCCTCAGCCTCCTGAACCACTGGGATTACAGGCATGTGCCAGCACATCTGGCTACAGAGCCCTTTAATATGGTGTAAATGTTTGTGTCTTCCCAAAATTCATGTTGAAACTTAATCCTCACAGTAGCATTAATCCTTTTGGAAACGGATTAATTCATGAAGGTACAGCACCAGTAAACAAGGTTCATACCCTGATAAGAAGACTAAGGTAGCTTTTTCACAACTTCTGCCAGGTGTGTAACAGCACACAGACAGGGCTATCTATAAAGAAAAGGTCCTCACCACACATGCAATCTACTGGGGCTCTTGGACTCTGAAGATTCCAGAACTGTGAGCAATAAATTCATATTGTTTACAAATTGCCCACTCTAGGTTATTTTATTACTGTAATCTGTACAGACTAAAACAGCCTCTTACACCTTACCACATAGCTAAAATGATTTCCTACAGCTCCTCTTACTTGGCATAACATGCCAGGCTACAAAGAAAATGCTACAGGGCATACCAAAGGCATACACAATTTCAAGTGGCAAAGGATGCACTAGAACAGACATGACAGGATGTAAGAAATATCAGACAGCAAATGTAGTTAGAAAATAAAATACAACTATATATTCACTACAAGAAGTTCACTTTCAATATAAACATATATGGATGAAAAGTAAACACATGAGGAAAAACATATCACAGAAGTACTCAAATAAAAGTAGGAGCTAAGGACATAGCTCAATGGTTGAGTGCTTGCCCAGTACACATTAAATCCTATAGCTTCAAATCTAATATCCAGGGCACATGGTGGCATGCTGAGAGCTCCAAAGAGCTAACGCAGCCCCAACTCTACGGTCTTCCAAGGCTACAGTTCATATAGCCACTCTTGGATGGCTCTGCTTATTCCAAGTGGCTTTCCTTGGCAGGCTATCCACATTCCTGACATCCAGGTTCTCCATGGTACTTCAGCTCATTCTTATAGCTTCACCCATTGCCTACTTAAAGAATTCCTGCAAGCACTCCAACCCTGCCACACAGGTCTTCCTTTGAAGCCTTGGTGGGAGCCTCCATGACCCCACACTTCTTCCATTCTGCACTGCTACAAAACCACCATCAAGTGGTCAATGTCATGTCTGCTACTGAATTCAGTAGGAACTAGGTCCTCCTGGACCATGGTGGCAGTGGCCTCTGACTGCTTGGAGGGCTAAACAAGGTGAAATAAATCCTGAGAAACAACCTGCTAGATTGCCCAGTGGAAGCAGAGCACCCAGGAGTTCTATTCTCAAAAGAAAGAATTATACTTTTATACCCTTGAGCCTGTGAGGAGTAGGGTCTTGCTGATTCCCGAGATGCTCTCAAGCCATCTTTCTTACTGTAGTCTTCCTGCAAAGTATTTGGCTTCTTTTAATAGTCCTAATGTCTTCAGCAAATACACCCCTTCCTCAGCCCCCATTTCACATTTGAAGCATTTCTGGTCAAACTACAAGTCTGTAAATCTTTCCACTCTGCTCTTTGCTCTCAATTTCCATAATAAATCTGGCTAAGAGCAGCCAGAAATGCCCAAGGCATTGTCTAAATGCTGTGCTGCCTTGAAATTTCCTTTTCCAAATTAATTAGTCCATCACCTTTATGCTCAGCCTCACATAAAATCTCAGAACACAATCAAAATATAGACAAGTTCTTTGCTAGAAATGCCTCTATTCCAATTCCAACAGAGTTCTAAACCTCATGAGCATCGTCTTTACTATCGGTATTTCAGTCAAGATTCTGGTCTTCTAATCTCACAGAATCGTCCACTAAACTCTACCTTCAGAATTCTAGGGCTTCTTGACACTGCATCTCCAAACCTTTCCAAACTCCTTCTACAAACCAGGTCCAAAAGTTTCTGATTCATGGTCAGATGTAGTCAAAGCAACAATCCCTATTCTTGGTAACAATAATTCCTGCCAGCTGGCTGGGCTGGCGAGGCGAGCTGGGTATAAAAGAGCTGGCTGCAACATTAAACTAAGAAATCGGTGAAAAAACCATGCAACACACACACACAAGTTTCTCAGGTCCAGAGGGGGACTGCTCTGTGACCTCAAGGGTCCTCTTCCATGCTGGAAGGCGAGAGAGAGAACGCACCCAGAACACCTCTATTTATTAGGGAAAAGACATTGGATAGAGTATTCCACCCAAATAAGGCAAGGGATAGGGTTTCAAAAGGTGGAGTCTTGCTTTGTGATGTCTTGTGGTCAGCATATTGATTGACGTCTTGTCAAGTCATACCCTTCTCATGTGCTGTGTGGGATCACAGGCAGAATGAGAGGAAGGGCACACTTTCGTCATACAGCCCAATCTACATACAACGCCAGACCAGTCCCTTCATATTGCTCAAATGTGCATAGCTCATACACACAGACTGTGGATGACTCACAACAAATATTCTATGTTAGCCAGATTTCAGTCACTGTAACAAAATACCTCACATAAACAACCTAAAAGGAAGAAAGACTTATTTTGACCCTCTGTTTCCAAGTTTTTAGTCTACAGTCATGTAGTTCCATTGTTTGGGGGCCTATTATAAAGCACAACATGTTGCTAGGGAAAATGTGTTAGAGCAAAATTATCACACATCATGATGGCTATTTACCTTTCAATCATACACCCCCAGTAACCAACTTTCTGCAACTAGGCCCTACAACCAAAAGTTTCCACCACCACCCAAAAAAACACTCAAACTAGGAATACACAGAAACAACCTCAATATAATAAAAGCCATAGTGGAAAGCACAGAGTTGACAATAACTCAATGGCGAACTTTAAAATCTTTTCTACGATAATCTTTTAGGGAAAAGATTAGGATAAACAGCAAACCTACATTCCCCTGTGCAGTTCCTGACACACACATGGTTAATCGTTATGAGAATTCCTGTTTAAGCCAGTAAGTTTTGGGGGACTTTAACATGCAGAAGACAATTGGAACACCTTAAAACTCATTACAGGTCACAAATAGTACCTTAGTTTAAAACATGCAATGTGAAGGTTTTAATTTAAAATTCAGTTCAAAATAAATAAAGATCATTTCACATTTTGTTATATCTCAATATAATAATGAATTTAAATTTCAGTTAATAAGGATTTATTCTTTTATTTCTTTTTTAAAAAATTATTTTATTTATTTTTATGTAGTTCTAAGAATTGAACCCAGTGCCTCACATATGCTAGGCAAATGCTCTGCCACTAAGATACAGCCCCAGCCCAATAAGGTTTATTCTTACCCTATTATGAACTACAGTTATAGTCCATTAATATATCCATGACTGTCACACACATCCATTTTTCCTTATTCATGGTTAAATGGTTAGAGGAAAGAGCAGTGAAATGAAATGCAGTCTTTGAAAGAGTTTGAAAAGATAAGAATTTTTTAACTATAAACACAACTGTAAATTATAAAAACTCCACATAGAGGGCTGGAGTGTAGCTTAGTGGTAGAGAGCTTGCCAAGTATATGTGAGGCACTGGGTTTGATCCTCAAAACCACATAAAAATAAAAAATATATAAATAAATAAAGACGTCTCCAACTACAACTTAAAAAAACAAAACAAAAAAACTCTACATAGAGCCACTGTAACATAACAAATTTTTATAAAGACAAGTTACCAATTAGGAAAATCTGTTCTTGTTTTCATTCTCTGCATGACTTTCTACTGACCTTTCCATATGGCCCACTAACTCCTGCCTTCTGGCTCCATCAGATTCCTAAGGAAGTCACCACAACACATGCTGCAGAGCTGCACCACCCAAGGGAGCAGCCTTCCAGTATTGCCAGGAATGGCATGTCTATAGTTTCTGTGTTTTATTCATGAGCATTACCAGCTCCTCCCCTACACTGGAATTGTATATAAATATTAGAATAAAATGAAAGGAAGTTTTTAAAAGTTGCAAAAGTTAACACCACATTGGGGGAGACCAACCTCGCACGTGTGACTGAGTTAACTTCCCTGCTGGGCGATGTGGCAGTCAGGCACCCATGCTGCTAGACTGCCCCGCTCTTCTAGGGTTGGAGTGACTGTGTCTTTGTGCCCGGACTTGTCTTCTTACAGCCCCACGGGTGAAGCTATGCTCACCTGTTCCTTTGTAATCTAACCCCTTGCCCTGTTTAGGATAGAATCTTCCATGGAAGTGCCTTGTGTGTGTCCCCTTCTCTTACTGTGCCCTTGGGTGTGGCCTACCTAGATGTCAGTCAACCTGCTGACAGTGGACATCATGAAGATAGACTCAGCCCCTTGAAACCTGACCCCTTGCCTCATTTGAATAGCTTCTCCTCAGTAAAAGGAGTCAGCAAGTGCTCTCTCTCTCTCTCTCTCTTCCTGTGGACCCTTAAGGTCAGAAAAGCCTTCACAGCGACCTCAAAGAAAAAAGTATTTATGTCTCTTGTGTGGTTATTTTGTACAGCCCAGTTAGCCCAGTTTACCTGGAGTGACCCCTGAGCCATTTAGTCTCAAACAGAAACCCGGCACCACATGAGATAGGAATCCAGGGAAAAAACTCATCTTTGAGGGCTGCATCACTGGCAAGATGGGGTTGTTTTAGCAAGCTTTTTCACTGTTGTAACCAAAAGACCTAACAAAAACAGTTTTAGAGAAAGAATATTTTGAGGTCTCAGTCCATAGATAACCTGCTCCACTGCTCTGGGACCAAGGTGTGGCAGAACATCATGGTGAAAAACTGTGATGGAGGAAAGTGGGTCAGGACATTACCAAGAGGAAGTAGAGAGACTGCCATGCTCAACAAGGACAAAATATAAACCCCAAAGGCATGCTGCCAGGAACCAATCTCCTTCAGTCATACCCTACCTGCCTACAGTTACACCCAGTTAATTCCTATCCAAGATTAAGGCACTGATTAGGTTAATACTCTCATAACCCCATCATTTTGCCTCTAAACTTTCTTGCATTGTTTCACATGGCTTTTGGAGGACACTTAATATCTAAACCATAACAGGGGTGAGCTAAAAAAAAGATTTTCATTTTGGATCTGTTGGGCAGTCAAAGGTAGTTCAATAGGGAGCTGAAGGGCTGGGGCACAGGTCCACACTAGAGAAAAAGAGGAGTGCAAACCATAGGGAGCCAAATCCATCAAAGCAAACTGTAGAGTGAGAAGAATGGAGCCCAGGATGGAGCACCTGGATGAGCTCTGTGAACAAGTAGAAAGGGGAGCACAATTCAGGGAAACAGAGAATAAAGGCATCATGACAGAGGCTGCGACAGTAACTGACAAAGAATTTCCAGGAGTAAATCATGGGCAGTGATTTCTAACAAGGCAAGGGACTGTCGATTCAACTACATTTCAGATTATTAATGAGCTTATGAAGAACTAAGACAGCACTGAGTGGGACAAAGTATAAATGAGCAATGGGAATATTTGCCAGAAAATTACTTTGAACAGGGGGCTGCACACCCTGTGTAGGTAGATGGGCTGAGACATGTGTACAGAGAGTTACTGAATGACCTGTGGTCAGAAGAATCCTCCAGAAAATCCATGAATCAATATGGCCTTCCAAAACCTGCCAAAGACCACACTATTTTACTAATTTCAGAAAAACCTTAAGACAGCTTTCCTTTAGAACAAGTTAGTTCCACTGCAGAAAGTTAGAAGTGTTTATTTCCAGGCGTTAGTGAAAAAACTCACCACAGCATCACCTCCATGTCTAATGAAGTCAATGTTTTCAGCTTTTGGTGGTGTTATGTCCCATCAAAGGTGAGCATGCACTCCTCTCAGGTTCTTTTCAAATCATGTAGCAAATGTGACTGCATTGTGTCAGGCATCAGAAAAACGAATTCTACTCAACATAGATGTCTTTCAGGTCTCAAAGCCTGCCTATAGCTGAGTGCAATGGCACATGCATGCATATCTGCAATCTGAGAACTGAGGCAGGAGGATCACAATTTCACAGTTAAGGCACCTTAGCAAGACCATGCCTTAAAATAATTTTTTTTTTAAAAAAGCTGGGGATGTAGCTCAGTGGTATGCACCTATGGGTTAATCTCAAGCATCAGAGGCAGAGAAGATGACCCTCTCTTAGCTCCATGTCAATTTTACCTTATATATGTACATGTCTCTGATGCTGAACTTGACTCATTTCTACAATTCCATTTTAATTCCTGGACTTCATAAAGCTCCCAACATATGATGTAAAACAAACAAGGAATAGATAAACAACTCACCAGAGATTTACTCATTTTTTGTTGCTCTTCAAAACATGCTGAGGACGCTGGAAACATGGCTGCGAGAAGGCAAGGGAAGCAGTCAAGACAGCACAGGCAACATTTGCCCTAAATTCTCCTGCTCAAAGCACTCCACACGTTAGCTGGAAAGAGGAAAAAAAAGACAAAAGAATAACAACAAAAATTCTCAGTAAGAGAATAGCCCCATCAATGAGAAAGAGCAACAGACCCCATTCAAAATGTACCCATGAGTCCTTTAATTGGCAGAGATTAGACAGAAAATGTATTAGTGTATTAATGAAAACATACATTATCAATTGATTAGCAATAATTAATGTTCCCTAAAAAAATAATAATTTAAGCCAAAGAAATGCTATACCTTCTCTAAAATGAATGTTATAGAAATGCTCTTGGGCTAGATGAACTATTCTTTTAATACCCACACAGGAATCCACAAGAATATTCCATTACAATATTTTCTGCTTTCAAGAATGTACAAAATGTACATTTTTTGGTGTGTGCTATACTGTTTCAGTTATGGTTCCAAATGAGGCATGTATCTACACCCTTCTTCTACTCTCCACTGACAATAACACAGGCTTGGGCATTTGACTTGCTTTGGCCAAAAAGACATCATTCAATGTGATGAAAAACCTAAGTGTGAAAAGTATTTGCTTACTGGCACTTGCCTTCTTGGATACGGTCAGAAAGAAGCCTGGGGCCACCTACTGGACACACAGGCAATAATGGAAGTGAAGCTAACTTGAACCAACCAGCCTCACCAGGTGACTTACACCTACATATAATCCCAGGCAGCAAGAACCTAAGGACTTCTTAGTTGAGACCAGGATAAATGTTCACCCAGAGGAATGTAATCAAATCAAATGGTTCTTCAGTCAATACATTTTTCTTGATTTTTTTTTTAACACAGCAATGCCTAATCTAAGGACTTTTTAACCTTTTGGGGAGTGGGAGAAAAAAAAGTCTCCAAACATACCAAATGCAATTAGAAAACATAACATGTACAAGTTTTGAAAACCATGATCATGGCCAACTAGATGAACAGAGTTTTAAGTATCTCACACTAACATAATTCTGTGACTTATCTATTAGCATTGTACTGTTTTATGTACATTTTTTTTTAATATTTATTTTTTAGTTTTCAGCGGACACAACATCTTTGTTTGTATGTGGTGCTGAGGATTGAACTGGGGCTGCACGCATGCCAGGCGAGCACGCTACCGCTTGAGCCACATCCCCAGCCCATTATGTACATTTTATTAATGTGTAGTTCAGGTATGATATAATCTGATTTTCCACCTGTAAACAATTTATTAAAAGCCACTATCATTTTCCTGCAAAACTTAGAATCTTTACTGACATTAAGAGGGTCACAACTATTATAGGTCACAAAATGCACAGATACACTGTGGATAAGAAAGGAAAAGTAGTTTTAAAACAATGTTCAGGGTTCGGGGCTATATTCAGGGTGAAGTGTGCCTGCCTCTCATGTGAGAGGCCCTGAATTTGGGTCCTCAGCAATGCAAATGAAAGCAAACACTGGTTAAACTGACTGAAGTCTCAAAAATGATCTCACAAACTAACAAAAGCCCTCTGAGTTAATTATACGAAACAGGTAACATTAACCAAAAAAGCAAGATATACCAGACATCTACAAGTCCCTATCCTCCTTCAAGCCATTTTTTCTTTTCCATCTTTCTTAGAAAGTTAAAGTACTTCAGAAAATAATTCCTGTGATAGTAGTAATAACAAGATGGAGGGATCATCAGATAAAAAATTTGATGATAATCCAGGTTTAAGTGAGTTCACAAGCTGGAAAAAATGGGGGCAGATTGAAAGAGTAGGTGTGTCTAGAGAGCACTAAAAACAGATTTTCTCAAATGTGACAGGGTAGCCCCCCACTACAGTGCACACCTGTTGGATCCCTCCAATAAGAAATGTTACCTTTCCCAGGTCATTGCCCATATTTCTCAGTACAGCTCACCTCTCTCCCTTGAAAGTGAAGCCAGATTTACAGATAGGTAGTTAGTGTAGTTAGGTAAATTGGGTCTAATATGGAGTAAGATAAATAAAATGGAGGCCATTATAGAGAATGGAATCCAGGAAACCAGAGCAGCACTTCGAGAAATTTAAATGTTAAATGTCCCCAAGGCCCTGAGCACATCCTAAGGAAATGTTAATGAAGCAGCTCCCAAAAAACAGGGTGGTACTAATCAAGAACTCCCCAGGCCCTTCCTGCCCAGATTCCTTCAGCCCACCTATCCCCCACCTTTTGGGCCTTCCCACCTGCATTCCATCACTGAAAGATAAAGGGAAACAAAAGACAAAATGTGGGAAAGCTAAAAGAAGACCTAGCTATAAAAAAGGGAAGACCTCGCAGATTCCACCTTTGGGGTCCCCTTCTTCTTTCGGGAGAAGTCTTTTCTGCTGTCCTTTAATAAAGCTTCTACTTTCCACTCTACAGTTGCCTCCACCTGCTTCTCTGGTGTTATACTTCAGCACTTGGGGAAGCAAGGTAAACATGGGTAAACAGCGGTAACAAAAGTTGGTCCAAATTCTCGATGAGCACGTAGTTGTTGACAGTTTCTGGAGAAGGCAGTAGCATCCCTATAATGTAGTTTTCTTTAAGCACCTGGATAATTACTTAGGCCATGCAAAGCTAGCATCTTCACCTCTCTAGGACACTGTGTCTCTGATTTGAAATTCTGGTGACAGGGTTCACGCCACAAAAGTGTTCCTCGGATGGGATTCCTTCGCATGAGATACCCTTCTTCAAACTTTGGAACACCTCTATTTTGTTCCAAAAGAAATAGGACTGTAATCTATACCCCAATCTTCCCTATAAAACTCCATTTCCCTGGAAATAGATCCTATATAAAACCTTCTGGGGCCTCTAACCAGGAGCGCGGGGGAGGCTACACGATGCCAAAGACCAGGAATGTCACTTGCTGAAGACACCAAGAAACCCCACAAAGAGAACAGCCACACAGCAAGGCTCAATCTGCACACACTTCATAACTACTTCTCTTCCTTTTGGGAGAATTTCACTAGCACTGTTAATACCCCCATCTCACAGCTGACAAGTGAAGTCACGTAGCTGAGTGACCGGCTCCTTCAGCAGCAGAGCAGGGTGTGAACTCACACGCACACCTCTCAGCACAAGCCGCCTGCAGAGTGCACCCACCCCACGTCGCCATCCCGACTCCACCATCTGCCTCGCGGAGCTTCTGGAGCCACCGCCGGGACACCTGCAGTGATACCCGACCTCCTGGCAGAGCAGCCTCTTCCCAAGAGCAATCCTGAGCGCGCAGCCCAGTCCCCCGGTCCCCTCTGAGCACTCGCCAGAGTCCCCTCCCAGACCCGCTCAGCTCCCACCGGCAAGACCCACGGACATTCCAGCCGCCACCTACCTGAGGGACACCTGGTCTGCCCCTCAGTGTCCCAGAGCCCGAGGATCCTCTCCTAGGGCCGCACCCGACCTTCCAAGACGCAGACCCAAACCAGCACACAGCGCACCAGCGTTGGAAAACCGCGGGTCAGGATTTGACCAACGAAAGGGCGGGACTGGGCGGGGCGGCACTTGCCCCGGAGAAACGCCCTGGGTTGGGGGGCTTATTCTGCAAAGGTTGGACTCGGTCTCCCAGGTGGCTCTGCGCGGGTCCTTCAAGCTCAAAGGGCCTTGTGGTCAGTCCCAGGATGACAATCCTAACACCCTGAGACCAGAATGGGGTGCTTCTGGACTGTTCGTGGGATGTGGAACTTTGCTTCTTTCTTATGTCATAGTTGGCAATCCACCACATTGTGCTTTTTGTATGTTATTGAAAATTATTGTGGTTGTCAACTCGTCTCTAGTTGGTACACATGCATTCCAAGGCTTGAAAGATCATGTTTCTTACTTGAATTTTTCTAACGAACAAGAAATTCTTCCGGTAACTCTCTTCCGACCCATTAAAAGTTGTTTGTCCTCACCAAGCTGATTTGTACATCTCCAGTGCATCATATGAATCAGCTGGAAACACTGCTCTTGTGTATGTATTGCAATGAAGTCGCAGAGGTTCCATCCATCCATCCATCCATCCACCCATGTATCTAATCTTTAATTAAGGATTTATTTTGTTTTGTAGTGAGCCTTGAACTGAGGGCCTCCCACATTCTAGGCAAAAGGTCTACCACTGAGCTGTCCAATCCCAGTCCTTTGAGGGAAACAGTTGCAGGGGAGTGTTAGGGAGAATTTGACATAGGCCACACCATTTTCAAACATATTCGACATCTTGGAACAAGAGTCAACACACAGTAACTCTAACTCAGCTCTGACCTAAACCCCAGACAATACTCCATTATTACACAGGAAAGGGAATTGTTATCTGGGACTGAAATCTTGAGAAACACCTTGTTTGACATGAAACAGTAATCACCACAAAGGATGAAAGTGACTGCCACAAGGACCCTTCCCTGACAATCCTCAGCAACAGCCTGTTACTCAAAGTTTGGTCCTTGTCCCCCATGCCAATACAATAACAAGAAGTGGTTTTGAGAAAAGGAAAAATGTTTCACTGCTTCGCTAACAAAGGAGAAACACAGGGGACTCCTGTTCTAGAGGCTGTGATTCTCCACATCAGGGTGAATAGGGTGTTTTTAAAGAGGCAACTCAAAGGCTACATTCCATGTGTTCTCTGTCTGGAGTTGTAATTCACTCATTAATTTAGGAGACAGTCATTTCTTAGATCTTCTGGTGCCACCCCCCAAGTCTGGATTACTTCATTTCTATGGTGGGTGTGTGTGCTCAAGGACAGATAACTCTGCCTAGGATAGGGAAGAAAAGTAAGCGCAACACCCCACCCCACAGCCACAGGAAGAAAAAGAAACATGTCCATTTTGAAAATAAGTCGCAGTGGCAGAGCAGCAAGGGCTATAGTCAAAGCATAAAGTGGACAACTGTTATACTCACATGCATTACAGCATTTTTGCTGACCTGGTTTGCTGGTCAGCCAGGTTTCTGTTTGTACTTGGTAGATGTTTAAGGCTTGTACTTGGTAGATGTCTGCAGTGTCTGTTGCTATACTTCAGGTATATACTTGGGGTTTCTGTGATAGAAAAACCTTAGCCAAGTGCAGTGGCGCACTCCTGAAATCCCAGCAACTCAGGAGATGAGTGTTGTGAGTGAGCTCTGTCACTAACATAGGCCACACTTATTTGTGTCTTTTTATGATGTTATGGTTTGGATGTGAGATGTCCCCCAGAAGCTCACATGTGAGACAACACAAGAAGGTTCAGAGAAGAAATTATTGGGTTGTGAGAGTCTTAACCTGATCAGTGAATTAATCCCCTGAAAGGGATTAACTGAATGGTAATGTAAGTGGTAGGGTGTGGCTGAAGGAGGTGGGAATTGGGGTGTGGCTTTGGGGTATATATTTGTATTTGGCAAGTGGAGACCTCCCTCTCTGCTCTCTGATCATCATATGACCTGGTTCCCTCTGCTACACTCATCTGCCATGATGTTCTGCCTCAC
Organism: Marmota marmota marmota; assembly: GCF_001458135.2. Taxonomy (NCBI): domain Eukaryota; kingdom Metazoa; phylum Chordata; class Mammalia; order Rodentia; family Sciuridae; genus Marmota; species Marmota marmota. The sequence goes on from NW_026000153.1 coordinate 19,319,231, forward strand.
TTCTATGAGGAAGCCCTGAGGAATGGAGCCAGCCTTCTATGGACTGATACCTCTGAAACTATGAGAACTCAAATAAACTTTTCCTCCTCCACAATTATGCTGGTCTGGTCTTTTAGTTGCAGCAGCAAATTTGTAGCAAGCCTTGGCAATTTAGTGGCACTCTATCTTAAAATAAAAATGAATGGGGATATAGCTTAGTGGTAGTGTCCCTGTGTTACCGCTGTTGGCCAGTGACGAGTCCTTGCTTCCCCAATGTTGAAGAATAACACCAGAGAAGCACGCCAAGGCAAGGTCAGAGTAGAAATTAGAAGTTTATTAAAGGACAGCAGAAAAGACTTCTCCCGGAGGAAGAAGGGGACCCAAGAGGTGGAATCCGTGGAAGGGCTGTTGTCTCCCTTTTTTAGAGTTCTTTCAGTGTTGGAATGTAGGTGGGAAGGCCCGAGGGGTAGGACACAGGTGGGCCAAAGAAGTGAACTGGGCAGGAAGGACTTCATTAACACTTCTTTGGGATGGGCTATCTTCAAATCTGCTGGGGCTGTTCATTAACATTCCTTTGGGATGGACTTTGGGCCTCGTGACTTCATTATCATTCCATGAGTTGTCCTGCGTTTCCCAGAATCATTCTCAGCATGGCCTCCATTTTAGATTTCACTGATATTAGACCCGATTTACCTAACTACACTGACTACCTAATTTTAAATCTGGCTTCACCTGGATTGTATACCCCATGTCAATAGATTGATAGATAGATAGATAATAACCCATATCAATAACCCAACAAAGAAACAAAAGAAAAATAATACTCTGGTACAAAATCTTTCACAAGAAACAGCACATGGTGTGGGGCCTCAGGGATGTCCAGAATGTCTGAACATTAGACCACCAGGACTCCTGAGACACAAAAGCTGACAGTAAATGCATGTTGTTTTGAGCTAATTGAAGGCTATTTCTTATGCTCCAGTAGAAACCTCATGACCTACATAAATACCCCAAAACACACCAAGTCCCAATTTGACTTTCTTAGTTTCCCCTCACACTAGTTCTACAACATTCCTCCTTGCCATGTCAGGCCCCACATCTGAGGGCCACTATATGCAACCCCACAATATGTCAACAAATAGTAGTGTCTTCCCATAGAAGAACCATTTGTCCCATGTGCTTTCTGTTGTAGAAACTTTCCCGGACATGCCCCAGAATCCTCCTAATATACCCCTATGCATAGCTGGGATATTGCTCAAAGGATAACTAAAGGAAATAATAGTTTCAGATAATCATAAAAGCTAAACTTAGATAAACCCCTGTGTTGAAGTAGGTAACAAAACCAAATCAAGACTTTGTCAGAATGGTGAACATGGCTGAAGTAGAGTCAAACTAGTCCTACCAATTTAATATAGTAATTTTGTCAATTATGACAATCACTATCAACATCATGGCTAAAGACTATATACTCTTTATCTGGTGCAAAGGAAATATGGAAAGAAGTTTACTTATCTAATGTAGTCCTTAGATTACCCTCTGAGACAGTTTCCTTTATTACTTCTTTTTTTGTAAATTTTCCATTTGTTCTTTTTAGTTGTACTGTACTATTGCTTCCTTTTTGAACAAGAAGAATCAGAAGCCCAGAGAGGTTATGGTAAGAAGTCATGGGCATGAAGTGGTAGAGACTAGGATTATCATATTACTCCACGCATCGGCATGCACAGAACACTCGATCAATGAAAATGTAAATATAGAGACCCGCTCAGTTACACAGCACTGAGTACACACCTATGCTGCTACCCCATGTAAAGACATGGGGATGAGTGAAGAGGAGGTTTTGCTTCCACAGGTTGCTTTTCACTGAACAGAATCAGTACCATTAATTGTAGCTGTTTATGCCAATTTAGGTTTTGGGGTTTTTGTTTGTTTGTTTGTTTTTGTGCCAAGGATTGAACCTAGCGGCACTTAACCACTGAGCCACATTCCCAGCCCTATTTTGTATTTTTTTATTTAGAGACAGAATCTAACTGAGTTGCTTAGTGCCTCGCCTTTGCTGAGGCTGGCTTTGAACTTGTGATCTTACTGCCTCAGCCTCCAGAGCTACTGGGATTACAGGCATGTGCTGCTGAGAGCCATAGCCAAGTAGGAATGATGCATGGCATTTTTGGTTTAAAGGTGATGCCAGCAAGCCATTGAGATGATAATGATTATGTTAAGATGTGCATTCAATTGGAGATTAGACCCCTGCTGTCCGCCTCTGCCTGCTACTTTGGAGCTTTCGCGGGACTCCTGGGAGTTTTGGAAATAAAGTTTGTTCCTGCTTGAGTGGCTCCTGATTTTGTGCCCAGCCAGACTGCAGCAATGTGCCACTGTGCCTAGCTTGTTTATGCCAATTTATACTTAAACTATTAACCGTTTTGTGCCTGCTGTGTGCATTTCAGAGAAAGTCGTTTTGGGGGTTTTTTCAGCCCACTGGCTGGCATTATGTAAGTTGCAGACTTTATAGGGAAAATTAGTGGGTTTTTTTCTTTGTTACCATGGATTGAACCCAGGGATGCTTTACCACTGAGCCACATCCACAAATCTTTTTTTTTTTTTATTTTGGGACAGAGTTTGGTAAGTTGCTAAGGGCCTTACAAAGTTGCTGAGGATGGTTTTGAACTTGAGATCCTCCTGTCTCAGCCTCCCAAGTCACTGGGATTACAGGTTTGTACCACCATGCCCAACAAAACAAAGTACTTTTTATTTCCAGTGTTGAGGATGAATCTCAGGGTCCTGCACATGCTATGAAATTGCTGAACCACTGAGCTGTAATCCCCACCCCCAAAATTATTTTCTTTACTTAAGAGATTGGTAATAATGGTAATAAAAATTAAACACACACTAGGAGTAGGCAAAATGAAAAGTATAATACTTTCTATTTAATATATTATATTTAGCAAGATATAAAGAGTGGTATTTAATGTGCTTGGGATCTGATCTGTCCCACAAAGGTTCATAGAAGCTTAGTACTGAATGTGGTGGTGTTGATAAGATGAGTAAACCTTTAAAATCTGGGGACTAGTGAGGGTGAATTAGGTCATTGGAGGTGGTGCAACCCAAAGAATTAATGCTCATCTTGCAGACATTTCCTTTAAGAATGGGTTTCTTGTAAGGCAGGGCCACATCTTGTGGCAATTTAAGTCATGTGTTAGAGAAGGTAGATCACTGGGGGGTATGCCCTGGAAGGGTTCATCTTCCCTGTGGCCCCTTCCCCTCCTTCTCTCCTTCTCCTGCTGGTTTCTAGCTACCAGGAGGTGAGCAGCTTTCTTCTATGACACTCTTGTGTCATGATGCTCCCTCTCCTCTCCAGCCCAGAGCAATGGATTCAGCCAGCTATGAACTGAACCTCTGTAAGGGTGAGCCAAAATAAAAATTTTCCCCTACAAGTTGTTCTTGTTTTTTGGTCCTAGTGAAGAAAATCTGACTAATACTAGTCACAATGTTTATTATGCTAGGTGTATGTATTTTGTACCTTTGGTTATTTTTCAATCCCTAAAGGAAAATTTCTAACATAAAATACTCACCTGCATAAACCCTATGTACTTGAGGGGTCTGTTCTGTGTTCTGTTGGCTCGTAGCAGCATCCTTGCCTCTACTCAGTAGATGCACAACCTCCAATTATGTCAAACAAAAATCTCTTCAGTCAAATGTGCCTGGCAGGCAATATCCCCACTCATAATCCCATTAGTGGCACATACTATAATATTTTATACTGCTGATAATATTGTAAGGGTAAAAGAAATTGAAGTTAAAGCGTAAAAGTTAAAGGGTAAAAGACCGGGTGTTGTAAAAGTTTCTAAGCTACAAGGTCTGAGTTAAAATGTAAAGGAGGTATTGTTAGGTTTCTATGCTACCTGCAAAACCCGAAATTTCTGTAGCTGTTAAGACAATGCTTAGAACCGCCCAGTAAATATTTCCCCTGACTATTTGGATTGTTTAATAAGGGCTCTGTGTGGTCGCACATAGGCATTGCAGGGCTTGGACCAATCAGTTTAAATGTAACCCCCTCCTTAGGAATGACCTATCACTCCAGCCTGACCTGTTCCCGCCAATGAATGAACTAATCATGTTTAGGAGTTGTTGTTCAATTTTCCCGCGCCTCGTGATGATTTGTTCTGATGTATACAAAGCCCTCCGCCCTCCCCAAAAAGTGTACTTAAGCAGTGCTCAGGCTCTGCTCGGGGCTCTGGGCTGCTTTCCCTTCTTGAGTGGGCACGGAGCCCCAGCATGCTGGTTCAATAAATCCCCCTTCTGCCAATTGCATGAGTGGTCACTTGGTGGTCTCTTTCTCCGACGTTTCGCGGGACCCTTACAATATATTTGACATCTCTATTGGGAAACAGATTAAACGACATAAATTGAGTTTTTCCCTTCATTACAAAAGTCTCTGATACATTAAAAAGTTGGAAGTTTTATGAAAAGCTTTAACATAATAAAGATAAATATTTACTTTATTCTTAGTATTTAGTGAGATCCCTCTGCCTGATAAAGGCATTTCTAATTTGTTTCATTCTTGTCGTTTTATCCACATTTCTTAGTTTCTTCCAAAAACCGACATAGAGATAAAAGAAGAAAAGAAAATTTCTCTTTTGTATGATTCTTCAGATAAACAAGGACTTTGTTTATCTGAAGAATAAATAAGATAAACTTCTCTCAGAAAGCTCTCACATATTCACAAAGTGAATTAGGTAGAGTGGGCTTTTTTTTTTTTTTTTGCTATATGCCAATAGAACACACACAATATGACTCCACAGAGTATGTATTTACTCTTTTCTCATTCATATAACAAATGGAGGGTAACTACAATCCTTTGTCTTGAATCACAGTGAACTTGTTCCATCAATGGCTCCAAAGGCCATTCTGAGGGTTGATCCTTAAGTGCCAGTTGACCTGACTCCCAAACATCTTTTCAACAGGAAACTCTTGATTCACTTGTCCTTGTGACCAAGAATCTCTGGGCATTTCCAAAATCCAGGACCACCTTCTTCCTTGACCCTGTGATTGACTGGCCTCACTTTCATGATTTAGAATTTAGGGTTCACAAGTCTCACTCCTGGGCTTCATCTCTCATTTTCTTTTCTTTTCTTTTTTAAATATTTATTTATTTATTTATTAGGTATAGATGCACACAACACAATGCCTTTATTTTATGTGGTGCTGAGGATCGAACCCAGATCCCACCCGTGCTAGGCGAGCACTCTACCACTGAGCCACAATCCCAGCCCTCGTCTCCCATTTTTTTTATCAACTTCCTAGGTGAACTTCTTTTTAAGAATAGCTTTAAATACTACATTGAAGTTATCAACTTCCAAAATGTATCTCCAAAAGTGATACGCACTCTTCAGTCTAGATTTTAGATCAATGTATGTATTATACGTAGAATTTTGAAAACAATAACTGAAACTGAAGTAGTAACAAAGTAAACATTAATAATTCCCCCAAGAATACACCTTAGTGGAAAAGCACTTGCCTTGAATGCATGAGGACCTGGGTTCAATCCTCTGAATCACAAAAACGAATAACAAGAAATCCCCTAAAAGTACAACTATAAAATAACTAGTGCTAAAACCTGCTCCATTAGGATGCACTAAAGCATAAAGGAATTTATGAATCAATGTCTGGGGAAATAGTCCACAGGAATAGAAGATAAGAGACAACTGAGAATATTGAGAAAGTAAACAACCAAGAAAAATGTCTAAGAAGACAAAGGTGAGGATTAGATTTTGGTTAAATATAAGAAAATATTCTGCAGAATAAAAGGTTGGAATAAATGCATGAGAAACCTCCTTGGTGAGTATGTAATGCACATGTTTGATATATACTGACCACCTAGGATCTACAGGAAATGTTGGTGAAAACAGCTCAACATGCCAGCATCTGCTTAGCTCTCCCCTTTAGGACCATTCTGCCCAGCATGTATTCACTGACCTGGGAGGCTCTAATTTGGGAATTCTCCCATCTATGGATCTGCTCCTTGCTCCAGCCTCAAGATCACTTCGGGTTTGATAATGCAGGGCCTTGTTAATGGGAAATAACTTAGTACTTTGCCAAACCACTAAGTCACGTTCTCTGAAGACTGAAAGCAGCTCAGTTTCAAGAGCTGTGCAATGAAAGGGCTGATGTGAACCTTTCATTAGGGTGGGGTGTAAAATCACATTCTACATAGAGTGCAATATTAAACCTAGATAGCATTAAATCTTTTAAATGTCCACATATTTATTACAAAGAAAGAGCTTGCTTATGGGAATTACTGGGGGAGTTTCACACACCCAAGGACACCAGGCTGCTGTAGGTCTCCAGCAGGTTGCTTCTACAGGTCCTCTGAGCATCAGCCAGATCCTGCCACTGCTCCCAGGTGAAGTCCACAGCCACATCCTCAAATGACACTAGCACCTGTAACAGCACAATTATCAGCTCATCAGTTCTGGTCACAAAAACCAGAATCTGCAAGTTCTGGCTTCATTGTATATTGTAGGTGACAATTATATGAATTTTCTTTTTTTCTTTTTTGGCAGTACTAGGTATTTAACCCAGGGTGCTCTACCACTGAGCCACACCCCTAGTCCTTTCTATTTATTTTTTATTTTGATACAGAGGCAGGACATCATGATGGAAGGGTATGACAGAGGAAAGCAGCTCAAATAATGATCAGAAGTAGAGGGAGAGACTACACTTGCCAGATACAAAATATAGACACCAAAGCCATGACCCCAATGCCCCACCTCCTCCATTCACACCCCACCTGCCTTCAGTTACCACTTAGTGAATCCCATCAGGTGATTCACTGATTGGGTTAAGGCTCTCATTACCCAAAAATTTCTCCTCTGAACCTTCTTGCATTTTCTCACACATGAGCTTTTGGGGGATGCCTAACATCTAAACCATAACACATATGTTCCATGCAAATACTACACCATTTTTTATCAGGAACTTGAATATTTTGAGCTGGGGATCTTGGAACTAATTCCCCATGGATGCTGAAGAACAACTGTAATAGTTTTCTATTGCCACAAACTCAGCAGCTGAAAATGACACATTCATGTTATAGTGTCCAGGGATCAGGCATGGTGGGTCCTCTGCTCAAGGCCTGATTGACAGACAAGGCTGGGCTACCCTGTCCTCCAGAGCTCAGCAAGATACAGTTCCTCACAGCCATAGATCTTGAGATCCTTGCTTTTGCTCGCTGTTCACAGAGACTGTTCCCCACTCCTGGAGACTGATTACACACCTGCCTCCAATTCCACACTACAGTGCAGTGCTTACTAAGAAGCGAGCTTCTAAGTCACTTGCCCTATGCTAAACACAGGTTCATTTAGTTCCAAAGACCATGTTGTTTCTACTATTCAACAGTAGTAGGTGTGTGAGGTGAAATTGTAATATTCACCTGGAACTGATTACTGTTCCCTGCCACCTGGCCCCTTCCCCAACACAGTAGCCCATCCTTTAAGCTATCAGGAGAGATTTCTACTGCTGATAATACACACACTCTTCTGTCACAAGCTGGAGAAAATCCTTTGATTTCAAATGGATCATCTGGCAGGTGATTGTGGCATATACCTGTAATCCCAACAACTCAGGAGGCTGAGGCAGGAGGATCAAAAGTTCAAAGCCAGCCTCAGCAACATAGTGAGGTGTCACGCTCCTCGCGACTAAAACACTCAGGGTCACTCCAGGTGAACTGGACTGCACGAAATAACCACACAAGAGACAGAGATACCTTTTTCTTTGGGGTCTTGTGATGACTCCTCTACCCTTAAGGGTCCACAGAAAGAGAGAGAGAGAGAGGGAGAGCACATGCTTAACCCTTTTATTGAGGAAAAGCCATTCAAATGAGGCAAGAAGACAGGTTTCAGAGGGTTGAGTCTAGCTTCATGATGTCTGCTGTCAGCAGGTTGACTGACATCCAGGAAGACCACACCCAAAGGCAGAGCAAGAGAAGGGGACACACAAAGGGCATTTCAATGGAACATTCTATCCCAATCAGGGCAAAGGGGTAGTATTACAAAGGAACAGGTGAGTGTAGCTCAACCTCATGGGTGACACGCCTACATCTGAAAACACACCTTCAACTTTCTGAACCTGGACAACATTCAGGTCACTAGGAAATGTAGTGACCGGTCAAAGCCTCTCACTTCAGGATGGAAGGCATGAATCTTTCAGAGTGGCTCCCCACAGTGAGGTCCTAAGCAAGTTAGCCAGACCCTGTCTCAAAAGAAAAAAAGTAATAATAATAAAAACCGCTGGTAAAGCTGCGAGAGGACATGACCAAGCTTTACACAACCAGGCATTTGGGAGTGGGGGATGGACATCTCTATAATGCAATCATGACTCAATAGTAGAAGTAAAAGTGATGCAATTGGAGTGGACTGCTTCCTGCTGGGTTTGCTGGACTGTTGTTTCACTTGATGTGTGGAAAACAAAGTCTTCTTCAATGTGCTGCAATCCTAAGAATCTGGCTGGAGCCTTCAGACTGAAGTGAAAGCTTTCTTTCCATAACAGCTGCATATAAATCAGAGCTGCCATCAGTGGGTTAAATGTATGTGTTCTATGGGGGCAGGACATGGCTGGTCTCCCCAGGGTGGACTATCCTGGCAGGTTCTATCATCTCCCTAAGCCAGTGTTCCTCATCTGCAAAATGGGGGCATAGTTTCTTCATGGTTCTTTCCTACGGGATTATTCTGAGGACGAAATGAAATGATGCATGTAAGGTGTGCAGCAAGCAGTCTGTAGGCACATAACACTTACGTTGCACTGTATGAAAGTCCTTGTGAAGATCAGCTATTTTATTATATATATTTTATGATATGAAAGTCTTGATGAAGATTTCACTTGCTTATAGCATAATGAAGAAATGCTCTAAGGAGCAGAATTTATTTACCCTTGTTGACAACACAAAACCTCCAATGGGTAGAAAGAAACTTCTTATTGAGATGTCCATCCACCACTCCCAAACCTTAAGAAAGGTTTTGCAAAACGTATGTAAGATTTGTCTAGAAAGGGTCAGACTCCACTCTTTTTGAGTCTTTACCAAACATTGCCTTCATAAACACTGCATAATTCTGTTTGAAGTTCATCCTGAGCAAATTTTTAAGCTGCATGTTTTCTTTTCAGGGAAGGAACTTAAAGCAGCATCTTGGAGGAGGTGTGTGACAGCTAGCAGTAGGAAAAGTCACCAGGGCATTAGGAAAGGGGAGGGTAAATTCACCATCCCCCAAGCAGGAAGAGGTCTACAAGTGGAAGCTGCAAGAGTCATCCTTCCTTCAATGTCTACCTCCAGGTCACCTGGCTTCCCTTCACATATGAAAAGACCCCTTGACCTTTCTCACCTAGGTCCATTTATGTCACTCCAACTAGTGGTATATCTCAAATTGGCCTGCCCTAACAGGCAAGATCTATCTTAGCACTGGTGGCCACCAAATGCTGCAGTCTGGCTGGGCACAAAATCACGAGCCACTCAAGCAGGACAAACTTTATTTTCAAAACTCCCGCGAATACCACGCAAGCGGCCTTCTCCCGGGACACACTCCACCAACAGGAAATCCCTCCTCCGGAATCCCCTCCTACTGCACTTCCCCAACCAATGGGAACTCTCCGGGAGTCCCACAAGAGCTCCAAAGTAGCAGGCTGAGGCAGACAGCAGGGGTCTAATCTCCAATTGAATGCACATCTTAACATAATCATTACCATCTCAATGGCTTGCTGCTGTCACCTTTCAACCAAAAATGCCATGCCTCATTCCTACTTGGCTATGGCTCTCAGCACAAGGAAGCTGCAAAAAGAGGCCATTACCTCCCTTCTATGACCCAGAAAAAGGACAATGTCTAGTTCACTGCCAGTTTGGCAACTCATTCTTCAGTAAACCCACCAAAAGTTCAAGACCTCTGGGGAGAGGAACAAGTCCCCATCAGCCCTCCCCTGCTGTGATAGTTAACTTTATGTGCATTTGAATGGACCTCATAGTGCCCAATATTGGGTTGAATACTGTTCTGACTGTGTCTAAATATGTTTGGAGATGATATTAGCATTTGAATTCCTAAACTGAATCAAGAATTTCCCTCCCTAATGTGGGTGGGTCTTGCCCAATGTGTTGAAAACCAAAATAAAATAAAAAGGTTGAGGAAGAATTCCTTCTGCCTGGTGGCCAATCCATCTGGAACATCAACTTTTTTCTGCCTTTGAACTTAGTCTGAAACATTGGCTCTTCCTAGAGCTTGAGTTTGCCAGCTCCAGGATCAACTACACAATTGCCTCTTCTGGTCCTCTGTCCTTTGAACTCAGACTTGAGCTCCACACTTGGCTCTCCTAGGTCTCCAGCTAGATGATTCACACTGTAAAAATTGGGATTTGTCAGCTTCTTCCCTATCTGCATGAGCCAATTGCTCATGATAAACCTCTCCCTCTCTTTCCATATACACATCCTACTGGTTCTGGTTCCCTAGATAACCTAACATACTCAAATACCTCCACAAATAATGGTTCTGAAAGTTGGGACAGAGGGCAACCTGCCCCTGATTTAAAGTCAGGCAATGCACTGATATCTCCTGAGGCACCTGTTACCTGCTCCCACATCAGCATTCCATCACAAAAAAAGTGGCATTTATTGTGTGCTGTCATCTTTTATGTCTTCAGTGTATCAATGACTCCTCATGAAAAACAAACTTCCGGGTGGGCTCTGAGGCTGAAGCCACAGTGGCAGCCTTAGGGAGGCAGCAGAGCCAAAGGGTAGGGGCGGTAAGCAGACGCAGCAGGTGAGGCAAGGCACTCAGAGCGCCCAGGGGCAGGGAGGCTCAGGGTGGGAGTCGTCCTGCCTCCGCGGGCCACAGGGCGGGGTCTTTGGCTGTCCCATAGGAGTACTGGAGGCCTGGGCCAATTCGAGCTGCCCCTGACTGCGGCCGAGCCTGTCACTAGCCTGCTCCATCACGAAGCTCTCCAGCGCCCCCGCCTGAGGGGGACATGGTAGCAGCGAAGGCATGGCCTCTGCACTGAGGCCAGGGAGGATGAAGGAGCAGAAGGAGGGGGCGAGGCAGAGAGCCCGTGCATTGGTTCTCCAAGTGGGAGCAGCAGTGCTTGGCCCTGGCCCAGCAGGGCGAGCAACTTTCCCCTGAGCTGCAGCAGGCGGCAGCGGCCGCCCTGTAGCCTGAGCACAAATGGCACAAGCTGTGGCACCTCTTCCAGAGTCGGCCACGACCGAGTGTGTCAGCAGCCAGCACTTTCTCTCTGGGTCTCCTTCCAAAACGCAAGCGCCGCCCTCACCAAACTCTACAAAGAAAAGTGTCTCACCCGTGAGATTTTGGGGGACACCTCACATGCAAACCATAACATGACATTCATGTATGCAGACATGATATATTCATGATACATTAATACCTACATGATATATATGATTTAAAAAACGCAGCTTCCCACCTGCTCTCTTACATATTCTAATGATTTAAATCTAGAAGAAATTTCACTTTAAATGATCTTAGGCATCATACATTATTTTAAAAATCACCATTCCTTTTCCATCTTCTAAAACTGATCCAGATATTTTGCTAAGAACAATCTCATCAAATTTGAAAAAGTTTGTGTGTGTATGTACATATGATGTATTTGAAACAATACCAAGGACAGTTGGCTCCTTCCAAAGACATCTTCTTAAATTTTTATAATTTATTTATTTAGCAATTCTGAAGATTGTGCTCAGAGCCTCAGGCATAGTAGAAAAGAAGTACACCACTGAGGGACATTCCCAGTCTCCAAAGATATCTTATTAAGAAGAAATTAAGTTAAAATCATTTAAATAACTAGGGGTGCAACTCAGTGGGGGACTGTGTGTCAGGTATGCATAAGGCCCCAGGTTGAATCAGCAGCACCCCACAAAAAAGAATCTTTAAAAATTATGAGAAATTCTAAACATGACTCCTCTCAAAAATAAGTTCAGCTAAGAAGTATTACTTTTGGGCTGGGGATGTGGCTCAAGCGGTAGCACGCTCGCCTGGCATGCATGCAGCCTGGGTTCAATCCTCAGCACCACATACAAACAAAGATGTTGTGTCCGCCGATAACTAAAATAAATAAATAAATATTAAAAAAAGAAGTATTACTTTTAATTTCTCCATGAAAAATAGCAGAAATACGTGTGATTAAAAGTTCTCTGGAAAAAATAGAAAGGTGAAAAGTCAAATAGTAGAAACTTGTTGGACTGAACTGGAAATGACTAGTTCCCTATTAAAAAATACACATTAAAAATTAAGAAAACTATAAAAAGACCAACCCACATAGAAAAGCTCAAAATGGGTGGTAGAGTGCTTGCCTAGCATATGTAAGGCACTGGGTTCGATCCTCAGCACCCCATAAAAATAAAGGTATTGTGTTCATCTACAACTAAAAAAAAATATTAAAAAAGAAAGAAAGAAAAGCTCAAAATGATGCTTAGAGATCTCTGATTTGAAAAGATCCCATGACCTTAGGGGTTCACAATTGGGTGTGTAAGGGTCCGGCGAAGCGTCGGAGGAGGAGACCACAAGAGACTAGCTTCATGCAATAAGCAGGAGGGAGTTTATTGAGGATCCAATTCAGCGCGCTGAGGCTCCAGGCAGGCTTGCTCAAGAAGGGAGGGCAGCCCAGAGCCCAGAGCAGAGGTCAAGCAGTGCTTAAGTACACTTTTTGGGGAGGGCGGGGGGCTTTGTATACATCAGAACAAATCATCATGAGGCACGGGAAAATTGAACAACAACTCCTAAACATGATTAGTTCATTCATTGGCAGGAACAGGTCGGACGGGGGTGATTGGTCACTCCTAAGCGGGGTACACATTCAAATTGATTGGTTTTAGGGCCTAAATGACTACGTGACAAGTTACACAGAGTCCCAAGTTATTAGACAACCAGGGAGTCAGTGGGAATATTTACTGGGCAGTTCCAGTATTGTCCTAACAGCTACAGGGATTTCAGGTTTTGCAGGTAGCATAGAAACCTAACAATACCTAATCCTTTACATTTTAACTCAGACCTTGCAGTTTAGGAACTTTACAATACCCGGTCTTTTACCCTTTAACTTTTACGCTTTAACTTCAATTTCTTTTAGCCTTACAGGTGTAGATGGGTCTTTAATAAATTCTGATCTTATACAAATAGTAAAGATCAAGAAAAAAAGACGTGTGACTTTTCAATTCATTTTATACTATAATAATACAGTTAAGGTATTTAATGCAAGATGTCAATGTTCACATATCAGATGTTATTTTTGGGTACCCTAACAAGTATATTACCAATGAACTGTAAGACTATCAATAAAAGATAAGGTATTGTTAATGAGTTTACCCCCAGGAAAGCCACAAAGTAAACATGAAAATATGAAAATGTAACAAGTTTGAAATTATGAAAAATGTAACAAGTTCTGTCTTTGGTATAAATAATAAATTTAAACTGAAATAGTGTTGTAAATTTTAATGCACTTATTTCAAATTTCCAATACTGTTTCTACTACTTTTACACTGTAATAGAAATGAATCCTCAAAACACGAATAAAAGCAAGTGATGGGGTGCACGGTGGCCCTTTCCCCTGGGCTCGGGGTAGCTCCATTGCGACTCAGCATTCTGCCTTGCTCTGTGCCAGGATTTCCCACACAACCATCCGGGAGTCCCTGTGTTAGAATGATGAGCAGCACAAACCTCAATGAAGGGATAATTTTGTAAATTAAATCTTCCTAAAATGAGTAAGTAAGGAACACAGAAGGCTCCCTCTTCAGCCTCCGAACCTCAAATGGGAGGCTTTTTCCTCACTCTTCCTCATATGCTGCCCTGTTCCCCTAGAGCTTCTGAAGCACCTGCAGGGGTCTGCTGCAGAGAAGGGAGCAGCAGTGCTCTGATGGACCTGGCCAGTCTCAGGACTGGGCCTGGGTTAGTGTTTGAGGCACCTCAGAGAAGGCAGGTTGCTGCCCCCTGCTGGTATTCTGAGGCAGCACAGGATGAGAACTCATTTTTAATGTTTGGTGATGGTGGTGCCCTTTCCAGGAACACCTAGTGAATCTCTAATTCACTGTGAATAACCACTGCCATTCTATTGCACATTCAAACAGAAGTAGAATCCACCATCCAATGCCTTGATCGGAATGTACATGCTGTGGTTTGAATGTCCTCCAGAATTCATGTATTGTAAACTCTAACCCCAAATTCATATGTTAAGGGTATTTGGAAGGAGCACTTTTCAGAGATGATGGGGTCATGAGGGTTCTGCCTTCATAAATGGATTCATCCAATCATGAATTAATGGGTCATCAGGTTGTCAAGGGAGAGGCTTTGGCCTCAGGATTCTGCAGAAGGCCCCACTAGCAAAGAGGCCATCAACACATAGAACCCATTTTTCTGAACTTCCTAGCCTCTGGAACTGTGAGAACACATTTATTTACTTTATGAATTATTCAATCTCTGATATTTAGTAATAGCAACAGAAAGCAACCAAGATAGGTGAAGAAAACAAAAAGCAAACAGAAGATCAATACACAAAAGTAAACTGATGTTCTATGTATCAGAATATAAGAATAATTGGAATTTGAAATTTTAAAAATTTCCATTTACTGGGCTGGGGATGTGGCTCAAGCGGTAGCGAGCTCACCTGGCATGCACAGGGCGCTGGGTTCAATCCTCAGCACCACATACAAATAAAATAAAGATGTTGTGTCTACAGAAAACTAAAAAAATAAATTTTTAAAAATTCTCTCTCTTTCTCAAAAAAAAAAAAATACTATTTACAGTTGCATTCCAAGCACTGAAGTACTGAAGTAGAAATAGAACAAACAGACAAATATGCCTTCGGCCAACTTTGAAAGATGATTGAAAGAAATCAAAAGAAACATAAGTAGGTATTCCATGTTCAGAAATAGTTCAATCATCTAACCTGATGTATACATTCAGCAGAATCTCAGTCAAATTCCCACCAAAGATGCTAACAAACTGTTTCCAAACCAAGAAAAGACAGCATAAGACTTATGAAGAATTGAAGAACCAACACATCTGGCTCTAAGCACTGATCATAAATCTATAGTAATAAAGAGAGTGTGGTGTTAGGTAAAGAATCAATAAACAGCTAAATGGAACAGAATAGAGAATTGCAAATAGACCTATGTAAATATAGTCAACTAATTTTGTCAAAGGGAAAAAGGGAATTCAGTGAAAAGAAGAGTTTCACAAATATTTACAGAAGGATTATAGAAAAAAAAATAAGCCAAGGAGGGACTTTTATTAGGGAAGAAAAAGAACATAGACACAAGCTTATGGCTTACCCAAAAACCTTACTCAAGATGGTCCATAAGCTTAACATTTTCAAATGCAAAGTTACAAAAGTTATAGAAGAAAATCTACATAGCCTCGTGTCCTTATATAAACGAGGATTCAGATGCAGAAATGCACAAAGAGAAAACTCCATGTGGAGACCAGAGCTCTGCTACCACAAGTCAAGAAACTACCGAACTTGAAACAGAGCCTGGAACAGACCTTTTTCTTGTGCCTCCAGATGCAGTGCTAGCCTGCTGACACCTCGACCCCAGACCTCTGAACTTCAGATCTATGGGACAGCAGATCTCTGCAATTATAATGCCCCTGGCCTATGGTACTTGTCAGGCCAGCCCTGGGAGAATAATATGGGCAGAACTATTCTATCCAACACTCTCCTGGCCACAGCTGCCTCCCCCAGCCCAACCCACAAGAAGGTGGGGACAGAAGCAGGATCCTTCATGGGCCATTGCTGCTGCAGGGTGGTCACTTCCTGCCCTGAGTGGGAGCTCTGGACTTAGCAATCAACCTCCTAAGGACAGTGGCAGGATGAGAACAAGGAGGGGTAAGAGGTCATCATCCCTGGAGCTGGTAACCAAGAGTTCATCCTAATATTTCTAGAGCCCAGAAAATCTCTGGACAAATCTCACCCCTCATCTCCTCTATACCGACTCCTAGCCATCTGGAGTTTTAAAGAGCAAAGAAGTCCATTTTAAACTCAATGGGAAAGCGTTCAGAAAGAAGATGATCCACCTGAATTTGGCACATCACATGTGTCCATTGGGTCCAGGCTGGCCCTTTAGGGATGAGAGTAGAACAGGCTGGGAGAGACACACCTCTCTTCTAAGGGAAACCCAAAAGACAAGTCTAGAAAAGGGAGAGGAAAAGGAAGGGTTTGGTTGACAGGATGCCAAAGGCAGAGGCCCCTTCCATATAAGAACTTTGTGGAGAGAGGATGAGGAGGGGCCTCCTCTTCCATCTAGACAGGACTTCTGACCACTCCAGAGGTGCCCCTTCTCAGAAGATCCAGTCCCAGACAAGAGTCAACTCCAGTGACTTTTCTTTCATTGTCCCCCAAATGGGCATGATGCAGCAGGCCGAATCACAGTTCTAGAACTTTCAGGACTGAGCCTGCTTCCTGTCCAGGATAGGAGAGAGCAAAATGTCCTAGAGTTCCTCACACAGTCCTTGCCTCTCACTGCAACCAGCTCCCTTACAGGTACCTCCTTGCTGGGTGTCACAGACCCTGCTGGGCACAGGAAAGAACAGGTGGAGGCTGAGATAGGCCTGGGGTACACTAGTTTCCTGGGAAGTCTATAGGGTGACACCCCTCATGGTGCCACAAGGCATAGTAGTCACTGCCTCTGCCATCTGAGTCTGGGGGAGCTGTTAGGTGCAGGACAGGCTGAATAAGTTGTCTGCAGGGCATGCCAAACAAAGTTAGCTGCAGGATGACCTGGCTTCTCAAACCCTCTGTCTGGTTCTTTATCACCTGTTTGCTTCAAGCCCAAATGCCCCAGTCCCCGCTCAAGGCTGAACACTTTGCCCCCCTGCTCAAGGCTGAACACTCAACTCTCGACTCAAGGCTGAACACTTCACCCCCTTGTGTGCCAACAAGGGAGTTTGCAGACCCATAGATCCCATTAGATTTGGGCTATAAAAACTCCCTCCTGCCGGGCCCCTCTCTCTTGCTCTCTTGCTCTCTGTCTCCCTCTCTTGCTTTCTCTGTCTCTCTCTTGTTCTCTTTCTTGCTCTGCCTCTCTTTCTCTTGCTCTTGCTCTCTCTTTCTTCTTCTTCTTCTTCTTCTTCTTCTTCTTCTCTCTCTCTCTCTCTCTCTCTCTCTCTCTTCTCCTCTTTTTTCACTGCTGCAATAAAGATCTCTTGGTTGCTCTGATTGTTGTGGTCACTTTCCTTTCATGACCCGGCCTGGTAGAGAACATGAGGATCCACCCTCCTGTAGTAGGTAGGCAGATGGCTGCACCCCAACACTGCACACACGACTGGCAGCACATCTGCAGAGCTTGGGGACCCTGGGAAGCCAGTACTAGTGCCTCATCCTTCCCCAGATCTAAGGATTGCTAGGGACACCCCAGGATCCAGGTGAGCAGTGTGGTGGCCTGTCAGACACCGGACTTTGATTTTCCTTGTAGGGTGCTCTGTGGACCCCAGTAGAAAAAGCACAGGGAGGGAGGGGCGGCTCGGGAAGCATGTTCAGGACTCAATGTGGGATGTCCTCATCAGGTCCAGCATTCCTCCTCCCCTCCCCCAGGAAGCTCTCCTGACATACACACCAGAGGCCAAGCAGCACCTGTGCCCAGATATCCTGTCTTCCCACCCATGCATCAGTCAGGCTTGAGCATGGGACCTTGTCTCCCTTCAGGCCTTTCACTGCTCCATCAGCCCTGAGCCATATGCTTGGAGTAGCCTGAGCCAGCATGCAGTGACAGGTACTAAGGACAAAGCAACCCCTGAAAGCATGTGACTGGGGCCTTCTAACAGCTACAGAGACTGGGCACCCCACCCTGAATCTCAGTACACACACAGTCAGGACCTCCCTGTGGGACCTCAGGAAGTCCCACCTTCAAACAGAATCTGTCCTCTTGATGAAACAAGGAGCTTCCAGAAAATGCACCAAACATGCCACATCTTCTATCACTGTGCTGATCCTAGGAGAGATGACCCCAGCCCCAGACCACCCACCAGATGAGCAAAGCAAATCCTACCATTTAATGCTTACAAGAATCTCATTTTAAAAAATATAAATGCATATGGTTTAAAAGTAAACAGATGAAGAGCCAGGCAGTGGCATATTACTATAATCCCAGCAACTCAGGAGGCTGAGGCAAGAGGATCACAAGTTGGAGGCCAGCCTCAACAAGTTGGCAAGACTCTGTCTCAAAATAAAAAATAAAAAGGGCAAGGAATATAACTCGATGGTAAAATCCCCTGGGTCTAATCTCCAGTAGTGGAGAAAACAACAAGGAGAAGGAGGAACAGGAAGAGGAGTCTAATTATCTTCCAGTCTCTAGATAATTTTTTTTTTTTTTTGTGGTGCTGGAGATTGAACCCAGGGCCTTGTGCAAGGCAAGCACTCTACCAACGGAGCTATATCCCCATCCCCTCTACAGAAATCCTTACTTAGACAAATGCCACAGACCAATTGGCCTAATCACATTTACACTGCCCAACCCCTTTGTCCCTTTTACTTCACTAACTCTCCCAAACTCACACACTTCCCTGTCCCTTATCCTCCCTTTAAAATGCTCAAACCAGTGGGGCCTGGTGGCACATGGCTGCAATCCCAGCTACCTGGGAGCCTAAGACAGGAGGCTCACAAATTTGAGACCAGTCTACACGACTTAGCGAAACCATCTTTCAAAGTTCAAAATAAAATGGTTGGGGATGTAGCTAAGTGGTAGAATGCCCCTGGGTTCAATTCTCAATATCACTAAAAAATTAAAAAGAAAATGC
Organism: Marmota marmota marmota; assembly: GCF_001458135.2. Taxonomy (NCBI): domain Eukaryota; kingdom Metazoa; phylum Chordata; class Mammalia; order Rodentia; family Sciuridae; genus Marmota; species Marmota marmota. Next base: position 19,337,977 of record NW_026000153.1, read on the forward strand.
CCGGGGGCTGGGATTGTGGCTCAGCGGTAGAGCCTTCGTCTAGCATGGGCAGGACCCGGTTCGATCCTCAGCACCACATAAAAATAAAGGCATTGTGTTACAAAAAAAAAGAAAGAAAGAAAGAAAATGCACAAGTCACCTGTGTACAAATCACAGTGGAGCTCGGCTCTTTCTTCTACCATCAGTAGTTATTGAACAAAATCTCTTCCCACAGCTTTACCTCATATTCTTATGTATTTAATACCTTATGTATCATTTACCTTTGACATCACCAGAATTGGAAATTCAAGAGAGAAGAAAATGGAATTGAGGCTACCACTTGTTGAAGACTCCAACCCTGCACTTAACCACACCAAGCACTGCTGTACCCCTGAAACCAGGAAGAGGACAGGCATGAACAGTTGCTCGTGGTCACAGATGGCCACACATTCCACAGAGAGCACCTGACATGTCCTCCATGCATCTAAAGACTGAGCCCAAGGCCAGAAACAGAAGCCACTGGGAAAGCTTCTGGAAAGTGTAGTCTTTGAGATTGAATGACTTTGCCAGGGACTGGCCCTGTGTTAGGATCATGAGTTTTAAGAAAGTAAACTGAATGTCACAACACAATGGCCACTGTTGAGGTGAGGAGAATCTGTAGTTTGAAAGAGATTTCCACAGCTGACCTCTAGAACTGAAGGACACACACACCCCTCTCCTGGCACCCCAATTATTCTGGGTAATATAGTCCATCCTACCTGTGCAACTCTCACCACGAAGGCTCCTAAGATCTTCTGGTTGTCAATTCTGGGTAGTGCAATCTGCCCAAATAGTCCTCACCTCCAAGACCTGGGGGAGAGGGGCTGTAGGCCCCTCAGGATTCTAATAGCATACTCCGCCATTCTATCAAAACAGCCCTTGCTGCAGAAGCTCCTGGGAGCTGATGATCCCCAAGCATTATATGTAGTGTCTCCCAGTCTTCTGTCTTCAAAGTTTTTGCTGTGAGGACTCAGGGATCCACAGGCGGCATGCCTGCCTGGACACCTTGGAGAATTCTGGGCCGTGTAGTCTGGTATCCTGCCTGCACAGCCCTCATCACAGAGGCTTCCAGAACTTACAGGACCCCAAGGATTATGGATAGTACAGCCTGATATTCTTTCCACCCAGCCCTCACCACTGAGGCTCCTTGGAAATACATGCCATAGGCACCCCCCAAAGATTCTGGATAGTGCAGTTTGGAGTTCTGCCTATGCAGCCCTCACCCCAGAGGCCTCTGGGAGCTGCAGGTCACACACTAGCCTGGTCACCAGCTACCCCTGCAGGATTATAAGTAGCATAGTCCAGCTTTCTGCCTGCACAACCTTTATGGCAGAAGACTGTGGAAACTGTGGGCCCTCAAGGATCCTGGGATGAATACTTTGGTGTCCTGCCCCTCTAGAGAGGCCTCTGGGAGCTGCAGGATGTGACATATGGATATATCCAAGGATTCTGGGTAATGTCATTTGACATTCTGCCCTCACAGCCTTTACCATGGAGGCTCATGAGAGTTTTGAGTCCCTGAAGATTCTGGGTAGTGTAGTCCAATTCTGCCCCCACGTCCCATTCCAGGGAGTATCAAGAGAGCTATTTGCTTACCTGGGTAGGCCCCATGGAATTCTGGGCAGTGTAGTCTGAACTTCTGTCCACCTAGCCCTCTCCACAGAGATCTCTAGGAGCTGCAGAACCTGAAACTTCTGGATAGTGAAATCTGAACTTGAACCTGAAACTCACTCTGACCTTGAACTTGAACCAGACCTTTACTTGAAACTTGAATTTGGTCTTGACTTATACCTACACCCTGATATTGAACTTGACCTTAAACTGAACTTTTAGCCTGACCCTGAACTTGATCTCAGACTAAACTTTACCCTGAACATGAACTTGACCTTGAATGTGAACTTGATCCTGATCTTGAACCTGCTGATAGCACATCCTCTGAGCTCAGGCCTGGAAGGCTGGTGCCAGTAGCCTTCTCTTTTTGTAGGTCCAAGGGTTACCAGGGGAATGCCAGGCTCTAGGTAGCAGTGTGAGTGCTTCCCAGACACTGGACTCCATGCTTCCTTGTAGAGTACTGACACAGTCCTGTGTAATCCTGTGCAACCTAGGGCCTCCCAGCATGGCACACTTGAGGGTAGTTTCAGGAAAGAGCACCCCAAAAAATATTTTTTTAATTTATTTATAATATTTGAGTCTTTAAAAAGTGATACAAGTTCATGTTAAAATTTTCTATGAGCAGAAAATATTAAGGAAGAAAAATAAGTATTCTTATCCACAAATGCTTATTTTGAGACATGGTTATCATGATTTTTTTTCATGTATCCTACTGGGAAATATTCCAAAAATGATCTTTCTGTGCCTGTTTTTTCCCTTGACCAATGGGGATAATAACACAAGAGGATGTTGTGAGGTTTGGGTGAGCTGATCTTTGTAATACAGCAGAGCTATCAATTTACAGCCTTCTCATTTTTTATCAAGGGTTTTGTGCCTTGTCGCAAGATGTTTCCAGGAGACTGCTCCTCATCTTACATACGAACAGGCCTCATTTCTCTTAAAGGGCTACAGGGCATGCTGCTGTGTGACAGACTTATTTATGAAACTGGTTCTCTGTGGAGCCAGCCTGATTGTGTCTGTTCTCTAGCACCCTCTGTCACAACAGAGGTATGAGCATCTCTTTGGAGTCATCTTCCTAAGCAGAAACCCTGTCAAAAGTGTGCATTTTGACTTCAGATAGTTGTTTCCTAATTACTTCTGAAACGGTTTTGACCAGAAACTCCCAGCTGAGAGGGCCCTTACCTTGCCTGAAAGGGTCTGATTGCTAACCTACAAATAACTCATATTTACTGCTGAATAATTAGAAATATAACCGGCAAGGAGAAAAAAATTTCCATATGCTAGAGCAACACAACCAGGAAGCAGCATCATGGTTTTAAGTATAGAACATCCAGATTTTAAATGAAGAAATCTTTTGCTTTTTATATATGATACATCCTAAATTTGTTCTCTACATATGTCATATGACATAAATACACCCATAGATTCATACCCCCACATATCTATCACCTGTTTTCCTCACCTTCTGCACAGCATGGCTTTCCTACCCTGTCTGTACAGGAGGGAGCAAGGGCAGAGGGTGGTGAGGAGGGGTATGGAACTTGCTTGTCCAATGGACCACAGAGAGTTAAAATCTTCAGTTGGACCCAGTCATAGGGGGAACCAACAATACCATAAAATTTACCTCCAGGATCTTGACCGAGATCCTACAGTAAATACTGGGGAGAACCCTCCTGTAAGAGAGGAAAAGACAAACTATTTTGAAAAATATCACATAATTCTGTTCTCTGAACAAGGCCTGTTCTTAGGAGAAACTACTTAAACAGAGTTTCACTTAGTGCAGGTATTACTGTAGCCTACGTGACTTGGGGGAAGGAAATACCTAATCCAATCATGACATCTAGTCATCCACATTGGAGAATGAAAATGCCCACCTCCAACCTTCTCTAGCCATCCTGTTCCTCCTATGGGGAGAGGAAGGAAAAAACTGAGAAACGTTTAAGAAATTTTGAGGAGGAGACTCCCTCAAAGACTGAAAACTGACACCCAAAAAATATTTTTAAAATTTATTTATAATATTTGAGTCTTTAAAAAATGATATAAGTTCATGTTAAAATTTTCTATGAGCAGGAAATATTAAAGAAGAAAAATAAGTATTCTTATTCACAAATGCTTATTTGGGGACATGGTTATCATGACTTTTTTTCCATGTATCTTACTGGGAAATATCCCCAAAATGATCTTTCTATGCCCGTTTCTTCAATTTGAAGTGACAGAGAATGCATCAGAGCCCTTTCACTATGACCTGAATATTGTGTCTTCCCCAAATTCGTGTTGAAACCTAATCCCCAATGCACCAATATTCAGAGGTGGGGCCTTTGGAAGGTGATTGGTTCATGAGTCACAGCCCCAGGAAGTGGGATTAGTCCCCTGATACCCCTGATAAAATGCCTGATGTAGTTTTTTATTCCTCTTCTACTACATGCAAGCACATAGATGGGGCCATCTGTTAAAGAAAAGGGGGGGCTGGGGTTATGGCTCAGTGATAGAGCACTCGTCTGGCAGTGTGAGGCATTGGGTTCAATTTATAAGAATAAATAATAAAGTAAGGGCATTGTGTCAATCTACAACTAAAAAACAAACAAACAAACAAAAACAAAAACAGGACACACAGAATCTACTGGGGCCTTCCTTGATCTTGGACTTTCAAGACTATAGAACTGTTTTGTAGTATTTATATATTTATATTTATAGTATTTACTACAGCTGAGTTGTAGTATTTATAAATTCCCCAGTCTCAGTTATTTTATTATAGTAACCCAAACAGACTAAAACAGTTTACCTTTCCCTCTGTACCTTACCACCACATTGCTAAATGCATTATTTCCAACAGTTCCTGTCATTTGGCATGACATGTCAGGTTATGAAGAAAATATGACAAAATACTACTAAAAGGCAAAACACAATTTGAAGTGAGAGAGAATGCATCAGAACCAGACATGTCAGGGATTTGGGATTATTAGGCAATAAATTATTAAAAACTCTGATTAAGGCAATAAAGAATCTAATGGATAAACTAGACAGCATTCAAGGAGAGAGGGACAAAACAAAAGTCAACCAGATAATGCTTACAAGAATTTTATTTTAAAATATACACACACACATGGATTAAAAGTAAATAGAGGGGGGCTGGGGATGTGGCTCGAGCGGTGGCGCGCTTGCCTGGCATGCGTGCGGCCCGGGTTCGATCCTTAGCACCACATACAAACAAAGATGTTGTGTCCGCCGAAAACTAAAAAATAAAAACATTTAAAAAAAAAAAAAGTAAATAGAGGGACTAGGGTTGTGGCTCAGTAGTAGAGTGCTTGCCTAGCATACATGAGGCACTGGGTTCGATCCTCAGCACCACATAAAAATAAAATAAAGGTATTGTATGTCCACCTACAACTAAAAAAAAGTAAATATAGTAAATAGAGAAAAACATATCATGCAAACACTAATAAAAGAAACCAGGGGCTAGGGATAGAGATCAGTGGTATATCACCTATCTGGCATGTGCAAGGTCCTGGGTCCAAATCCCCAGCAATGCTGAAAAAAAAAATCAGCAGTAGCTACATTGATTTTAGATAGAACAGACTTCAAAGGAAGGAAAGTTATAAAGGCATTACATAATAAATAACATACAAGCCAATTCTCCAAGATGTTAACAATTCTTAACACGTATGCACCTAACAACAGATTTTGAAACTATGCGAGGTCAAACTTATAATTACAAAGAGGAAAAGAGGGATCCACCATCATAACTGGAGACTACAACAACCCTCTCTCAAAAATGGTCAGTTCCAGCAGACATGTAATCAGTAGTGACATAATTTAACTCTTAACAAAAGGACCAATTGAGTGCATGTCATCTACAGACTACTTCTAACAGCAGGTTACACATTCTCCTCAAATTCACAAACAGCCCACCTTCTCAGCCATAAAACACATCTGAACAAATTTTAAAAGTAGAAATTATACAGTCAGAGATGTTGGTGCAAGCCTGTGGTTCAGGCTACTCAGGAGGCTGAGGCAGAAGTGCCACAAGCTCAAGGGCAGCTTGGGCAGTTTAGTGAACATCATACCAAAGTGGATATACTAGCTAATAAATAAGACAAGAAAATAAAATGAAAGGCATTTCAGATTGAGTAGGAAGAAATAGCACTACCTTTGCACGACATGATCTTTCATGTAGAACATTCAAAACAATTGACCCCAAATACATATGGAACTCAACAACTCCATAGCATCATCATCATCATACAATTTTTAAATTTTTTTATTTTTAGTTGTAGATGGACACAATTCCTTTATTTATTTATTTTTATGCGGTGCTGAGAATCGAATCCAGTGTCTCACATCTATTAGGCAAGCACCCTACCACTGAGCCACAACTCCAGTCCCATCATTCAATTTTTAAATAGTCAATAGACCTAAATAGACATTTCTCTAAGATGTCATTCAAAGGGTTAACAGATATATGAACAAATGTTCAAAGTCACTATCAGGAAATGCAAATCAAAACCACAATAATATATCACCTCACCCTTAGATTGGCATTATCAAAAAGATAAAAGAAAGCTGGTCACAGTGGCACATACTTGTTATCCCAGTTACTGGCGAGGCTGAGGCAAGAGGATTGCAAGTCCTATACCGGCCTAGGCAATTTGGCAAGACCCTGTCTCAAAAAAGAGGTAGGGGGCTGAGGACGTAGTTCAGTGGTAGAGGGTCCCCGGCTTCAATTTTTAATACCACACACACACACACAAAGAAAAAAAAGTCAAAGATAACAAGTGTTGGTAAAGATGTGAATTAAAGAGAATACTCACACATTAGTGGGAATGCAAATGAACATGGCCATTATTGAAAAAACAGCATTGAGATTCCTCAAACAATGGCCATTATTGAAAATAGCATTGAGATTCCTCAAACCATCAAAAACAGAAGTTTCATGTCATCCAGCTATCCCACACTGGGTATATATCCAAATGAAACAAAATCAGTATGTCAAAGAGATACCTTGGGCTGGGGATGTGGCTCATGCGGTAGCGCGCTCGCCTGGCATGCGTGTGGCCCGGGTTGGATCCTCAGCACCACATACAAACAAAGATGTTGTGTCTGCCGAAAACTAAAAAATAAATAATAAAATTATCTCTCTTTCTCTCTCTCTCTCTCTCTCTTTAAAAAAAAAAAAAGAGATACCTGCACTCCCATGTTTGTTGCAGTACTATTCACAAAACCTTAAGAAATGGAATTAATCTAACTATCCATCAATGATGAATGGATAAAGGAAATGTGGTTCATATATACACAATAGAAAATTATTCAGCTACAAAATAGAATGAAATTATGTCATGTGTAACAACATAGATAAAATTAGAGGACATTGTGTTAAGCAAAATAAGCCTGGTGTAGGAATACAAATATCACATGATCTCATTCATACACTTAATCTGGAAAGGTTGATCTCAGAGTAGTTCAGAGTAGAAGAGTGGTTGTCAGAGGCTTGAGAGAGATGTGGGGAAGTAGAGATGGGGAAAGGTAGATCAATGAGTATTAAGTTACAGTCAGATAGGAGATGTATATTCTGGTGTTCTTGACCAGTAGGGTGATTATAGGTAGTAATAATATACTGTATATTTCAAAAAAGCTAGAATATATTCAATGTTTTCACCACAAAGAAATTATAACTATTTGAGGAGATAACTAAGCTCACCCTAATTTTTACATTACAAAATGTAAACATATATCACAAGATATTTCAAAATATGTACAACTAAAAACTATATTCCTGGAACTAGTAAGTGATTATAACAAGATTACAGGATACAAGATAATACATAAAACTCAATTGCTTTCCCATACACCATCAACAACCAAGCACATTTAAAAACAAATGAAATGAAAACTGCATTACCATCCCCTCCCCCCCAAAAAATGAAAGCCTTAGGTATAAATCTAACAAAATATGTACAAGATGTATATGAATAAAACTACAAAACTCTGATGAACAAAAGTATAGAATTACATCAATGGGAGTATATGTTCCCATTATATGTATATTCCCATTATAGGAGTATATGTTCCTGGATGGGTAAACTATTGTCAATACCAATCTTTCCCAATATGATCAATACATTCAAAGTATAGAACACATTTTAAAGTAAAAAGCACTTGACAAAAAATAAATAGATGGAAACGACTTTTTTTTAAGGCAGCTTCAATTTTTATTTACTTGTTTCATTGCAACCTGTCTTTTTTCAGAAAGAATTTACACCAAAAAAATCAAATAACCCAATTAATAAATGGGCTAATGATTTAAACAAACACTTCTCAAAAGAAAAAATACAAATAGCCAACAAGTATATGAAAAAAGTTCAATATCATAGCAATTAGGGAAATGTAAATCAAAACTACACTGAGATTTCATTTTATACCACTCAGAATGGCAGTCATCAAGAATACAGATAATAATAAATGCTGAAGAGGATGTGGGGAAAAAGGAACACTTTTACACTGTTGGTAAGACTGTAAATTAGTACAACCAATATGGAAATCAGTATGGAAGCTCCTCAAAATACTAGGTATGGAGCCACCATATGACCCAGTTCTTCTACTACTCTTCAATATTCATCCTGAAGAATTAGTGTCATTGTACCACAGTGATACATGCATACCCATGTTTAGCAGCACAATTCATAATAGTCAAACCATGGAACCAGCCTAGGTGTTCATCAACAGATAAATGGATAAAGAAAATGTTGGCATTTATACACAATGGAGTGTTATTCAGTTGGAAAGAAAGATGAAATTATGGCATTTGTAGAAACATGGATGGAAATAGACACAATTATGTTAAGCAAAATAAGTCAAACTCAGAAGATTAAGGGTCATCATGTTTTCTCTCATGAGGAATCTATGGAGGAGAAAAGAAAAGAAAGATGCAGTGGATCTCATGAAAATCTAAGGGAAATCAGTAGAGGAAAGAGGCCAAGAGGTGGGAGATGCGGGTGGGGAGCGCAGAGGAGTGATACTGGCTAAATTATATTGTTATATTGTGTACTGTGTGCATGTATGTATATGTAACAACAGATTTCATCAGTGTGTACAACCATAATGCACCAATTTTAAAAAAGTGGGGAAAAAAGAGAAATAGCCTCCCCCAAATAAGTTAAAAGTGTGACAAAATAATAACAGAAATAAAATAAAATGAATAATGGAGTTGTATCACAATGACCTAGTGTATTTACACAAGCAAACAACACAAGAAACTAACATGTTTGAGGAATGATAAAGAAGTTTTAAATGAAACAGTGTTTGATCATGTATGACATGAACAGGAAGATTAGGAAGATTGGAGGATTTAATTCTAATTTATGTTTGTTGGCAGCAATACAAAATCATAAAATTTCAGGTGGAAATTATTTGTGGCCTCTTCACTGGCAAGACTGTTAAAAAATCACTCTGCCTACATCTCTTTATTTGTAAGGTTGTCAATCTCTTCCCTTAAAGCGGCAAGATGTCTGATGGAGCGGCTCAAATAGCAAAGTAAGAGAGAGAATATGAGTTCTTGAAATATAACCTATGCTTATGAACCAGGCTTAAATCAGCAAGGGCTCTTTTTTGCTAAGGTCAATTTGCATTATATTTCCTAGACTTAAACCTAAAAGAAATCTAATTTTAAAATGTTAAATAAAGAATAAATGATATTTGGTAATTTGGAAAGCCAGTAGAAAGAGAGCAGCCAAGGTTAAGATTTTGGGTCTAGAAAATTTCAACAAGGGGGTCTTACAGTACTGTACTTTCGAGTAAGTAAGCAATTTCTATTTTATATCTTTTGAGTTTGAGATGATGATAGAAGTATAGCCAAGTAAAAAAGTCAAGCTAGCCACCAGATTAATAGGCTTGGAGTTTGAGAAAAGAACAAAACAATTAGCTAACAGGCATGAATTAGAACATTTTCCTGTTTACACATAAGGATACTAAGGAACAGGAAGCTAAACTTCGTCAAAGCATTATACATAGCTAGCAGGTATAAGGATAGTATTTGAACAATGCAATCTGTTTCTGGAGTCTATACCATTAACCATGTTGTTATATGGGAGACATATTTCAGAGGTATGCCCTTTGGGGGACAGATGATAGTGTTCCTGGAAACACTGATTACTTGGATGACTTTGTGGATGTAGCCAAACACCTTTCTTATGCTATAAAAGGGGCATGTGAAAATATTGTAAAATGTTGGCCATCTTAATAAACGTAGACATAACTCAACAATGCCACCGGGAAAAGCCAGTGGGTAAGAACTGTACGTCTAATATACAAGTTCATTTTGTATAACTAATCACAGAAAACAAAGATAAAACTTGTGGTTTTGGGGAAAATCATTAGTACTGAGTTCAGATAAGTACAGTCAGCAGTGGTTCTTAATATTTATTGCAAAAGACAGGTGCTGTGATTTGGACAAGGTTTCAGTGTGCCCCTCAAGGGTTCATGTGTTGGAAACTTGGTTCTCATTTGGTAATTGTAAGAAGTGGCAGGGAACTTTCAGAAATGGACATGGGAGGAGGGATTGTTAGGTCACTGGAGGTGCTGTTCTTAAAAGGAATTAATGTAGTTCTCATGAGACTCTAGCTAAGTCTTGTGAAAGTGTTGTTATAAAGGAGCAAGACTGAGCCTTTCCCAATCTTTGTTTTCATGTCTTACCTGTAGACCCTGTCAGGTACTTTCTCCCTTGATATTATCTGCCATCAGGCCCTTACTAGAGGTCAAACAGGGCTACCTATCTTGGGACTTTCAGCCTTTCTTTCTTCTAAGTATACAGTCTCAGTTATTTTGTTATAGCTTTGAAAAAACAGATTAATATAGAAGGTCTTGACAATTATGCAATATTATCTTAAATTGATGATTATAAATTTAGGAATAAGAATGGTGACCTAAGTACCCTGAAACAATCATACACTTAATAACTTAAGTACACCCTTCTTATTCTCTGCAAACAAAATCACAATTGAAGTTATCTATATATTGAATCACCAGATATTGGAGATTTTTCTTAGAATTTATAGGGAAAATCTGGGCATGTTTATTTAAGTCATTTATTACACACCATCTATTTTGGGATATTACTGTACTTTCAATTATTTTCTTATTATTCTAAGGTCTTGCTTTCTTTCTTCTTCTCTTTGAAGAGAGATACTGAGGATTGCACTCAGGAGCACTTGACCACTGAGCCACATCCACAGCCCTATTTTGTATTTTATTTAGAGACAGGGTCTCACTGAGTTGCTCAGCACCTTGCTTTTGCTGAGGCTGGCTTTGAAATCACGATCTTCCCGCATCAGCCTCCTGAGCCACCAGGATTCCAGGCATGGGTCACTGCACCTGGCCATACAGTCTTGTTTTCTATTCTCTGAATTATTTCCACTGATGATCCTCTACATACACTTGTCCATAATTCCTATATGACACAGTATGAAAAGTAGACAACTCAAATACTGTTAGACATAGTGCAATAAATGCAGTAATTACAGAGAAGATGTTCATGACCAAAGCCAATATCGTCAGGTATTGACTCGATTTCTGTGTTGATCTTATTGTGGAAGCTCCTGACACAATATAAAAAATTCCCCAAAAAGCACATCCTGTTTTGTAAGTTATAGGTTCATATGTCCCAAAGACTCCTTTAATTTGCCCCATATACAAAACCAATAGGAAATACCACATGAAAAATGCCAATCATAATCTGGATAGCCCCTAACACAAGACTATCTGCTGTAGAGGTGTTCCCACATGCCATACTATAAGCATTTCTTCTACTTGATTTTGTTTCTAACCTTTGGTGATAGCTTTATTAGCAAACTTCTCTCATTTTACTTGTTCAAAGTCCCAAAGATCGAGTTTCCCCCTCTCCGGTCCAGGCCCACGATAAGGTTTCCCCCGCCTGGGCTGTCACCCTGGTCCGGGGCCTCACTCCAGCACCCGGGTCCGCTGAAGAGGCAGATCCCGGCCGAGGGCGGCCTCAGCACCAGGTCCCCAGATGCCGCTGCCTGGCCATCAAGAGGTAGCCCGGAGTCCAGCCCTGAGCCGGTCCTCAGGCTCCTCTGGTGGCAAGGGTATCCAACGGCACTCTGGAAACGACTTCAACATAATAAATGCCATGTATGAAAAGTCCATAGTTGACCTTTACTCAATGGCGAAACTCTAAAAACTTTTCCTCTACAATCAGGAACAATATAAGGATACCAGCTCTTATCAGTTCTATTTACCACAATACTGGATGTCCTGGTCAGAGCAATTAGGCACGAAAAAAATAAAATAAAATAAAATACATGACAGGAAGAAATAGAAGAAAGTTGTAAATTTATCTCTGCTCAGAGACCATGTTATTATAGTGGGAGAAAACCCTAAATATTCAACAAAAAGTAATCGATGGAACACCAGTTACAAAGTCAACAAGAACGCAGATTTCAGTGACAAAATGTAGACCTGATGTTTATAAAGCAGAATATGGACCTTTCAACAAGAAAGACCATGTATTAAGCCATAAAACAAATCTCCTTTATAAAACAAACCTTATAAAATATATTTTCCTGAACATAAAACCATAAAATAAGAAACAGAAAATCCTGGTTTAAAAAAAAAAAAGCTATTTAGTCATTAAACTAAAACCAGTAACTCACAGAGGTCTGGCAAAAAGGAGATTTCTGAGAAGAATGGGAAAAAAATACTACCTGTTCTCTTCTCTCTGCTTTGAGAAAATATGAGAGTAGAGAGATGAATTAAAGAAGATGCTTAACTTTCAAACAGAGTTAAGAGAAAACACGAGGGAGCCAAGATTTGCTGGATTTGAAATAAAACTGTTCTCATCCACAGTGTTGCCTAGCAAAACATTTTCAAAGAAATGCTTTGGCTTGCAAGGATCCAACCCAGTGTTTTAGTAAAAGAGATGAAAGAGATCAAAAAGATGTTCTGTATTCTAAAAGTTTTAGGGCATGATTCACAGTCCCATTTAAGGACTGCTAAAGGTGTTGTCCCAAAGCAGTATTAGGGAAGGGGAGATCAGAGAACAGAGGACCTGTCTCAAAGAGTGGATGTCTTCTGTTAATGGATTTTGATACACAGGAAGCCCACTTTTTAAAGAAGTGTTTTGGTCAGCTTTTTCATTGCTGTGACTAGAGGACCCGACCAGAACAATTGTAGGGAAGGAAACATTTATTTAAGGGCTCATGGTTTCAGAGGTTTTAGCCCATATAAAGTTGGCTCCGTCTCTCTGGGCTCTGGGCTCTGGGCTCAGGGCTTGGGGCTGTGGTGATGAGGAAGCAGAGAGAGATTTCACTTGCCAGATACAAAATATATACCCCAAAGCCACACCCCAATTCCCACCTTCTCCAGCCATACTCTGCCACTTCAGTTATCACTCAGTTAATCCTGATCAGGGGATTAATTCACTGATTGGGTTAAGACTCTTACAGTCTAATCATTCCTCCTCTGAACCTTTTTGCATTGCCTCACATGTGAGCTTCTGGGGAACACCTCACACCCAAACCATAAGAAGAAGTGATTACACTGAATGAATTCTTATACAAAAAGGCCACAGTCAGAAAATAAAAATGACAAGAGGAGGCAGCTGGGGATGCAACTCAGCGGCACAGTCCATGCTTAGCATACATAGGGCCCTGGACCCAATCCCCAAACCACATACACGCACACAAAAATTTTTAAATGAAAAGGAGACTACTGGGTACTCAAATAAGCATGGCATATGTGGGGAAAGTTGATCAACTGCAACTCAGGTACTTAACTTTAGAAAAAAGAATATCAACTCAGAATGGCAAGAGTCCGGAGAGCAGAATGAAGAGGCATGAAGACTCTTTCCCAGGGACCAGAACTGGGCTGTAATCAAAGAACTGGAGCAGGTGCTTCATGGGGATAAACACTCAGATCAAAGCATGCAGGGTGCCTCCTGCAGCCCAGCAGCCTTGCCCGAACACATGTGCCAACCAAGACCATGCCAGTGTTCTCACTGTGTGCTGGGTGTGTGTGCACAAGCAGGTAAGAAGTCACCAGGACCTGAATTCAAATTATCAGCCAATGCCATAATAGGAAAAGATTTCAGGGGCAATGAGAGAGGCCAAGTATGTTTTGAATTCTGGAAAAATGTAAATAATTTGTGGGTAGAAGGCAAAGATCTGTTTTAAAGATTGTTGTAAAGTCAGTGTCACTCTTATCAAGATATGAATTGTAACTGTCCTCCTCTTGATTCAAAGCTGGTCTTAGTGATGTGCTAAGGAATGTGGTAGGAGATGTGCTTTGAGACTTCTGAGGGGAGATGAAGGAGCCTTCCAACTTCAGCCTGAGTCTCTAGTATAGTTGCTCTGGAAGGAGTCAGTAAGTCTGACTCCTCTGAGACTGCCATACTGTGAGGAAGTTCAAGCTGGCCACAAAGACAAGACTGAATGCCTGCTCATGTCCCCAGACATTACTGTCCTTCCAGCTGAGGCCAGACGCATTGTGTAGTAGACCACACTGCCTCAGACACACTGTGATGCAGCCAATCCACATTGTCTGTCAGTTTTCCTGATTCACAAAATTGTAATAGATGAGATTTCCTGGGTAAGCCAGTAGGTTTTGTAGAAGTTTGAAACATGGAATGTGAAGGTTTCAACTGAAATTTAGATACGAAATAAATTAATAAAGTACATTTTACATCTTATATCTCATAATATAATGGTGAATTTAAATGTTTAGTTAATAAGTTTGACATTTTTTATTCTTTCCCAAACATAAACTCCAGTTTTAATCCATAAATACAGCCATGATTGGCACACACATCCATTTTTCCTTATCCATGGTTAGTTAAAACATCAGAGGAATTAAATGAATCTTTGAGTTTGAAAACATGACAGGTCTTTTTGGACTACAAAAACAATTGCTATTAATAAAAACTCTGAATAGAATTACTCTCATAAATTTGTATCAGCAAAAAGTACAAATTATGAAAAAGTATTTCTTGTTTTTATTCTTTGCATTTGTTTTTCATTGACCCATTAACTCCTGAAGTTTGAAAAGCATTTTCTCACTGGTGCTTGTCTTCTTGGACACAATCTGGGGTGACCTTACTGGAGACACAGGGACTAGCCAAGAGCAGGCACCCACCGCCAGATATGGGAGCGGTGCCATCTTGAAAGGACAAACTACCTGAAGGCACCAGGAGACTAATGTCTTATTTGTGATCACAGGTAGCATGAACATAGGAGTTTCCTAACTGTGACCAGGACAAATGTTGACCCAGAAGAATGTGATCAAATTAAGTGGTTCTTTTATTAAGCCTATAAATTTGGGATGATTTTTTGATACAGCAAAGGCTGATTCAAAGGTTGATTAGAAATCAACATATTAGGGAGTGGGATAAAAGTCTCTGAACCTGCCAAATGCAATACATAATTTCAGAACCACATTTACCAGTTTTGAAAAGCACAACAAATGTCAACTGAATGGACTTCAATGTTGTTGAGCTACATGATTTAAACAATGTCTGAAGATGAGTGCAGTGTTTTACACCATAACATAAGTCTGTTGCTTATATGCGAGTATTGTGCTGTGTTTTAGTTGCATTTTATTTAGTTTGGAGCACAAGTATGATGCAGTCTAATTTTTCTATTTTACATATTTTAAATAGTCTGTTAGTATTTTCCTAAAGAAATTGTAACGTGTGTGTGTGGCGGGGGAGGTATTGGTATTGAATCCACATGCCCTCTACCACTGAGCCACACCCCAGCTCCTTTTATTTTATTTTGACACAGGGTCTCACTAAGTTTCCTAGGTTTGGCCTTGAACTTGTGATCCTCAGCCTCCTGAGTCACTATGATTACAGGCATGCATCACCACCTCTGGCAGAATTAATGATTTTTAGGAATGAGTTGCTGACATTATGTGATAAATGCTTCTTTTTTTTTTAACCCTTTTGAGGCATGTAATGCATAGAAAATATTGGGGATGACAAGGGAGAGGTGTGTTAAAGCAATGTTTGATGATTGAGGGTTGCAGCTCAGTAATAGAGGGCTAGCCTAGCATACACTAGTCCCTGGGTTCCACTCCCAGCACCAAAGAGGGGAAAAAAAGTCCCAAACAGGCCCAATCATAAATAATGTTCCTGTTAAACTGACTTCAGTGTGACAAATGTGATCTCAAAAATAAGCAAATACTTGTTTTAAATTGATTGTGCAAAACAGGAAATATTAGCCAAAAAGTCAAGATGTGTCTGACATCTATATATCATGTGACCCTGGGCAAGTCACTCATCTCTTTGAACCCAACTTTTTTTCCTCTTTCTTATAAAGCAGAAGTATTCTGGCAAACCCTTTTGAACTATCAGGAATAACAGGATAGAGAAATCATCAGTATATCTGCAGATGATCAATTTTTTTCTGGTCTAGGTTTAAGAGACCTCACATACTGGAAACAGAGAAGACTACTGAAGGAATGGGTGTATGTACAGAATCACTGTAAGACTCAGCTCAGTAGTTCATGCTGGGGTAATCCCAGTGATTTGGGAGGCTGAGGCAGAAGAATTACAAGTTTGAGGCCAGCCTCAGCAACTTAGTGAGATCCTGTCTCAAACTAAAAAATCAAGAAGGGCTGAGGATGCAGTTCAGTGGTAAAGCACCATTGGGTTCAATCCCCAGTACTAAAAGAAGAGAGAGAAACTGTAAGCATATCCTCTCAGGTGTAACAGGGTATTCCTTCAGACTGGCCTACAACTTCAAGATTGTGCCAATAAGTAAAATTTCCTAGGCCCTTGCCTATCTTAGCTCTCCTCACTTCTCCCTTCTGAAAGTTGGTTCAAACCCTCCAACAACACCAGCTAGCTGTTCATAGCTTCTGAAGAAGGTAAGCAGTGTGGTCCAAAGGTAGGTAATGGGTCAGTAATTGCTTAGTCCATCCAATGCTAGGAACTTCACTTTTCTAGGACACTCTGCCTCTGATCTGAAATGCTGGTGAGAGGGCTCAAGCCAGAAAGAATCTTCTTTCATACAGGGATTCCCGTTCATTGCACACCCTCCTCCAAACTTTGTAACACCTACTTTATTCCAAAGAAAACGGGCCCATCATTCACTACTCCAGTCTCTCTCATAGAACTCCCTGCCCCTGGAGTATAGGCCTTGTGAGATCCTGTCTCAAACTCCATAAACTCAAGCCATGTCTCAGGTTACACTAATCATCCTCCATTTCAAGACAAATTCAAGGTTGAGGATTTTGTTATGCATAGGTATAGGCTACTTTAAAGAGGTTTTCTCAGTTGTACTATTTGTATTATGACAGTTTACATTACGTGTGTGTGTGTGTGTGTGTGTGTGTTCTTAATCAATGGAATGACTTTAATTCTTGTAGACTGTGTTCAAGGTTTTTGCATTTATATGAAATATCCCTAAATTTTGAATATGTTAGGGAATATGGTATTGAACTTTCTACCCAGATGGTGATTAATCTTGATTTGCATAAGAATTCTAGTTAAAATGTACTCTTTAGTGCAGATGAAACAAAACTACTTTTTACAAACAAGTTGGTTTTATTTGATTGGAAAAAGATGATAGAACTAAAAAGATTATGTTTAATATATATATATATATATATATATATATATATATATATATGGAGAGAGAGAGAGAGAGAGAGAGAGAGAGAGAGAGAGAGAGACTGGATTGCTTTGCTCTTATATTCTTTGGCCTTAAGAGTCAATCTTTCCAAAAGCTTTCTGATGCTTAAAATTGGTGTAAAGGGGATCTTTTGACACTAATCATTAACTGTAGCTTTCCCTCCAGTATGGGACCAATCATCTCAAATAATGGGACAAGGATCCTGCACCGTATAACAAAACCACTTGGCAAATAATCAGAAATATTTTGAGAGGAAATCATGCAGAGATGGGGGAATTACAAGTAGTCACTTGTCAAACTCCACTACAATCAACAGCCAGGAAGTTACAGAAAGGGAGTTTTTACCCATATCAAAACTGAATTCCTTCACCTAGGAAGAGCTGATATTTCAGACTTTGCCTCCTTCAGGAATAAGAATCTAACTCCTGACATTTGAGTCCTTTGATAGGTTGTACACACTGACCACACTATAATCTGCCAGCCAGATGACACAGGGTCCTAATTCCCTCAAGACTGAGGGATGAAATAACAGGGGATTTGAAACACTCCTTTTGAAATTAAAGTAACTTCCTAATAACTGTTTTTCTGTATCCCATACTTCCTCCTGCTGAGATCAGAAGACAAGGAAACCAAGACTGACCTAACATGTACTCTGGTTAATTAAATCTGAATAGATGTGTGTATATAATAATTTAAACATATATAAATATATTATTTATGTATAATTAAATCTGAATATATGTGCATATATTAATATATAACCCACAAAATTACAATTATCTTATATTAGACAAAGGTGCCAAAAACATGCATTGGAGAAAAGATAGCTCTTCAACAAATGGTGCTGGGAAAACTGGAAATCCATATGCAACAAAATAAAATTAAACCCCTATCTCTCACCATGTACAAACTCAAGTCAAAGTGCATCAAGGACCTAGGAATTAAACCAAAGACTCTGCATCTAATAGAAGAAAAAGTAGGCCCTAATCTTCATCATGTGGGATTAGGCCCCAACTTCCTTAATAAGACTCCAGTAGCATAAGAATTAAAACCAAGAATCAATAAATAGGATGGAATCAAACGAAAAGGTTTCTTCTCAGCAAAAGAAACAATCTGTGAGGTGAACAGACAGCCTACATCCTGGGAGCAAATTTTTACCCTTCACACATCAGATAGAGCACTAATCTCTAGAGTATATAAAGAACTCAAAAAGCTAAGCACCAAATAAATAAATAAATAACCCAATCAACAAATGGGCCAAGGACCTGAACAGACACTTCTCAGAAGAGGATATACAATCAATAAACAAATATACGAAAAAATGTTCATCATCTCTAGCGATTAGAGAAATGCAAATCAAAACTACTCTAAAATATCATCTCACTCTAGTCAGAATGGCAGCTATTATGAAGACAAACAACAATAAGTTCTGGTGAGGATGTGGGGGAAAAGGTACACTCATACATTGCTGGTGGGACTGCAAATTGGTGCAGCCAATATGGAAAGCAGGAGATTCCTTGGAAAACTGAAAATGGAACCACCATTTGACCCAACTATCCCTCTCCTCGGTTTATACTCAAAAGACTTAAAAACAGCATACTACAGGGACACAGCCACATCAATGTTTATAGCAGCACAATTCACAATAGCTAAACTATGGAGCCAACCTAGATGCCCTTCAGTGGCTGAATTGATTAAAAAAATGTGGCATATATACATAATGGAATTTTGTATTAAAATAAAAGCAATAAAAGAGAATAAAATCATGGCATTTGCAGGTAAATGGATGGAGGTACTAAGGACACTAAATGAGAAACCCAGATTTCAGTGGCCTACAGCCATTTCTATGTTATCTTGCTCTCAATGTTAAGGTTACAAATAAAGGACACTTTCACTGAGGATTTTCTTAACCTGGGGTACAAATAACAACTTACTGCTGCTGGCTCCTCCAGACATCACATTGGAGACAAGAAACAAGATAAGCAATGGTTTGCTCTAATGACTCCTTGGGGAGGAGGAAGAATGTCTAAATTTATAAATAAAGCCTACTGTGTTGGGAATATGGCCCTCACAAACACAGGTGATGTTACCCTTGGGTGTCATCACCTAAGGAACACTTTGTGTCCATTTATGCCAGAAATATATATACACATTTGTTCCAGGGGTTGAACCTAGGGGCACTTAATCACTGAGCCACATAACTAGCCCTTTATTTTAAAAAAAAAAATTATTTTGGGACAGGGTCTCACTAAGTTACTGAGGCTGGCTTTGAACTTGCTAACCTCTTGCCTGAGCCTCCCAAGCCACTAGAATTACAGACATGCACCACCATGCCTGTAGGCAGTCATATATTCTTGAGGTGTCTTATTCTTTATATACACCTGATGTACAGATTGATGTGGTACACATGCCCAGGTAAGCGCACTATGCAGGCTGCTTTACCAACACAAGATCGTACAGCAACCTGTATTCTGCCTCATGGAACTGATTTGACATCATTAATCATAGGGTAGCAACAAGTGACCTATTCCTGGAAAGGGTAATGGAAGTTGCACATTATGCCAGTCAGACTGATGGTTGGGTCTGCTCAGAACTCCCTGTGACTACAGCACAAGGACTTCCCTGGGTAGTCCAATCTGCAAATGAAATGGAATGGACTTAAATAAAATAGAATTGGATTAAAACAAGATCTTTTGCCTTAACCCAAATGTCTAAACCAATTAATGCTATATTTTTGAATTTTTTTGTTAGCATTGTTATATATTTTTATTTGTTCTAATTAGTTACACATGAGAGTAGAATGCACTTAAACACATCATATACAAAAGGGGTATAACTTCTTCTTCTGGGTGTACATGATGTAGAATCACACCATTCATGTAATCATATACGTACATAGGGTAATAATGTCTGATTCATTCTATTATGCTTTCTACCCCCATGTCCCCTCCCCTCCCTTCATTCCCCTCTGCCTAATGCAAAGTACCTCTATTTTTCCATAGTCCCCCTTGTTGTGAATTAGCATCCACATATCAGAGAATACATTCAGCCTTTGGTTTTTTGGTATTGGCTTATTTCACTTTACATGGCATTCTCCAGCTCCTTCCACTTACCTGCAAATGCTATAATTTCATTCTTCTTTCAGGCTGAATAATATTCCACTGTGTATATGTACCACATTCTCTTTATCCATGCATCTGTTAAAGGGCATCTAGGATGGTTCCATAGTTTGATTATTGTGAATCGAGCTGCTATAAACAATTTTGTGGCTGTGTCACTGTAATATGCTAATTTTAAGTCCTTTGGGTATAAACTGAGGAGTGGAGTAGTTGAGTCAAATGGTGGTTCCATTCCAAGTTTTCTGAGAAATCTCCATATTGTTTTCCATAATGATTGCACCAATTTGCAGTCCTACCAGCAATGTATGAGTGTACCTTTTCCCCACCTCCTCACCAACATTTTTCTTAATTACCTTAGCATGCTTGCTAATTAATAAGTTCTTGCTCTTTATACTGCTGTTCTGGAGTATGGATGTGCTTCCAGAGCCCTGTCCTGAGGGCCTTGCAGAACACATGCTATGGTCTGAGATTGTGAGGGACATGAAGAGGCTTCCAAGACACTGAAGGGGTGGAGAGTTGAGTCAAACACTAATCAGTGCCTAGGAAAATTTGTAGTGAGATAAGAATATCTCTAAAAGAAGGTGATGATGAGGGAAATGGAGAGGGGGAGCTGGACACTCCTCTTATTGCCAATCTTTAGGAGAGGATCTAAACAGAGTGATCCTGGTTGTAAAGTAAAGGAATAAAGGAATGCACCCATAAACATCTGCAGACAGTTGTGGGGGTTGATACACAAAATTTTTTTTAAGAAGAGCAAATATATAGGATCCATATGATCATTCCAATGTTGCTGCTCAGCATTTCTGCTCCCTCAGTGCAGGGATTTCTCGTCCAAAATAAACCCAAATCTATAAAAAGACAAACAATCAAAACACACACACACATAAGAAACAAAACAAAACCACCTTTGGCATGCTTTGATGAAAGCAATCAAAACTGCAATAAAAGAATGGCCGCACAATGGCACACACCTATAATCCCAGTATCATGAGGCAGGTGGATTGCATGTTCGAGTCCAGCCTGAGCAATAAAATATCACCTGAGAAAGCAAAACATGCATCAAACTTCCCTCCCCTGCAATAAGAAAAGCTAACAGCTTTTCCTCACCTCTCCCTCATGGGACCCCCAAGCATTCCAACACTGGCTTGGTCCTGAGAAGGAAGTTCTAGTCCTCACCCTAGACACACCCCGAATATCTCCCCTCAGAACACAGGGCACTTCACACAGGTCAGAGAAGGTAGGGTTGAGCATCCTCTGTCAGTTGCCAGAGGTGTGCAGGACAATGAGTGCTGTTTGGCCATGGTCATTAGTCCCCTCATCAACAATTCCAGTGAATCTGAAATTCAGTGTTCTGATTATTCCATGCCATCATTTAAAAATTCATACTGAGATAGAGCCCAGCATCTTGTACCTTAATCAGAATGGATAAAGAAGCAAAGTAGATGGCCAACAGACAAAAATCAACTCATTTCCTATACATCAGCACTACATAAAAATAAAGGTATTGTGTCCATCTAAAACATATTAATAAAAATATTTAATAAAAAACTTTCAAAATAATATACAGATGTTTAAAACACAACACTGAAAATTCTAGAACAGAAAAAAATTCAACTTGACCTCGTATTTGGTATAGAGTTCTTGTTTATTTTGCAGTAATAGACATTGAAATATAGGTCCTAATGCATGCTAAGCAAGCACTCTGTGGCTAGGTTATACCCCTAAGCATTTTTTTGTTTGTTTTTTGTTGCTTTTGAGACAGGATTTCAATTGCCCACACTGGCCTCAAATTTGAGATCCTCCTGACTCAGCCTCCTTAGCTGGTATTACAGGCATATAACATCATCTTCATTAAATTAAAAACAACCTTCTTTGCATCAGTGTATTGTGGGGACCAAACCCAGGGGCTTACACATGCTAGGCACACTTTCTACCAGTAAGCTACACCCCAGCCCTAAGAAAGGCAGTATGAGGGTCAGATATGTAGCTTAGTGGTGAGAGAGCTTGCTGAGCATAGGCAAAACCCTGAGTTCTATACCCAGCACTGAAAAATAATAATGACAACATCAAATACAGTGGGGGATGTGGAACAGGAACTCAAATTAATTGATGGTGGAATGTGTAATGGTTCAATTTTGAAACCAGTTTTGAGTTTTTTCCAAAATTAAATTTAACATCCTGATCCAGAAATTACACTCCCTGGTATTCACAAAATGGCTTTGAGGCCAGCCACATAGGTGCATACCTGTATTCCCAGCAACTCCAGAGACTGAGGCAATAGAATCACAAGTGTGAGGTCATCTTGGGCAACTTAGTGAAACTCTGTCCTAAAATAAAAATAAATGGCTAAGGAGGTAGCTTAGTACTAGAGTGACTCTGGAATCAATCTCCAGTACCATCAAGGGGGAAGAAAATTACTTTGAAAACATACAAATAGGCAGGTGTGGCAGCTCATGCCTGTAATCCCAGAGACTTGGGAGACAGACAGGATTGCAAGTTCCAGGTCAGCCTCAGCAACTTAATGAAAACTTGTCTCATGATAAAAAGGGTTGGGGATGCAGCTCAGTGGTAAAGCACCCCAGGGCTCAATCCCCAGGACAAGAAAAACATGTACAAATAAAAACCAGTCTGCATTCTTATATAGCAGCTCTTTTAAAATGGCCAGCCACTTTAATGAATCAACATGAACTGCAATAGCTGAAGCTGGGGCACATCCATTAATAGACCACTGTTCAGCAAGAGGCAGAAATGAACTCATATAAAAGATTTGAGTGAAGCTTACATGCATATGGCTGAGTCCAAGAAGCCAGAATGAGGAGGCTACACACTGTGTGGAGCCAATTAATGAGATGCTGGAAATGGCAAAACCAGAGAGATGGTAAACAGATTGGTTCTGACAGTGATGTGTCATGGGAAGGGAGTGGGATGAGTAAGGAAACAGAATGATGGAAGGATATACAAAGGGACTGTGTATATTGTTTTATTTTTAAAAAATTACATAAAGACACTCATGCTGGTGCACATCTGTGCACTTAGGAGGCTGAGACAGGAGGATCATGAGTTTAAAGATAACCTCAGCAAAGGGAGGCACTAAGCAACTCAGTGAGACCCTGTCTTTAAATAAAATACAGAATAGGGCTGGGGATGTGATTCAGTGGCTGAGTAACCTCAAGTTCAATCCCCAGAACCCCCCCGCCCCCCAAATGACATTAATTACTTTATTAAAATGCATCTTTATTAGGTGAAGTATGTGGTATATGGGGTAGTGACTGCACAAACAGGTCCTCACTGAACTGAGCTAAACTTCAGAAAACAGGCAGCTTCCCTACCAGCCCTGAAGCACCTAAACAAAACCCTACTCTAGCTCCCTGACCAAAAGGGCAAAGGCAAGAACTGGAGATATAGCTCAGTGGTAGAGTACTCCCTGAACCTGCATGAGACCTCGGTTCACATCACCAGTAGAGAAAATAATTAATAAATACATAATAAAATTTTAAAAACCACAAAAGGGTAAAGGTAAACAGAAGCAAGGCAGCACGAGGATCTTTATTCAACAGCAGCTTAGAAGTGATGATGACTCTGTCTTCCAAGGATTTGCATTTCTCCTCATTCTACTGGTCTTCTTTCCCACATTTCTCACCTTTGCATATTGCACCTTGATATAAAAAAGGGCATCATCCTAAATATACTTATATACAACCTTTGCGGGCACAGTTTGGAGATGGAGTCGCACAGGACACTTGTAAAAGTGGGACAGCAGAGTCTCACTGTAGCCCACGAGGAAGTAGAACTTGTGTGCTGGCAGCTGCCTCAGGACCAGGGCACAGATCTCCACCTGGTTGGCCCGGCGCTTCAGGACCAGCTGGTCAGCCAGACAGCCTGGGAAGGTACCCAGCATGAACTTGCGTAGGAAAAAATCCTCCACCGTTCGCTCTGCAGCATGTTCTTCCCCATCCAGATTACCTGAAGAGAAGGCACCACAGCAGTCAGCCATATTGCCCAGGGAGCTGCCAAGAAGTCAGATCTAATATCTAAGAGCTTTGGGCATTCAATCCCACTCCTTGCCACAGTCTATTCCCTTTTCTTCCACTAATGGAATAACACATTAAAAGTAAAAAATACATTATCTTATTAATTCCCAAACCAATTCTGTGAAGCAAGTACTATTATCCTCATTTTACTGGGATTATAGGTATGAGCCACTATGCCTGGCTCCAGTCTTTCTTAACAGCTTTAAAGAAGCACGGGTCATCCTGTGGGCCAGTCAGATGATGCCAATACTTATGAAATTACGGACAGTAGCTTCTCAAGAGCTTGGACCACAGCTTCCATAAATGGGTTCTCAGTATAGGCCCTGGAAGCCCGAAGCCCTTACAGTACATGTTGAATCTGCACACATAAACCCAGGCCTCAAAACAAGAACAGGAACTTAAAAGGGTGGGAGACCAGAACCTGTATTTTATTTAATTATTTTCATTGTGCCAGGAATTAAGCCCAAGAACATATAAGTTTTCTTTTTTTTTTTTTTTGAGGGAGAGAGAGAGAATTTTTAATATTTATTTTTTAGTTCTCGGCGGACACAACATCTTTGTTTGTATGTGGTGCTGAGGATCGAACCCGGGCCGCACGCATGCCAGGCGAGCGCGCTACCGCTTGAGCCACATCCCCAGCCCCACATATAAGTTTTCTAAAAGGGTGTGGTGACACCTGCCTGTAATTCCAGCAACTCAGGAGGCCCAGGCAGAAGGATCAAAGCCCTCCAGGGCAAGTTAGTAAGACTCTGTCTGGAAACAAAAAATCAAAAGGGCTGAGGATGTAGCTCAGTGGTAGAGCACCCCTGGGTTCAATCGCCAATACTCTCTCTAGCTTCATCCAAACATAAGTTGATAACCCTTATATTGAACAAAATACAGTTGACTCTCATTATTTCACAGTAGTTATGTTCCATAATGTCACTGTGAACACTGAGCTAGTGAATTCTGAAACAATGCTTATAGGAGGAGTACACTATTAGATTTGTGCAAGCCTCTGGTCAAAATATTTTCATTAACAGGTTAATACATAAGCTAGTTTCAGGTGCCCTTCTGTTTAAAAATACTTTAATATATATGGTTGATTAACATTTAACTTTCAGCCAAGAGCACTGTAACTTAGGCTTGAACAAAGCTTATCTAACACAACATTTTCTGTGTAAGGCACATCACAGTCTTGTGCTCAGAAGCACTAGACAGTAATTCAGGATCCTTTTAAACAGCAAAATCACAAACAAAAGGCACATTAATTTTTAAAATGTGTTGCTAGACTGTGATAAAGGGCACTTTTTACACTATGAAACTTGTGCTACCTCAATTGCAAAAAAACATAAGGGCATTGCTCTACCTGTGTCCCTAAATAACTTGAAAGTGATAGGGCATTGATTTTGAGGTCACAAATTTTAGTCAGTAGAAGAATACACATAAGTGCCAGGTGTGGTGGTGCCCACCCCTGAAATCCCAGCAGCTGGGGAGGCTGAGACAGGAGGATCTCAGGTTCCAAGCCAGCCTCAGCAACTTAACAGGCTGTAAGTAACCTAGTGAGACCTTGTCTCAAAATAAAAAATAAAAAGCTCTGTGTATGTGACCCAGTGGTTAAGTGCCCTGGTATGTATGTGTGTGTACGTACATACACACATACACACACACACACACACACACACACACGAAGGAGAAGGAAAAAGAAGAAAACAAGAATTTACAGAATCTGTGAATAACAAGGATTGACTGTACATACTTGCAAAAAAAAAAAAAATCTGTGCTTCAGTGAAAAACTACATTATTTTGGGCATACTCTTCCCGGTTACAGATGCTATGGAGGCTTTACTCCTTTCATTGCCTCTGTTTTACATCTATGTAAATTACAAAAAAAGAAAAAACAAAACTGATAACAATGCAAAATCTTGTCTGAAGACATGCAAATAATTTCTGTTTAGTGGAGGCTCAACCAAGTTCCTGGGCCCATGGAAAAAGTTAGATTTATACTCATCTTCAACTTGATTTCACTGTGTTTGCTTTTTTTGTGTCTCCTCTTAACTGGATTAACAGATTCCTAACACTGGCTTCAATGACCAAGTTAAACTTGTTCCTCTAGCTCACATGACAGTTGGACTGAGCGCTCCTCCTCCGGGAGAGCTGGGGTCTCCAGCTGAGGTCCCCTCACCTGTGTGCAATGACAGCCATCCCTTTCGGTGGGCGATGTAGTGTGGTGGGTGGGCCTCCTCGTAGGTCACGGGCTTGTCCCCCTTGCCCACGCGGACTCTGGCCGCCCGGTTCTAGGAGCAAAGGGCTCTTACTACGCCGCCCCGCCCCGAGTCCCGCCCACTGAGCCCCGCACCCATCCGGCTTTTCCGAGGCTCGGCTCTCACCCCGGGCCCGCCACCCACTCCCGGTTCCCGCTATCGTCCAGGTCCCACTCCCACCCGGCCTGGAGCGCTCACCTTGGCGCAGACTGCGGAGGTGTGCAGGGCACGCCAGGCGCCCGGAAGTTCCCTACTCCACGGCACCACCTGTGGGGAAGGGGCGTGAGACCGAAACCAAGATGCCACCCGGACCCTCCAGCCCGTACCGCCCACTCACCCGTGGCCACAGGGCCAGAGCGCACACGGACGCCGCCATCTTGCGCCGAGCAGGGCCCAGGAC
>NW_026000153.1:19365054-19400464 GCF_001458135.2 Marmota marmota marmota
GAGCAGGGCCCAGGACGTGCCACTGTGCTGCACCGGCAGGGGGGGACAGCGCGGACGAGACCAAATTGCGCGCGGGGGCGTGCCTTGGGTGGCGGGAGAGGCGGGGCGGCCTCCGCGGAGAGGAGCACTACCTGGCGCCAGGTGCTGGTCTTTCGGGCTCACCCGGGTTACAGCCTCCTGGCCTTGATTGCTGGGTGTTAGATTTCTCATCCGGAAATTTGATGATGCAAACGTGAGCTTTCGCCCTCCAAGAACTCGCGGTAGGGAAGGTGATGGCGTCCTGAAAATGAAGAAAGGGGAAAACCCGCGCCGCCTCGCCCCCCGCCTCCATCTAGACTTCAGGACGTCCAGCTGCTAGAAATTAAACTGCGCGTTTCTCCAAAAGATCTTGTGAAATAAGCGGGGCGTGGGTGCTGGTGTATAGCTCAATGGTAGAGCACCTGCTTAGCATGTGCAGGCCCTGCATTCAGTCCTCACACCGCAAGAAAACAAAACCTCCAAACTCTGGGCTTTTATCCACAAGGAAGAAACATGTTTTTGGTCAAAACTGTGCCCAGTTCTTGAAGGATGTGTTATGCAGAGGTTTGCCATTCATGATCATCTAATAGTGGCTACCCTAGGGGAGCGATTCTCCCCACCGCCTGCCACCACCGCCCAAGTACTGGGCATTGCACTTTACCACTCAACTACATCCCAGCTTAAAAAAAAAGAAAAAGAAAAAATTTAAAACAGACTCTCACTGAGTTGCTAAGGCTGTCTTCTAACATGCCAACCTCCTGCCTCAGCCTCTTGAGTAGCTGGCATTCCGGGCATGTTCCACTTGCCACCAGTAAGAAGGGAAATTTTTAAGAAGCAAGGAAATGTATGGGGATATCCCAGGGCCTTAATATTCACACCAGAGGGGTGCCAATTTAATTGGTATCCGGTAATTATTTAATGTCAAAGGGGAAAATAGCAACACTTGGTATCTTATTTTAGAACTCACTACAGTAATGGAAAACACGTGGGCTCTTGTATAACAACCTTTGTACAAACTTCAGTATCAGTATCATTATCTATCAAATGGCTTATTTTTTTGCTAGTACTACTTCATAGAGCTATTAGGGTCAAAAGGATATTTAATATATGATAACTGTTTGGGTTGTGTTAGGTTGAATGGTGTGAAGTTGCCAGTATTTAGCTGTTTAGGACCTGCATCTTTCATCCTAATGATGCTTGTACCCTGTCAAGGGAGGGAAGACTAGGTGATCATATATAAAGAGGGAAATGGAAACCAAGGTGGGAAGTGAGTTGCCCACAGTCACACTGGGGCAAAGACAGAAAGTGAGCAAGACTGGAGTCTCTTGGCTTCAGTCCAGTTGATTTCTGTGACCAAAATTCCTCTCTGGGATCTTGATTTTTAAAAATCCTTAATAAAATGAAAGGGTCTTTCATCCTCACCTCCCTAGGAATGTTTTATTCTTCATTTTTCCTACTGCAGCCTGTGTTGTCCTGAATATTGGATAAGAGCACAGACAGATGTGATGTTCTCCACAATCCACAATGCCTTGCAAACATAAGAATTCAGTTTTTCCTAAAGAATCCTTTTTAAATGATAGTCTTTTTTTCTTTTAAAGTTTTCATAAAGTTTGATGGTTTTACAATTTGATAAATTATATAAGTCTGCTCCAATGTGCCAGGGAACATAGGATTTAGCATTTGAACTACCTAGATCCAAATCCTGGATCCACCTCTTGGTTGTGTAATGTGGGTCATGACTGAACCATCCTGAGCCCAGGTTCCCTCATTGTAAAATGGGGACAATAATAGTTGTGAGGTTGGAGTGTAGCTCACTGATAGAGTATATGTTTAATATGTGTAAGACCCTGGGTTGAAACCTGAGCATCACCCCCCAAAAAAATTTTTTGTGTGAAAATTACACAGTAAGATTTCTGGCAGCAGGAACAGCTTAGTGTTTTCTAGTGTTTTAAAGAGTCCCTGATAGCTATTCATCATTTTAGGAAGATAAATCCTGAATGAACTAGAAGGAATAGGGGAAGAACAGATTGTTACACTGAGTCCTGAATCACCACAGGCAAAGGTGACAAAGGCACAAGTACCTAGTGGGCCAAGGTACAGGTGCAGCAGGAGACAGGTTGACCAGATGAGAAGGACAGGAATGCTGTGCTTGGGAGCTCAGGTTTCTCTTCCAGGCAGTAGGCACAGTACAATCAGATTTATTTATTTTTCCTGATTCAAGCCATTTCCCCTTTCCTAAGGTGCCTCCTGGGAATTGTAAACCTATCTAGCAGTACAATGAACATTTCAGGGCAAAAATCCTATGGTTTAAACACACCATAACCTTCCCTTTGTTGATACAATGCTTTGCTGCAAAAAAAAAAAAAATTCAGCTGGTTCCTTGATTGGGGGAGGGATCACATGAGTTAATTTACATGATTAAAGTAACTTAAAATGACACTTTGTGTACATTAGTATGAACTGTGTTTAAAATCACCAATGAAAACTTTTTAAAAATGTTTCTTGTAGATGGATACATTGCCTTTGGTTGTTGGGTTTTTTTAGTTGTCAGTGAATATTTTTATTTATTGGTATGCAGTGCTGAGAATTGAACCCAGTGACTCATACATGCTAGGCAAGCACTTTACCACTGTGCTATGACCCCAGTCCCTTTATTTATTTTTATATGGTGCTGAGGATCAAACCCAGTGCCTCACACCTGATAGGCAAGCAGTCCACTACTGAGCTACAACCCCAGTCCCACCAATGGAAACATTTTAATGGGAACATCTTTTTTTTGTAATTTGACACACTGTTTTTCCCATCCATCTTGCTAAGGAGGCAGTATTTCTAGACTTCACAGATCAGAGGAAGGCCCCCAAATCAGTCGAGATTACAGAATTAGCTCCTGTTTATAGAGCATATACTTGTGTCTTCTTCCAGGGTTCCATGGTTGGGCAAGGGCTCAAAGATACATTAGGGGGGCTGGGATGTGGCTCAAGCGGTAGCGCGCTCGCCTGGCATGCGTGCGGCCCGGGTTCGATCCTCAGCACCACATACAAACAAAGATGTTGTGTCTGCCAAATACTAAAAAGAAAAATAAATATTAAAAAATTCTCTCTCTCTCTACCTCTATCTCTCTCACTCTCTAAAAAAAAAAAAAAAAAAAAGATACATTAGGATGGGTGTATGGTTTAGATGTGAGGTGTCCCCCCAAAGCTCATTTGTGAGACAATACAAGAAAACTTACATATGAAATGATTGGGTGATGAGAGTCTTAATCAATGCATTAATTCCCTAATAGGGATTAATTGGATGGTAACTGTAAGTAGGTGGGGTATGGCTGGAGGTGAGTCTTGGGGGTGTGCCTTTGGGGTTTATATTTTGTCTTGAGTGAAGGGAGTCTCTCTGCTTCCAGGTATCATGTTCTGAGCCACGCCAGTCTTCCACCATGATGTTCAGCCTTACCTCTGGCCCCAAAGAATGGAGTTGGCATTCCATGGACTAAGACATCTGGAAACATGTGCCTCCAAATAAACTTTTCCTCCTCTAATTGTTTTTGTCAGGTCTTCTGGTCACAGAAACAGCACAAAAGGGCCGACTAAAACTAATACCTCTTAGGTGATTCTGGTTTGCAGTAGGGTGGAGAATTAGTATCTTAAATTAGTTTATTTGAGGGACTCCCAAAACCTGTATCTGCAGAGACCTGTTTGGGGAAGACCATGGCACTGAGGGGACTTGTTACAGCCAGGCCTGCCACTCCTGGGCCACTAGGCAGAGAAAGGGCCTGTGGAGTGATCTGGACTTCCTGGAGATGGTCTGTCCAGCTGGGTCCAGCCACCCAGAGTGCTGAGAGGTGGACACATTATTCTTTGTAAACCTATTACTCCTGGTAATTCACTTACCAAGAATCCCAGGGGTTGTCTCTTCTGAGAAATAAATCAAACCACCACTGAAAAGCCATTACAAAGCACAACTGTAAATCCCAGTTACTTTCGAGGCTGAAGCCAAAGGATTCAAGGCCAGTGTGGGCAACTTAGTGAGACCCTGTCTCAAAATAAAATAAAAAGGTCCGAGGATGTAGCTCAAATGTAGAGCACTCCTACATTCAACTGCCAGCACTACAAAACAAAAACTAAACTAAACCAAAAAGAAGTGTCTCCTACCACAGATGGTCCATGATTCCTGTGAGCTCCCACTTCCACACATTCTCCCTCCATTGAGGGTCAGGGAAAAGGGTCTAGGTGCATGGGTTAGAACCAAGCTATAATTACTAGCTTTAGCTTTTGGGCTCTGAGAATGTCCACTCTCCTGGTATCAGAGCCAAGTGCAGTTAGAAAGACCCAGTACCACACCATGATCCTGGGTGAAATATCAGAACCTGGAGGGGCCAAACCTGGGCTTTGGAGATGGAATCTGCCTGAAGAAAGTTGAGACACAGGGCTGGAGCTGTAGCTCAGTGGTAGAGCGCTTGCCTAGCATGCATGAGTCACTGGGTTGGATCCTCAGCACCACATTAGGAAAAAAAAAAAAAAGCATTCTGTCCATCTACAACTACAAAAAATAAAAAAATAAAAAAGAAAGCCAAGACATGGCTAGGGATATAAGTACAGTGGAGATCACTTCCCTAGTAGGAACAAGGCCAATGAATTGGATCCCCAGTGGAAGGAAGAAAAGTGGGGAGGGAAGGAAGAGGAAGAGAAAGAGGAAGAAAGGTAGCTGGAAGAACAAACCTCATGTGTAGGGCAACTAAGATCTTCACCCGAGGTTCTCAGAATTTTGCTAAATCTGGACATAAAAATGAGCTTGGGGGGCTGGGGTTGTGGCTCAGTGGTAGAGCGCTTGCCTAGCACATGTGAGGCACTGGATTCGATCCTCAGCACCACATTAAAAAAAAAATAAAATAAATAAAATGAGCTTGGAAGGGGGCTGGGTTATGGCTCAGTGGTAGAGCACTTACCTTGCATGTGTGAGGCACTGGGTTCAATCCTCAGCACCACATAAAAGTAAATGAATAAATAAAACAAAGGTATTATGTCCATCTACAACTAATTTTTTTTTAAATGAGCTTGAATGGGGAAACAATTAAAATGCTATAAAACAAGGACCAAGAGAGGATAGGCCCCTGACCCTGTCAAGTGGTGTGAATGAGGGAGGCTGGCCTCAGATACTTAAGTGAAAGAGAAGTGCCACCACAGCAAGCCAGGGCCAGCCAGGCAGGGGGAGGCATCAGCCGACAACAGCATGGAGGTAGCCACGGTGTGGCTGCTGTGGACTGAGCAGAATATCATGAACCAGGATCAAGGACAGCTTGGCTCTCTTCTGTGGCCCTGCCTCATCACTGCTTATAAAGCTGCACTCTGATGTATTTTGTTGGTCCTAGAAGAAATCAGATAGGATTAGGGCCAAAACCATTTTATTACTGACTCAAAAAGAGAAAGGATTTTTCTTTCCTGAGCTAATTCATCACATCTAAGGAGCTGGAGTAGCTACAGATCAGGTTTACATTGGTACAGACTACAAAACACCACCCCTACCCAGTACTGTATTTAGTGAATGTAAGATAACATCAGTTACAAGATGCCATTTTGTATATTCTTAAGGAAGAAAGATGGTTACTTTTAAGATACATTGATACATTAATGATTCTTAATTTGGCATGTTGACATTTGAGACATGGCACTTGTTCACAGAATATTCCTCCAGAGCAGGCACTGTGTAAGCACTTTTCACTGTTAAGCAGGTGCTAGTGGGAAAACCAAGGCTTAGAGAAGCCAAGTAACCTTGCTCAAGGGTCAGTTAGGAGGAAGCAAGGATAAGATTCAGACCAGGCTGAGAATCCTGTGTGCTGTAACAGCACAGTCCATCTCAAGGGTCCTTTGTCTCAAATTCTCACAGGATCACCTAATGAGCAGCCTGCTGTTCTGCCCATGCTTCCCCTGAGTGATTCTCCCATTGCAAAGTTTGGCTATAAGACATGACCTCCCCAGTAGCCTCTTTGTAAGCTCTAGGCCTCTCAAATCCTAAAGGTGTTTCTTGAGGTGTGATGCAGATTGGCCTCTGGCTGTGGTAAACATCCAGAAATGAGAAGGGCAGACTGATACTTTGTGGTTGTAGCTCTAGAGCTACCAAACTAGTTTTGGGGATTATGTAAGTTTGAATCCTAGGAACAACCCTAACTTGAGGGTCTGAAGGTCAATCCCTTTTTCATAGTCATGGGCTTGAGACATCAACCCACCAAAAGGGCAAGGAGAACATGTAAGTGACTTCCTGAAAAAAGTCAGAGCTCCAGGGTGACCTCTTCTGTTCCTGCATCTCAGAGTAGCAATGATCTCTCACTTGACCCAAGTAGTTTCAGAATTCCTTCAAAGTGGTTCTGACCAAGGCTACCCCTGGCAGACTCTCTTGCTCCCAATCTGCTGACTGATCTTTTTCAAAATTTTAAATATTTTGTACAGTTGTTTTATAGGGGATGTATAGAATAACTTCCCTGATTATTAAGTGGTTAGTAATAATTTCCTTTAAATCCTGCATCCCTTTGAAAGGCTGATGAAAGCATGAGCTGCATACACTTAAGCCTCAGGCATTTAGATTGAATTTATCTTTGGACAATGGGTAGATCCTATATAAAGAATCCTTGATTTGTTAGAAGCCACTAGGGCTGACTTCCCTGTCATGGATTTTAGGAACAGCTTGAATCAATTTTTTTCTTTTAACCCAGTGCTGGGGATTGAATCTAGGGCCTTACTCATGCCAGGTAAATGCTTTATCACTGAACTACCTCCTTAGCACATACACCTCTCTCTCTCTTAATGGTAGTAGGGATTGAACTCAGGTCCTTGTGCATGTGAGACAAGCACTCTACCAACTGAGCTATATCCCCAGCCTAACCAGCTCAATCTTTTAAGGGAATGGATATTCAGCAATTCTTAAAGGAGTTTCCAGTGTTTTAACTTGAGGCCCAGGATTATCCTGGATGAAATTCCTACTATGTTGGAGAAGCCCCTGGGCAGCTTCTGCGGCTCTGGTGGAAAAAAAGGAAAGGCCTTGGTATTTCCAACTCAGCTAGCATCTTCTCCCCATCTCCACCCCCAGTACTGAGGATTGAACCCAGGGCCTCACACACTGAATGCAAACACTCTATCACTGAGCTACAACCCAAGGCTTTTTTGAGACAGGGTCTAAGTTGTAGCCTCACTATGGCTGGCCTGGAACTTTCAATCCTCCTGCCTCAGCCTTTCCAGTAGCTGGGATTACACCACCATGCCCAACTTATATGTTTCAGAAGGGAAAGTTTTTCCTTAACTGCTATCTACCTACTACATATAACTAGAAACTGCTCCCATATCACAGTGACAATAATTTGAAAGTGAAGAGATCAGCAGATGGAGCATACTGGGTCCCCCCAGCAAGCAAGGCAGACAGAAGAAGATCAGGGAACTTCCATTTAAGAAAGGGTTCCAGACCAGAAGCCCTGGAGCTGAGGGCACCTTTGCTGAGTCTGGTAAAAGGACAAGAAACAGGGTAGGATTCCAGCTGGAGGATCAACAGGGCAGGAGTCCAAGGTCTCTGGTCAAGTATCAGGCCTAAATGGTGGTTAAGTGGGGCAGGGAAAGATGTGGAGAGGACACCATAAGG
This sequence comes from Marmota marmota marmota, assembly GCF_001458135.2. Lineage (NCBI taxonomy): Eukaryota > Metazoa > Chordata > Mammalia > Rodentia > Sciuridae > Marmota > Marmota marmota. The sequence continues at coordinate 19,372,690 of NW_026000153.1, forward strand.
GTCAGGCTGGCTTGCCCTGGTGGCTCAGGGATCCTTAGATATTGTGGAGGTTAGGAAGAGCCAATGGATGAGTACACCACTGGTTCCTTTGTGTTCTGCCATGTAGGTGTACAGTCTGGGGCTTCCTCCATCACCTATAAAATGGGGCAAAGATGGAATTACCTAAGTGCTTGTGAAAGCACTTAATTCCTTTCTTAGTTAACAGCCAGAATTGCTCTTTGCTTAAAGAAAGGGAACAATTTCACATTTGTCATGTAGTTCTCCAGAGCTCTCCTTAGGCAGTTGTTGCATCCTCTCTGAGCACACAGAACAGTGAAGGTACAGAGAGGCAGAACCTGTGCACTACTATCATGTGAGCATTCATTCATTCGACAAACATTTATTAAGTGCCTACAGTGTGCCAGACCCTGGGGATACAGAGCTGGATGTTCTGTCCCTGCCCTCAAGGAGCTCACAGTCTGGGGGCAGACAGTAAACACATGAGTGACAATACGCCATGAAATGTTGAGGCAGAGGTATGACAAAAGTGCTGGGACACAACAGGGTTTCTGATGAACGCTTCCTGGGGGCAAGGGTCAGGGAAGGCTTCACAGATCAGTCCACATATCTGGTGCCATGGCAGTGTCTTCCACACATGGGCAGGATCACATCACCAAAACCTCAAATGCTGGTCCACAACCCTTAGGTTGGGTGGAAGCAAGACCTCCCCTATGCTTCCTCAGGACAACTCCTAACCTCAACTGGATGTCCCTGCCTGCTGGGGCGTACAGTGACTGAGGAAGCTGTTCTGAACTCCAGGGGCCAATGAAGGAGTAGCTGTCTATAGGACCAACCCTCAGGAACCTTGACAGGATTCAGAAAAGATCAAATTACTGCTTGTGTCATCCCACCCAGGGCCTCTGATTTCCCCAGTGACATCTCTGAGCTGGTCTGTGAGGTTATCTCTTTTCTTAACACTGTTAGGAGACCCCTACCCCCGTCTTTTACTGGTCTTCCTTCTCATGTGCAGTAGGCACCAGCCGCTTCTCAGGTGCCTGGGCACAGCCTGCTAGACCCCATCAGAATAGGCCACCATAGCAGCCCCAACACCTGAACACTCACAGCCGCCGCACCAGCTCAATGAGCTGCTGGATGTTTTTGTTTTGGTTGGACAGGCCATTTCTGATGTTTTCTAGCAGGCATCTCTTCAATTCAAAAATGGCCTCACTATACCCAAGGCTCACAGCAGCCATGGGTGGTGCTCCATGCCACAGTCCTGGGACATGCCAGACATGCTGCCTCTCAGGGTCGCAGAAGGCTAGGCCCGCCAGTGTCCGGAAGCCACCACCTTGCTTCTCCATCTGGGCAGCAGCTCTGTTCAGGTCACTGGGTGGTTCCAAGAGCTGCCTCCTCTCTCTTGGCTTGGGGCTGGGGACAGGCATGTCATGAAGGTTCTGGTACACAAACTGATAGCTGGGCATGTGTCCTGTTTTTTCCAACCTCAGAAATGCATGCAGAATAGCTGGTGGAATGTCCCTCGTTTCAGCTAAACTGACCACAGTAACATTACTCAACCCCATTAGCAGAGTGGCCAGTGAAGCCTCCAGCTCAAACCTGTCCCCAGCTGAGGTCAAAGCCCCACTGATCAGCCCCCCAGAGTCTATCACAAGGATGTGGTCACAGCCCAGGTCCTGGCTGAAGCCCTCAGCCACTGTGATGAGCTGCATGAAGGCCCCCCGGGGACTGCAGATCCTCCCAGTAGCAAATCGCAGGCCAAACATGGTGTTGAGAAGCATAGATTTCCCTGTGCCTGGTATCCCCAGGGCAGATAGAACTACCAGCCGAGACCTCCTGTCCAGGCGGATGTGCAGCTCCTTGAGGAGCCCTGTGACCCAGCGAACAGGGATGCTCAGGGTTCCCCCATCCACCAATTCCAGGGGCAGCCCCAGCAGCAGCAGCTCTACAGCTAGGCCTGGGAAGTGGGCAAAGCGCCTCTGGCCAGCTGGCAGCCTCCCTGCCTCCACCAGGCAGCTCTCTGCCTCATAGAATTGCCCCATCTCACGCAGGAAATGCTCTACCCCAAGAGGCTCAGGCCAGAGTGGTTCACTCAAGTCTGAGGCCCCGCTGAGTTTTGGTCTCAGAGTGAGAAGAGTCTCTGGGGGCTGTCTCAGCCGTGGCTGGCCCACCCGAGCCAGCCCCCACTCCATCCACCTCAGGAAGTATTGTCTCTCACCCAGAGAGGGGCTGCTGATCCCAGCAATGAACTCTTGTACCCCTGAGGTAGGCTCCTGGCCATTCTGCTGCATCCGGAGCTCCAGAAACCGACGCCTCAGCTCAGCCCGGTGCTTCTCAGGTGGGTCTGGGGCCCACTGCAGCTGGCAGAACTCCCTCTCCACTTGGGCCGCTTTCCTTCCAGGGTCTCCCTGCAGCCTCAGCTCATCCCTCCTGTAGGCATCTATGTCCTTGATCTTTCTGGTGATTCTCTCCATTCGGTCCTTTGCCTTCTGACACTCCTCACAGTCCTCATCAATTCTGAGGCCCAACTTCCGGGCTGCATGAGCCATGTCTTCCACAGACACCCTCCTGCAGGGGGACCGTACCACACTACCCACAATCCCTCTGATCCTCCTCACAAAGCTCTCGCTGTCAGTGCTACTGACCTTCACCAGGACGTGTGAGTGGTCTATCTTCAGCACAGGGATCAGCTTGTTCAGGAATCGGAGGTTTGTGTTCCGTTTCCCCCGGTAGGGACTCAGAATGAAGTAGTATTTTGTGGTTGACTCCTTCATAGAGTATAATAGTTTGTATTCCTTCTTACTGATGTTGTCTGTCAGAATAAACACAGCTGAGGAGATTTCTGTCAAAAGTTTAAACTGCAGCCAGTGAGACCCAATGTCACCTCGCAGGTTCAGAAAGGCCACAGGCTCTGGGAAGACATCCAGGTCATCCCTGCCGCTGGGAAAAAACCAAGAAATCTCTACTAACCCATCTGCAATCTCCCGGGGATTAGTGCCCAAGTTGAGATCCCGATGCCAGAAGCAGTCCCATTGCCTACGGCCCGGGCTGAGGATGGCATTGAGCAGCTGGGACTTAGAGTTGCTGCTGACATCCATGCGCACGAAGGAAAAGGTAGGTGCCCTGGATAGGACCACACTGTCCTCTCTTAGGCTGCCCAGGCCCCGAGGGGGCTGGGACCACCACGTCCGTACAACGGCCCGTAGGGCCCACAGCAGAAAGGTGTGATAGTGGTTTTCTGAGTCAGGCAACACAAGTGGGAGTGCAAACTGGCAGAGGGACATCTTGAGCACAATCTCCTGCTGCAGAAAGCTGTCTGAGGACAGCAGCAGGGCACAGAGAAGGTCCAGGGGGTTCACTGGTGTGTCGGGTGTTGGCAACTCAGAGAAAGAGTAGATGTCATCAGCAGCGATATCCTCAGCTGGATCCCAGTAGATCATCTCCTCCTCCATCTGGTTTTCCTTTTCTGCAGGCCGGGCATCTGGAGGCATATCCAGCACCATGGTGGTATTCCTGGCTTCAGCATTGAGGGCCTGCAGTTTTCTGAGGAAATGCCAGGGCAGGTCCTTGGGAACCTGAGGAGCCCAGTTTTTCATACTGTCAAAACTGATCTGCAGAGAGTCCTGGAGGCTGAGCTTCTGCATCTGGTATGTCTCCAGTCCCAACAGGGATAGCATTTCCTGAAGCCTGCTTCTCTCCACTGTGGAAAGAAATGGAGACATGACTGCTCAGTCTACATTCCTGAGTCAAGAGCCACTGTAGAGCTGGAGAGGGAGAGTCCAGCAGGAAAGGGTTAGAAAGGATGTCCCTAGGAGTGGGATGCAAAAACAGGAGGCTCAGGGTATGTTTAGCTGATCTGAGATCAGGGAGGGGATGGGACCCAATATCAAGGTAAATACTATCATCCTACACAGATGTGATAACATTAGAAAACAGAAAGGAAAAAAAAAAAAAGAGTCACAATTAAAAACTGGGGAGAGTTCACGTAAAAGCACCAATTTCTGGTTTCTCTAGAAATCTCCAAAATCTAACACTTAGCTCAAAATTAATTGGTTAGAGTGAGCAGAACATGCCCCTTAGGTAATGAATGCAGGCCCCACCTCCCATGCCATAATACATGCCAGAGTTATTCCAGTGCTTCTGGCCACACACATAAGCTGAGCCTTGTGCTCCCTCAATGTCACCAGGAAGTTTCCACAGGGGCACAATCACTATTTACTCTTTGGTTTCTAATTAATGTTATTTTTCCTTGTAAATAAGTTGGATAATATTTTAAAGGAAAATATTAGTAAGCAAGGAAAGTCAGCAATCATAGATCAGCATCAGATCTGAGACCAATATGTAATTTTTAGTCATAGTAAAATATCTGGTGCAGACTAAGTGAAAACTTGTTTATTTGTGCAGATAGTCAAATATCACTCTATACAATATAAAATCTTACAAGTTAGATGCTCTGGACAGGATTGCTATCTCCAAGAGTCTGGCATGGCATCTTACCAATGTTCAAACTGCACATAATCACTTTACTTTAAATGTTAATATATAAAACAATAAATATAATAAAAGCTCCAAACCTTTCTCCAGTTCCTCTTGAGAGGAAGCAATATGCTTAAATAAACCAAGAGAAAAAGCACTGGTTGATTCAGCCCTTCTATTGTTTCCCAAGGTCAAGTAACAGATTCAGGACCTTTCCCAAGTGACCTAAATGCTCCACAGCACTGACCACAAGGCTCAGAGTTCTTCAGCAGTGTGATTGTAAGACCACTCCAGAGAGAACAAGTGGCATGGGAACTTGCAAAAACAGAGGAACTGCATGGGAGGGTTACACTGTGGCAATATCCTGCGTGGATATTATTCAAGTTTCATAGTTTTGCCTGGATGAAATCAGGGACATAATTTTTCATCTATATAAAGAACAAATGTTTTTATTACATTACAAGGAGTAAAAGGCAATAGGGAAAAGCCAGAACAAACAACCCATTCTCCTATGCATCTGTGCCTAAACAGTGGCCTTTGGCAGGCCGTTTGGCAGCTCTGGGCCTGCATTCCCAAACTCAGGTGAAACTACTGGACCACCTGAAGGGTTTCCAGACTAGCTGAGATTAGAATCACTTTAGGAACTTGTTTAATAAAAGATTCCAGGGCTGGGGTTGTGGCTCAGCGGTAGAGCGCTCATCTAGCACTCTGCAAGGCCCTGAGTTGGATCCTCAGCACCACATAAAAATCAATAAAATAAAAGTATTGTGTCCAACTACAACTAAAAAATAAATACTAAAATAAATAAATAAATAAATAAATAAAAGATTCCATCCAGCTTGGACTGGTGCCCCATGCCTGTAATCCCAGCAGCTTGGGAGGCTGAGGCAGGAAGATTGCAAAATCAAAGCCAACCTCAGCAACTGTGAGGTGCTAAGCAACTCAATGAGACCCTGTCTCTAAATAAAATAAAAAATAAACCTGGGGATATGGCTCAGTGGTTGAGTGCCCCTGAGTTCCATCCCCAGTACCCCCACCAAAAAAAAAAGGTTCCATCCAGCCAAGCATGGTAGTACACTTACAATCCCAGCTACTCAGGGGGCTAAAGCAGGAGCATTGCAAATTCAAGGCCATCCTGGACAACTTGGCAACACCCTATTTCAAAAGTTCAAAAAAGGAATCGGGGTATAGTTTACATAGCTTGTACAAGGTCCCTGGGCTTAATCCCTAGTACCACACACACAAAAAGATTCCTGAGCTTCCCCTCCAAAGATGCTAAATATGGAAGTAGATGTGTTGAAGGAGAAGGTTACTACTGCTAGTTACTCCCCATGGTTTGAGCTCCCCAGAGGTTTGGTTTTCAGCAATATTACTAATGTTCCATAAATGGTTAATGGATTAGGGCATCCCAGATCTGGCACTTTGCCTTCCCAGGATTTGATGCAGATAGATGTGGAACCACCAGCCTAGGTAATGTCCCCCTCCAATAATATATCAGAAAGCTATAACAGCTGGGTGTGGTGGCATATGCCTATAAACCCAATGGCTTGGGAGGCTGAGGCAGGAGGATCACAGGTTCAAAGCCAGCCTCAGCAATTTAGCGAGGCTATAAGCAACCAAGTGAGACTCTGTCTCAAAATAAAAAATAAAAACAGACTGTGGATGTGGCTCACTGGTTAAGCACTCCTGGTACCCACCCACCCCGCCAAAAAAAAAAAAAAATAAAAAAGAAAGAAGAGAAAGAAAAAAAAAGAATTCATTGNACTACAAAAAAAAAAAAAAAAGAAAAGAAAAGAAAGCTAGAAAAAAAAGAGGAAATGCATACCTGCTGGGAAGTCATTGTCCTGAGCCTCATTCGTACCATCTATGAGAAAAGAAAAGAAAAAGAAAGTGTCAGGGCTAGGAATGTGGCTCAGTGGTAGAACAACAGCTTAGTACATTCCTGGGTTCAATCCCCAGTATAGCACCAAAGAAAAGAAAAGAAAAATGAAGGTCAATCAAATATGTGCCTTTGATTGACACAAAGTAATTTAAGCTAAACCCAGAACTCTCCTTCTTTCTTACCAAAATAACAAAGTATCTCAATTATTAAAAATATGAAATCCTAGTTATTTTTCGCTTTTCTCCCCTCCTTTTCCTTCTCCAAATCAATCTATGCTAAGTCCCACAGTTTCTACCTCCATAATGGAACCCGCAGTCATCTCCTTCCATTTCTCTCCATTCCAAATCTAGGGAAATAAAAAACAAAAAACAGGCATTTAGTTTCATCAGCAAGTTAGAACATTTCTATCAAAACACTTAAGTAAGGGGGCTGGAGGTATAGCTCAGTGGTACAGTGCTTGCTTGCCTAGCATGCCTGAGGTTCAATCCCCAGCACCACACACAGACACACACACACAAAGTTCAAGTAAGGTTACTGTGGTCAATGATAACTGTTCCTCATGCTCAAGAAATGTTTTAGGTTTTGGAATTTTTCTTTGCAGTACTAGGGACTGAATCCAGTGCCTCAGGCATATCAGGCAAGCACTTCACCACTGAACTATATCCCAAGCACCTCCTACAACCCCAATTTTTTGTGGTATTGGATGGAATCCAGAAACCCTCTATCTTTGAGCTATATCCCCAACCCTTTTTATTTTATTTTTGAAACAGAATCTGTCTAAGTTGCTGAGGCTGGCCTCTAATTCCTGCCTTATCTGCTGGGTCACTGAAATTAAAGTTATGTGCCACCCTGCCCAATTCCCCAGCCCTTTTTAAAAATTTTTGAGAAAGGGTCTCACTAAATTGCTCAGGCTAGCCTCAAACTTGCAATCCTCCTGCCTCAGCCTCCAAAGCAGATAGGGTTACAATCATGTGCCACAATGCCCAGCTCAACATTGTTTTTATTCCATCAGAGTCTTTGTAATCACTTAAAGTGATATTTATATGAGAGCACAAATCCCCAGGTAGGGAGGGCAGAGTAGGAAAAGTTGTGTCTCTAGCATAACACTAAATTCATCAACACTAATATTTTAATGATAGAATGTATTTAATTAATGCTATCAGATATTTATATCAGGAAAAAAAGACTTTAAAAAAAATCGAGTCCTTGTGCATGTGAGGTAAGCCTTCTACCACTGAGCTAAATCTTCAGTCCCCAAATTTACATTTTTAAGAACTTATTATCAAAAAAAAGATTCTGATATTTTCAATTCTCTCATGATTCCCATATAATTAAGAGAAAATTCTAAAATTTCAAACTGTCTTCTTTGATGATGTCTCTGGGAAATGAATATGAGACAGGCCTGAGAGAAAAAAAGGAAAGGGCTTCTTAAACAGCCCAAAGATATAAGAGACAATGCAGGACAGTTCCCCTGACTCAAACTGCAATGTCTAGCAGTCAAAAGGTTATTTTGCTCAAAGTGAAGTAAACATCAGAAAAATTTTTTACAAAGAATCCAAAATACCATATATGGAAATGGCTAGAGAAGAGAATGGGAAACACTAGAGAGCCAGGGATGGGGTTGGAGGTTCTAGAGTAGTCCGAGCTGGAATCAAAAGTAACCTTCAGTCCCCAGAGGAAACAGGGCTTTGCTTGGTTAGGGATGGAAAAGAGCCTGATTTGGATTCAGAGAGATAACAGGTACAAGAAGTCAAGTGAGCACAAAGTAGTCAAAGTCAGGGAACTAAGAGGTGGACACAACCTAATGTTCCACAGGCAGAGATGCAGAAGGCAAATAAGCAAACTATGCAAAAAACAGGCAGGGACAAAGCAGGGCCCCAGCAAGAGCACAAATCCACAGCAAATACAGGGAGGCCACAAGGCTCAGATCCATGAGCCAAGGACTCTACTAGAATTCTTACTAGGGTGTGGCCCAAGAGGAGGTAAGCCTGAACTCCAACACCATAGGAGCACCAAGTTCAAATGGGCACAGGGCAGTGTGTGGGCCAGACCTACCATTAAAATTATATCCATTAAGAACTGTTATTAGCCTAAGTGGGAGAACTCAAAATAGGGCAATTAAAGCCATTTTCACTCAAACGAAATGATCTCCTCCCACCAATTATTACAATAGTTGGTATGCACCCTCTACAGTGTTTTCCATCAAATTTTGGAATACTTGTTATTGGGCAGTAAACAGAAATTTAAGACATCATTTCACACCTTAGAGCTATTAGCATCAAGAATGAGGTATGAGGGCTGGGATTGTGGCTCAGTGGTAAAGTGCTTGCTTAGCATGTAAGGTACTGGGTTTGATCCTCAGCACCACATAAAAATAAACAAACAAAATAAAGGCATGCTATCCATCTACAACTACAAAAAAAAATTTAAAAAGAAAGAATGAGGTATGAGCTGGGCTTGGTGGCACACACCTATAATCTTAGTGACTTGGGAGGCTGAGGCAGGAATGTCACAACTTCAAGGCTAGCCTATGGAATTTAATAAAAGCCTGTCTTAAAATAAGAAAAGGAGCTGGGGATGTAGCTGACTGGTAGAGTCAGGGTTAATTCCTAGTACTACAAAAAAAAAAAAAAAAGAAAAGAAAAGAAAAACAGAAAGAAAAAGAAATGAGGTATGGGTATCTGCATGCATAAGGATAAAGTTACACCTCTATCTAACACTGTATGCAAGATATTAATTCAAAATGGATCAATGATACAAATGAAAGTGCCCAACCATGAAACTCTTAGAAAAAGACATGGACATAAATCTTCATAATTTTAGATTTGACAGTGGGTTCTTATATACCAAAAGCACAGGCAACAGAAGAAAAAACAAAACAAAAAAAAAACTTGTGCATCAAAGGACATTATAAATAAAAAAGAGGGTTTGGGATGTAGCTCAGTGGCACAGTGCTAGCCTAGCATGTTTGGGGCCCTGGGTTTGATCTCCAGCATAGGCAAGGAAGGAAATAAGGAAGATGAGGGATAGGGGGAAGAAAAGAAAAGGAAAAAAAAGGAAGGAACGAAGATGATCAACTCAATAGAAGAAAATATTTGTAAATCATATATCTGGTAGGATCTAAGTATCCATATAAAAAACTCTTTATGCTGGGAGTGGTAGCAAACACTTGTAATCCCAGGGACTCAGGGAGCCTGAGGCAGGAAAACCGCAAGTTCCAGTCCATCCATAGCAACTTAATGAGACCCTTGGCAGTTTAGTGAGACCCTGTCTCACAATAAAAAATAAAATGGACTGGGATGCAGCTCAGTGATAAAGCACCCCGGGGATCAAGCCCCATACTAAACATACAAAAAAAGAACTCTTACAATTTTATAACAAAGACAATATCTCCACTAAAAAGTGGGCACAAGACTTGAATAGAACACCTTGAGATACAATCTTCTTATAAAAAGGAAAAATAAAGGTCTTACACTTATTTATTTTTGAGATCCATGATCCCCAGCCCAGGAAAGTACTGGAACCCAGAAACCCAATGGGACAGAAGAAAACACATCTGCTTCAAAGTGGGCTCAAGTCCAACTTTACCTGCAATTGCCACAGCTGTTCGTCTCTCTGATGGTTTTATTTCTGGGGCCACCTCTCCCAAATCAGAATGTCTGAAACAATTTCAGAAGAAAAACATAATTAATATAATGAACTATGGCTTACACCTATCAAATTGGCTGCATATGAAAATCTCTTGGGGAGCTTTTAAAAACTACAAATTCTGGGTTATACCCCAGGTCCACAAAACCAGAACCTCTGGGAGCCGGTTCTGGGCATCTCTGCTTTTAAAAGTGCCCTCTATGACTCTGATGTGCAGCCCAGTCAAGAATCATTAGCCTGGAAACTCCAGCACTCGCAAAAGCTGCTGGCCAGAGAATAAATACAGCCATTCAGAAAGACATAAAAATATACATACCCTTTGACCAGTAATTCCACTTCTATCCTAAGGAAATAATTAAGATTTAGTTATAAAGATGTTGATGCCAGCTTTATATATAATAGCAAAAAGTTGGATGCCTTTTTAAAATCAAAGACAGATAACAAAGAATTATGATCTTATTCTGCAGCCATTACAAAATATCCTGTGGATTTCTTTTTGTGGGCAAAATGATTTTAGATGAACAAAGATGTTAATGATATACTAATTAGGAGGGGAAGTCAGGTTACAAAATAGTATTCTAGTATGATACAATTTAATAAAATTGTGTGTATTTATCTATAGGCATATATAGAGAAATCTAAAGGAATGTTCTTAAAAGTTAATAGTGTGGGCAGGGAGGGATGATCCTAACATTTTTTTAAGTGATGCTGGGAATCAAACAAGACTAGCCTAGGCAATTTATACACCAAAAGCACAGATGCTAGGCAAGTACTCTACCACTGAGCTATACTACTAGCAGTCCCTGAATTCTTTTATAAAGACTTAAGAACTGTATTTCCATTATGAATAACCTATTTTAGGTATGTCATAGAAATAAGCAAACAAATATATGTGTTGATTTTGTCAGAAGCCACGGTTTTCACTGAAGAAAGGACATATAAATATAAGAAGAAGTTACAAAACTTACAGAGGTGTAATGGAATGGAGGCACTAGTATGAACTGTAACTTCACATGGATGCTCAGATCTGTTTATGTACATGCATATTTCTATGTGTAGATATGTATATATGAATATGTATACACACACATAGCTCTGTCCCCAATATGAGCCAGGAAGCAAAGACACTGCAATAGCAATTCGCACACCTCGTACCTTTAATTCCATGGCAAAAGAAACAACGATTTCCTGGAGATTCTGGCTAATGCCAGGGCTAGCAGGGAAAGAACAAGAGGACTTGAGTATATTCGTTCAGAAAGCAAGCAAGTGCTCTGAAAAGTTCTGGGGCATGTATAGGATTCGGGTGCCAACTAGAGGGGCTTCCCCTGGCCAAACTGGGGACAATGTGAGCATGAATAGAATACAGTAATTAATTTAAAACCATTGAAAAACAGGAATTAATTAGTCCATACAGATAACAGACAAATAAATGGAGGGCTCTTGCTCACAACAGAATGTTAAATATGGAAGGGGTGCTGTAGTCAGAATGCTATCATTTTGCAAACATTATATCAAGATAGTCCAAGCAAGAGCAAATACCCAATGCTAACTCTCAAAGAGGAGAATGCTGATGAGGAGCAGGCTATTTGCCTGGTCTTAAAATGTCTCCTTTTAGACTGTTTATTAGGTGCCAGGAAGAAAAAAACACAATGGAGAGCTCAGGTGATACTCTGGATGATCAAAATGAACCTTAATGTGGAGGACAGGGAGACTTCATGTGCCCTATTGTGACACAGTATCTCTGCAGTGTTCTGGCCCAGAAGGTAAAGTTCTGATCAATCATGAGGACAAATGCAAAATGAGGGACTTTATGCTAAAGAGGAGAAGTGTATTATTCCAGAGTGTGCATGTCACAAAAGACAGACTATGGAAATGTTCAGGATTAAAGGGAGTTAAAGAGACAAAACCAAACACAATACCTGACCCTATACTAGATCCTGCACTAGAAAAGGAAATTTTGGGGTCCAAAGACAAACAAAAAAAAAAAGAAAGAAATATGGTTGTGTTACTGTACTGTTGTGTTACTGTACTGTGGTTATATAAGAAAGTATCTCTATTATTAGGAAACACTGAAGGATTTAAGGGAAAAGTCAGGTGGTATATATAACTTACTCTCTCTATGGAATGAATATGGAATGAATGTTTGTATCATTCCAAAATTCATATGTTAAAAAGTTTACCCCCAGCGTATTGATATTTGGAGATAGGGCTTTGGAGGTGATTAGGTGATGAAGGTAGAGCTCTCATGAATGGGATTAATGCCCTTATAAAAGAAGCCCAAGGGAGCTTGTTTCATCTCCCACCATGTGAAGACACAGCAAGAATGCACTATAAGGAATGGGCTCTCACTAAATGGTGCCTTGATCTTGGACTTCCCAAACTACAGAACTATGAAAAATAAATTTCTGTTGTTTAAAAGCCACCCACAGTCTATGTTATTTTGCTACAGCAACCTGAATGGACGAAGTTTCTAATGGTAAGAAAAAAATATTTTTGTGTTTATGTGTGTGTGTGTATATAGGCACACATAGACACAGATGAGAAATGCAAGAGTACACAAGAGAAGTGATGAACAACAATGATAAATGAGGTAAAATGTTAATGGGAGAATCTGACCAGGCATGGTTGCGCACACTTATAATCCTAGCAACTCGGAAAGCTGAAGTAGGAGGATCACAATTTTAAGGCCAGCATAGGCAACTTACCAAGACCCTGACTCAAAATAAAAAAGGAATAGTGAATGTAGTTCAGTGGTAGAGTGCCCCTGGATTCAATTCTCAATACAAAGGAAAAAGAGAGAGAGGAAAGAAAACATTTACACTTTAAAAATTCCCTCTAGTATTAAAAGTTGAAAGTTTTCCAGAATTGCTAAGGATATGGGAAAATATTCATGATCAGTTAAGTGAGTAAGAAAGTAGAATATGTAGAGTAAAATATACTAATTAAGAAAAAAGAGCATAGAGCCAGAGTGAGTCTCAAGAGAAGACTGAAACTACACAGCTACTAAGGAGGGAGTCAGATGGAGCACACAGAATGCAGTGTATCAGTTAACAGATGTCCTAGAGTAGCATCAGTGGACTGAAAGGAGGGAAGGACAGATTAATGTAGGGATAGTTTTTGAAAGTATGATAGGAAAGAGAGCAAAAGCATGATACTTTTCAATATTTTATATTTATATTATTTTGGAATTTAAAAAAATAGTGATATTAGTAATTTGCAAAAACTGCTTTTCAGAAAACTCCCTTGCCTGTGTCTAGGACCTATTAGTATTTTGCCATCCTAATTCAACTCTGCCTGTAGTATAGATGGGAAGATGCCTAAGGCTACAATGCCCACTGCACAAAATGGGGCTGGAGTTAGGGTTAACAGATTGACTCTTTGTATAACTTTTGAAATTATTAGCTATCATTAGAAGTTATCTCAAACCTTCCTGAGCCTTAAAGATAATGAGCTAGGACCGAGGGTATAGCTTAGTGGTAGATCTTTTGCCTAGCATACACTGAGTCCTGGGTTCGATCCTCAACACTGCAAAAAAAACAAAAAAAATAATGAACTAGAAGAGAACCAGATATTCAGATATTTGGGTCCTAACNAAAAAAAAAAAAAAAAAAAAGGAGAGACTCTAGAAGGGGTCTTGGGACCTTTTTTATTTTTGTAACTTATCTCTAAAAGGAAATTATTTGTAAATAAAAAGATTAAAAAGTTAAAATTAGGGGCTGGGATTGTGGCTCAGCGGTAGAGTGCTTGCCTAGCACGGGCGGGACCCGGGTTCGATCCTCAGCACCACATAAAAATAAAGGCATTGTGTTGTGTCCATCTACACCTAAAAAAATATATATATTAAAAAAAAAAGTTAAAATTAATAGTGGATAGTTACATCTGGGAAACAGGACATTCAACTATTTTGGTCTTATTTGTATTTTTTAATAATAGCATGTGTTAATTTTATAAAACTAATAGAGCTATTAAAATGATGATGATTCAGGGTTGGGACAGATGAGACAAATGGGTGCCAAAAAAAGACTTGATAACATGGTGTCCTTAAAAAATTATTCTTTCAAGAGTGCATATTTTATATGTGAGTCTGTGGCATAGAGAACAGGCCTCAGGCCCCTTGAAGAAGGCATAGAGCACCTCCCTAAACCCCCATTCAGTTGCTCAGCAAGACAAAAGTTTTGTATTAAGTACATCCTCCCAGAGGAACTTTTAGAACCTTTCATTGTTATTCCAGCATGTTCCTTGGGGTCTCCTTCTCTACCCAGAGACTTCTGCCACCCACTTAAGATGGTCCCAATAGCTAAAGGTTTCCTGCGTGCATGGCCATCTTAGTCATTATAGACAAAGCATTAAAAAAAATGTGACTTCATCAAACCTTGATGCTGATAAAAATACAAGTTTTTCATTGCTTTCTCTTCACTTGTCTGCAGAAAACATATTACATATTGCTTTGTAACATGAAAAACACCAAAAGTAACCTTAAAAAAGAAAAACAGCATGACAGGTTAAAAGTAGTTCCACAGAGGGGAAGCTACAAGCCTGGCCCTGAGGCTCCAGGATGCTGCCAGAGAATGTCAGGTAGGGAGAGAGCAGATGACAGGTTTTTACAGCCCAAGATGCCAATAACAGGCCTCCTAGCTGGACACTTGTCCCCCAGACATGCCTTCCAGATAGTGCCCTGGACAGGAGTTTAACTTCACCCCTTTCCATCCCACGTGAGAAAGTGGCAAAGCCACAGGGATGATTTTGAGTTTGTGCTAATTTAGAAAAGAGTACATATTTGCAAATTCTGTACTTTATTCTTGCTCCCAAACTGCTTGCAACCCATCACAACTGAAATGCACAAACCATTATTTGTGGATCCATCACTGCTCCTGAAAAATGGGGGAAACTGGAGGCAGAGCCAAGTGTCTAATGATTCTTATTTTACAACTTTACTACACATATGCATGATATCTTTGAATACTTGTACTGGACTAAATTGTGTGTATCCTCAAAATTCTTATGTCGAAGTCCTCATCCCAATGTGGCTATATTTAGAGATGAAGCTTTTGGGTAATTAAGACTAAATGAGGCCACGAGGGCAGGGCCCTCATGTGATGAAATCGGTGTCCTATAAGAGGAGGGCTCGCGATTGCGCGCGCTCTCTCTGAAAATGCACAGAGAAAAAGACCTGATTAGAAATCCTATCTGCAGTACCTTGATCTGGGACTTTCAGCCTCCAGTACTGGAAAACGTAAATCTCTCTGTGTAAGCCCCCAGTCTGTGGTACTTTAGAGGGCAGCTCAAGCAGACTAATTCAATACCCAAAATCTACTTTGCAAGGTGGAAAGCAGGGCTCAGAGAGATGTGGCCAAGGGATCTGCCCACATCACCAGAGTTAGGACCCAAATATCTGAATATCTGGTTCTCTTCTAGTTCATTATTTTTTTTGTTTTTTTTGCAGTGTTGAGGATCGAACCCAGGACTCAGTGTATGCTAGGCAAAAGATCTACCACTAAGCTATACCCTCGGTCCTAGCTCATTATCTTTAAGGCTCAGGAAGGTTTGAGATAACTTCTAATGATAGCTAATAATTTCAAAAGTTATACAAAGAGTCAATCTGTTAACCCTAACTCCAGCCCCATTTTGTGCAGTGGGCATTGTAGCCTTAGGCATCTTCCCATCTATACTACAGGCAGAGTTGAATTAGGATGGCAAAATACTAATAGGTCCTAGACACAGGCAAGGGAGTTTTCTGAAAAGCAGTTTTTGCAAATTACTAATATCACTATTTTTTTAAATTCCAAAATAATATAAATATAAAATATTGAAAAGTATCATGCTTTTGCTCTCTTTCCTATCATACTTTCAAAAACTATCCCTACATTAATCTGTCCTTCCCTCCTTTCAGTCCACTGATGCTACTCTAGGACATCTGTTAACTGATACACTGCATTCTGTGTGCTCCATCTGACTCCCTCCTTAGTAGCTGTGTAGTTTCAGTCTTCTCTTGAGACTCACTCTGGCTCTATGCTCTTTTTTCTTAATTAGTATATTTTACTCTACATATTCTACTTTCTTACTCACTTAACTGATCATGAATATTTTCCCATATCCTTAGCAATTCTGGAAAACTTTCAACTTTTAATACTAGAGGTAATTTTTAAAGGGTAAATGTTTTCTTTCCTCTCTCTCTTTTTCCTTTGTATTGAGAATTGAATCCAGGGGCATTTTACCACTGAGCTACATGCCCAGACCTTTTAATTTTCCTATTTTGAGAAAGGGTTTCACTAAGCTGCTAGGGGTCTAAGTGGGTCTCAGTAATTGCTGAGGGTGACCTCTGACGTGTGATCCTCCTGTCTCAGTCTCTCACATCACTGGGACTAAAGGTGTGTACCCCCATGCCAGCAAGGGTAAATATTCTCTTACCAGTATTCAAAATACATGTTTAGGTGGCCCCAAAATATGGAAATAAAGTCACTTTCTAGAGGTGAAAAATGAATCCATAGGTTTGCAAATGAGCTCCATCATTTGCAAAAGTAATCTAACCCTGTCTTAGAAGCTAGTCTATAAATAGCTTAAAAAAAAAAAAAAAAAGAAAAAGAAAACAGCAGAGCATACGGTACATACTTGTAGTCCCAGCTACTCAAGTAGACTGAGGCAGGAGGATCATTTGTGTCCACCAGTTTGTGGATAATGCAGTATAACATCTATCTCAAAAATAAATAAATAAGGGACTGGGGTTGTGGCTCAGTGGTGGAGTGCTTGCCTAGCATGTATGAGGCCCTAGGTTTGATCTTCAGCACCATATATGAATGAACAAATAAAGTAAAAAATCCATTGGCAACTAAAAAATATTTTTAAATAAATAAATAAATAAATAAATGAGCAAGCAAGCAACCCAGGCACAGTACTGCATGCCTACAACCCAGGGACTCAGAAGGCTAAGGCAGAAGGATCCCAAGTTCAACATCAGCCTCAGCAACTGAGACCCTGTCCTAAAATAAACAATAAAATGAGCTGGGGATGTAACTTGGTAAACAGACCCCTGGCTTCAATTCTCAGTACCAGAATAAAATTAAATAAATAAACACACACCTACATTCACATGCACACACCAAAACAAACAAATCCTCTCAAGCCTCTAGGGTGTGCCTTCCAGGGGCACCTCTTAGCACACACATCTCTCCAGGGCAGAAGTGACTTGACCTTCAGTGTCCTCAGCTCTTTCTCACCATGTTAGGAAGTTTATTCCAGATTGGCTACAGGATGAAAACCCTGAACATTGCCAGGATACAGATGGAATCCACCCAGAGACCTACCTCTATTGTGACTGGCACGAGGTGGTCTTATTTCTATTTCTGGCAAGTCTACAATGGCTCACCTTTCTCTTCCACCTCTCCATGGAAGACGAAGCAAAACTAACTTTCCTAGTCTCTCTTTTTCTTGTTTTTCCCTTTCCTTTCTTTTTCTTATTTTATTTATGTTTTTCTAATTTTCCAACAGAATTAACTGGGGAGCTTTTGTACCAATACCTGGAGTTTCTGATTCAGCAGACCTGGGTGTTTAATGAATAAGAAATTATCTATTGGAGTTGGGTGTGGTGGCACACACCAGTAATGCCAGTGACTCAGGAGGCTGAGACAAGAGGATCACAAGTTCAATGCCAGCCTCAGCAACTTAGTGAGGCCCTAGTCAACTTAGCAAGACATTCTCTCAAAATAAAAAATGGATACGTATGTAGGTAGGTAGGTCTGAGGACATAGCTCAGTGGTAAAGCATCCCTGGGATCAATCCCCAGGATGGATGGATGGATAGATAAATAGATGAACAGATGGATAGAAAGAAAGAAAAAGGGAAAAGAAGAGGAGGGGTAGAAAGGGGAAGAGTAGGAAAGGGAAGAAAAGAATCCATTGGACACTGGGATAAGCCACACCTTTGTTTTTCTGCTGATCTGCCTCAGAGCAGACAACCCCTGGACAATGCCCATCAATGCCATGCACAAACAGGGTAAAACTGTGCGCAGGCCCAGGTCTTGTCTCACATCAACCACTGATTACCACCAACAACCATGGCTTCTTCACTGGGTGATGCCAAAAGACAAGATAGTACCTAGAAAAACAACTGTCCCAGATGAGCACTAGATGAGCACAGGTACACTGTCATCCTATCATGATAACAGATGACACAGCTATAAATACTTACAAAAATGTAATTGACAATACATTATAAACTGCTTTGGATAATAAAGAGCAACTCCATTTTTGAGGTTAGATGTAAGACTTTTCAAGTCCCCTTCCCTTTCTGCTCTACATCTGGTGGGATGACAAGAAAGCCTGAGGTTCCTTCCTTGGTGCTGGCTGGGGACCCTCACTCAGTTACCACTCTAAACCAAAGCAAAACTCCAAGATATCTGCTCTGCCCCAAAAGTCTCACTCCTTTTAGCAATAAATCTTTTTAAACCTTTGGGTATATGTTGTGGGTTGAACTGGGTGCCCCAAGTCCCAACTCTGGTACTGTGAATGTGACTCTACTTGGAAACAGGATCCTTGCAGATGTGATTAGTTAAATTTTAAGATAAGGTGATATAGACTGGGCCTCTCATGCAAAAACTAATGCCCTTTTAAGAGGGAAATCTGGATACACAGAAAGAATGACATATGACAACAGGGCTAGGCTGATGTAATGCATCTACAATCCAAGGAAAGTCAAGGATTGCCAGAAGCCAGAGAGAGGTCTGGGGCAGAAACCCCTCAGAATCTCCAGATTTAAAACAAGTCATGCTAATCTCTTTGTTTTGGCTTCCAGAGCTGTAAAAGAATAAACTACTACTTCTTTTTTTTAGCCACCTAGTCTGTGGTACTTCTGACAGCAGCCACTAGAAACTAATACCAACCGTGTGTGTGGCTTGTCAGATGTATTATTAGCTTCTACCTCTGTCTTCACATGGCTTTCTCCCATGTGCCTCTTTTCTGCTTCTTATACAGACACCCATCAAGTTACCCTAGAGACCAGCCTAATCTGGTATAACCTCATCTTAACTAATCACATCTATAAAGACCCTATTTCCAAAAAGAAACACATTTAGGACTCTAACATATTTCTTCAGGGGGACACAATTCAATACACAATGATATCTAGGACAAATCTGGGGGAGGGACATCCCACCTATAAAAGGCAACTCTGAAAGGCTTAAAGCTTGCTGTGCAAGTTAGTTGCAGTGGCACACGCCTGTAATCCCAGCAGCTTGAGAGGCTGAGGCAGGAGGATTTTGAGTTCAAACCCAGCTTCAGCAACTTAGAGAGAGCTTTAACAACTTAGAGAGGATTTCAGCAACTTAGCAAGACCTTGTCTCTAAATAAAATATAAAAAAGAGGTGGTGATGTGGTTCCGTGCCCCTGGGTTTAATCTTCAGTACAAAAAAAAACACAAAAAACAAAAAACAAAAACTTGCTGTGCAGCAAAGGAATGGCTGAGACAATGTACAATATACATGAAAAGATCCTATCAAGTGACACACAGGAAGGACAAGGAGGTGCCAGATAAAATAACACTGCCTGCTAGGAGAGGAGGCAGAGTGACCACCTGAACCCTAAGGCCATAATCATCCCAACACCCCCAAACTGAGAGATTTCTGAGAGAAATAGTTCTAATAAGCCACCAGTCTTTGTCAAGGTTTCCACGGCATGTAAGGCTCACCATATGATAGGAAGTGGAACTTTCAAGAGCAGCCCTAATCCTCCAACAGCGTACCCTAGACTTAGGTTGGAGAGATGAAGAATCCCTCATTGCACAAACACTGCATAACACAGATGCTAATCCATAAAATGAGGTTTGCTATCCCTGGCCTGCATAGCTCATGAGGTTGCTACAAGGATCCAAAGAGATTACATCCTAAGCAAGTCAATGTTCTCTTGGATTTACCCTACATGGATTTACTGCTTGGAACCTTTCTAGGAGTTTGGGATATAAAGGTGAAGGGCAGAAATGCCTGACTCTTCACTTAGCTCAATGAGGCAAGGAGAAATTGACAATGAGTAATACCAAAAACAAACTAGAAGATGTTAAGTGCTTAGAAAATAGAAAGCAGGCTAAGTCAGGGTGGGGTGCAGGCATGAGAGGGTAAAAGCAGATGTTGTATTGTGGGATGGTCAGAAGGGACCACGTAAGCACAGGCTTTAGAGGCACAGCCCAGAAAAGGCCCCAAGTTGCTCAGAGGTTGGCAGGGAGACTGAGTTTCAGAGGCCACAAAGAAGACTCTGGCTTTTATTCTTCAGGACAGAAGAGCCATCACTGGCTCTGAGTCAGGGTAACAGGCCTATCTGTGTCACTGGCTGAAGACTGAGACCTGGCCAGCAGCCCTCGAGATGATAGCACATGGCTAGGCCCTCAAGGTATCTATGAAGTGAAATCCTCAACACACAAGACAGAGGGTGTGAGAAAGACAGAAGACACAGGTTAAATCCAAGATTTTAGACTCAATCAGTTGGTCCTATCTCCATTGGCCACGGTTGTGGGTAAAGCAAGGCTGAGGGGATCATGAGCAAATCAGCACTGACATGCTGACATAAACCAGCCCCTACCTCCCATTTGCCAACATGAGCTGGAAGGGGCCTGGAGTCCAGGAGAGTCAACATCCCACTGTAACTGGGGAAACCACGGGCAGGAATTTTCCCAAAGACATAGACTCTAAAGCTCCTCCACATCAAGGTTTAGCTACAACAAAGATAAGAATCGATTTGCATTTTAGCCAGGCATGGTGGTATGCACCTACAATCCTAGTGACTCAGGAAGGAGGCTGAAGCAGGAGGATCACAATTTCAAGGCCAGCCTCAGCAATTTAGCAAGATCCTATCTCAAAATAAAAAATAGGGGCTAGGGTTGTAGCTCAGTGGGGGAATGCTTACCTAGCATGTGTGAAGCACTAGGTTTGATTCTCAGCACCACATTAAAATAAATAAAATAAAGGTATTATATCCATCTATAACTAAAAATAAAAAATAAATAAAAGTAAAAAATAAAAAGAGCGGGGGCTATAGCTCAGTGGTATCGCACTTTCATAGGATGCACGAGGTCCTGGATTCAATCCTCAGTGCTGTTAAAAAACAAAACAAAACAAAAAACCTAACAACTTTATAAAAAGCTATAATGAAGAGACTATAAAACAGATCTCAGTCTCTGACCCATACAGCAGTATTGTTCCTGGTGTGCAGGTAGCCTGGACACTCAGTCTCTAGGTGCAAATCCTTAAAAGGAAAGATTTGTCTCTAAATTATTCCATTCTAGGTTTTTTGTTTGTTTATTTCTCTCTCTCTCTCTCTCTCTCTCTCTCTCTCTCTTTGTAAAGCCACAATTGAAGGTATGGTCTGCTTGGTTAACACAGCTTCTTACTCTGGAACCCACATGAGCACATCCTTACTTCTGCTTCACTCAGAGGGTATGAGGAGAAGCTGCCTGTGCTCTTGAAGAACAAAAACTACAGAATCCAACCTTTTTGTCTATGCCTTGGAAACCAAATTTAAACCAACAGTAATAATCTTGAATAGTCATTGTATGGTTTGTATCTGAAATGTTCCTCAAAAGCTCATGTGTTAAAGGCTTATCCTAATGCAGCAGTGTTCAAAGGTTGAACTTTGGGAAATCATTGTATCATGAGGACTCTGACCTCATCAATGAATTAATTCATTAATAAATGAAGTTATAGTTTAATGAACTTTTAGGAGGTGGTAGAAACTTGAAGAGATAGGACCTAATTGGAGAAACTCAGTCACTGGAGGCACATCTAAATGGTTTACTTTGTCCTCAGACCCTTCCTCTCTTTTTCTGTCTCCTGTCTGCCATAAGGTGAGTCACTTTGCTCTTTCACATGCTCCCTGCCATTGATGTTCTGCTTCAACACAGGCCCAGAAGCAATGGAACCAAGTAACCATGGACTGAAACCATGAGCTAAAATAAATCTTTCCTCTTTTAAGTGATTTTTCAAGTATTTCATCACAGCAACAAAAACTTAGTAACAGTCATTTTGCATCAAGTTTTTTTTTTACCTTAAACTGTTGAGCTGGGCCTCAGTGTCTTCATCTATGTAAAGGGGATAATAATAGTACCTACTGCATAGGGTTGCTGCGAAGATTAGCTAACATATGCAAAAAGCACTCAGTACAGGCCTGTCAACATACTTTTTGGAAATGGACTGGATTTAAATTTAAAAGAGCATTTCCTAGGACTGGAAAGTCCCTTTCCTGGAGGTTCTAGGTAAGAGGCCCTCCCCTGAGCTTAGGGGTGCTCTTCTGTTTCAGGTCAACTGCTTGGATGTTCTACTGAAGCCCTGATTAAGTGAAGCTTGAAGGGCTGCTCTATAGAACCAGTGCCGCCTCCACCCCTGAGAGACCTCCGGGTATAACAACGAGAATCCTAGATTTGCAATGAAAGCCACTGCAAGGCCTCAGCTCTACAGGCAAAACTATGTCCCTTCCACACAGACCACAGCCCTGATGGATTTCTCCAAGAGCAGGTTAAATCTTGTTCAAGCTCTCTAGTGCTTTCTCCTCAAAGTGTGGTATATAAGCCCCATTCCTCCCTCCTCTACTTGGTCCTCAATCTGGCTCCCTTAAGTCAGTCTAGGCCACAGTGAGAAAGCAAAGCCCTTCCTTCCCTGTAAGATATTGGTGTTGGACCAGGCATGGTGTTACATACCTGTATGCCCAGTGACTTTAGAGGCTGGGCCAGCCTCAGCAACTTAGCAAGACCCTCAGCAACTTTGTGAGACCCTGTCTCAAAATAAGAACTGGGAATGTAACTCAGTAATAAAGTGCCCCTGGGTTCAATCTTCAATAACCCCCCCCCCCAAAAAAAGAAGATACCTGTGTTGGGAGAGAACCTTCCTAGATAAGAAAGACAATAGGTTAAAATAAGCTTTAAGAATTTGTAAATGTCCAATGAATGTTAATAGGAGTGCTTTAGTTACCAAGGCAGATGAGTCCTTGAGAATTCCAATGGATGGTGATGTTGCTCAGGGGAGTGGGCATGAGGTCTCCAGTTAAGGTTATAAAGGACAAGCAAATAAGGACAAGGCCAAAAGAAATGTCAAGGAAGGCTGGAAAGAATAAAAAGAAGGGGAGGGGAGGAAAGAGGAGAAGGGGAAATAAGAAGGGAAGGAGTGAGTGAAAGAGAGGAAAGAGGAGAGAAGGAAGAAAGCGAAAAGAGGAAGGGAGACTGGCTCAGTTCAGGTACCCTCTCTCTCCTCAGGCACTGGCTTTGGGTTTATGTCCAGTGATAGCTTCACACAGTCTTGAATTCAATCAGTTCCCTCATCTACTACCATGAGTCTTACTTCTCCCCAGCTCCACTCAGAGCCCAAGCTTCCTCCCCTGAACTTGACTGACACTCCCACATCCTCTCCTCTTTCCTCAGCCTGAGCTCCTTCCTTCCCAGACAGGCCTCATTCCATGTGTGGGAAAATTTCAGTATAACAATGACCATATTTTCTGCAAATGAGAAGCTGAGGAGTATAAATTCATTTATGTGGATCAAATGTTACTGGTGGAATGTGGGTGGTTAGAACTTGATATTACCAATCAGATCAAACAAACTGGACTGGGATGAGGTTTCTAGAGAATGGGTGAATGAAAATGTCACGTTTCCTACTCTTTGGGCTGATGTCATGTATAGGGAGGTATGAAGAACGCTTAAAAAATCTGGTGGTAAAGGGGAAAGTGGTACATTTTTAGAGATAATTTGTTAGTGTCAATTTAAAAACAGGCAAGATCTCTGACCACAAAGTCCAATTCTCTGCATCTGCTACAGATGTCTAGAGGGAGACAGAGATGGGCAGCATTAGACAAAACTGTAAATATTCTTAACTAAATAATATAACCATGCCATAGAATATTATATAACTGTCAACATTTAGGTAGATCTGTTTCTTGTTCTGACATTCAAAGAACTTCAAGGCATACTGTTGAGTGAATAAAGCAAGCTGCAGAACAGTATGATAGCACTTACATAAAAACAGAGTAAAGAAAAAACATGATATGTAAATACAAAGGAAAAGTCTGTCAGGTAGTACAACCACAGGTGGGGAACAGAGAAGGACTCTTATTTCTGTAAGGCTGTCTCTCTAAGATTAACAAAATATTTAAAAATACAGTAGTTCTCTCTTATCCCTAGTTTTGCTTTCCACAGCATCAGTTATCCATGGTCATTTGCAGTCTAGAAATGTTACATGGAAAATTCCAGAAATAAATAATTCCTAAGTTTTAAATTTTGTGCTGTTCTAATAGCATGATGAAATCTGCTGTCCAGCCCTGTCACACCCAGGACATGAATCATCTTTTTCCCAGTGTATCCATGATCTATACACTATCCATCAGTCATTTAGTAGTCATTTATCAGATCAGCTATGTCACAGCTTGTGTTCAATAACCCTTACTTCATTTAATAATGGTCCCAAGTCACAAACTTTTATTCTAGTATATTATTACAAAAGATATATTTTATTGTTATTGTTGTTAATCTCTTATTGTGCCTAGTTCATAAATTAAACTTGATCACAAATTAAACTTTTTCATAGGTATGTACGAAAAAAACAGAATTTTATATTAGCCACTGTTTCAGGCATTTGCTGAGGATCTTTCAATGACTCCTACACAGATATAGTTATACATGGACACAATATCTTTATTTTGTTTATTTATTTTTATGTAGTGCTGAGGCTTGAACCCAGTGCCTCACATGTGTGAGGCAAGCGCTCTGCTACTGAGCCACAATCCCAGCTCCTATACACCAGTAATTTAAGAGTGGTGGTATAGTCACGAGCAGTAGTGCATACCTGTAGTCCCAGTGACTTGAGAGGCTGAGGCAAAAGGATCACAAGTTTGAGGCCAATCTTGACAACTTAGCGAAACTGTCTCTAAATACAAAATTTAAAGAGAGCTGGGGATGTAGCTCAGGGGTGAAGGGCCCTAGGTTTGATCCTCAGTACCACAGGGGGAAGAAAAAGGGGTAATGGTCTAGAGAAACCTGGATTACATTTGATTTTTATTTTCTGTCTTATACATTTTATGTTACTCAAATTATCTACCAATATAATCTGAAAAATGTATATACTTTGTATAGGTAACCCAGGTTTATTAAAGGAACTTGAGGAGCTATATCTAGTGCACAGATAGAAATGAAAATCTGGGAATTCAGGATGGATGGTTAGGGATTGTTAGGGATAAGAACACCTTTGAGAATCTGATGAAAGCCAAAGATGCTTCCAGGAAAAATATACACCACACCTAACACTACACACAATTTCAGGGAACGCAGGAACAACCCCAGAAACCCACCTATAAATCATGGACCAACAGTTAAAGCTACAGAAATAGGCTGAGCATGGTGGCACACAGCTGTAATCTCTAAAACACAGAAGGTTGAGGGAGGAGGAGCATAGTTTAAAGATAGCCTGGGTAACTGAGCAAGACTCTGTGTCAAAATAAAAAAAGGGTTAGGGATGAAGCTCAGTGGTAGAATGTCCCTGAGCCCTGAGTTCAATCCATAGTACCACTTAAAAAAAGAGAGAGAAATAAAAACAGATCACAGAACCCAAGGAAACACCAACAATGAAAAAGCAAGCAGAGAAGGCAATGTTAAGCAAGGCAAGGAAAGGAGATTTAGGCAGTTGTAGAAAGGGCAGGGAAGGGCAGATAAGGAACAGGGATGGTGGGAGCTGGGTGAGTGTTATGTGTTCAGGAAAGGCTAGCTGGTGGCAGGGGGGGATGAGCATTATGTGTTTTCTGCCCCTCTGCCTACTCCATATTGCTTCACATGGTTTCTCCCAGAGCTCAACACAAGGATACGGGCAAGAAAGGCCCTTCAGCAATTAGTAAGACAATGAGCCCAGAGTCTGGCCCTGCCACCTCCTCTGGCCTTGTCTCCACACAAAAGGCTGTGGGTCATTTCTCAAACACACCTTTTTCTTTAACACAACGCCTGACACATTCAAAAGATCTGCAAAAATGCTTAAGATTTCTTCTTTCCTTCTTAGCTCTCTCATGAACCTTATCAATAAAAAAACAATGGATTTGGAAACCCCTACATAAACACTTCAGTCAGAATTCAACTTTTCTCCTATCTCTACCCTGTATTTCCAGATTTGCTTCCCCCAACACCTACTGTAGTAGGTTTGATGATTGTAATCAGCTGACTAAGACAGGACAGAGGTCTCAGGAAGCACTGTCTCCTTTGGTTTTCCAAGGAAGCCTATAAGGAGACACTGGGAGTCATGTCTGGAGATGTGCTTCATGCAGGCCACTGGACTGAGCCAAATTACTCAGTCTAGCTCAGGTCTCATTTGTAAGAGATGTGCATTGTATATCCAGTAATAAGCACATAGTTTTCCTCCATAAAACAAAATGAAGAATACTAAAGGTTTTGTGACCTCAGTTTTGCAATGTATACTCCTCATAAAATTAAAAATTACTACACACTGCAGATTCTGGGTCACTTACAAATAGCTCAAACCACACATATTGCATGTCACTTACAACAGAGACATAGTTTAGGCCCAACTGGCTCACAGAATCACCAGCCCAACATTGTTATCCTCTGACCCAAGTCTAAAAAGTAGTTTGCTTAGGAACCAAGTGCACCATGATTTTTTCAAAGCTTCATGACAATTCTACACAGGCTCAGTCACCCACATGCTGACTCTAGGAGGCCTTGCCTTGCACTTTCTTGACAAGTGGGACAGGAATGCAGAGGGACCTTGAACCCCTGAGTCAATCAACCTGGCCTTCCCAGGGATGGGCCACTGCTTATTCTATTTATGAGCTCAAAGTACTGGGTACAGAGCTGGCAGTGAAAAGGCCAGGTCCCAGCAGTGATTGCTGCTCCCAAGCCTAGAAAAACAGTGGGCCTGCAGCTAGAGTCTGTAGGCCTAGATTCAAGTTCAGCTTGCTTCATGTAGGCCACTGGACTGAGCCAAATTACTCAGTCTAGCTCAGGTCTCATTTGTAAGAGACACAGCATCCCCATCTTCAACCTACAGGTCTCCCAGCAGCTGTAAAGATGTATAACACAGAAGGCTGTGGGTCATTTCTCAAACACACCTTTACAGTGCACTGTAAAGATGTATAACATGAATTGCTACCAGGGCTACTGGGTCTAAGACCCTCTGAATGATTGGCAATAGTCAAAGAAGAATTTTACCAACTAATGGGATGACCTTGAGACTAATTTTCTGCCTCTGTAGAATGAAGGTGTTTGATTAAATGCCAATCTCAGATTTCATGTCCAGCAAAACTATCAAAAAGGTAATAATTGAGTTTTATTTTCTCAAGTGCCAAAAAACATTACAAACTATATGTGTCACCATCATTTCCCAAAAGACAGAACATTTTTAAACAAACAAACAAAAATAAATAAAAAGGTAATATCAGAATAATATCAACCACCCTAAGCAGGCCGGTGGGTACCGGCTGGACGGATGAGACGCCAGGCCGGCTTTTCAGCTCTAGGCAAGGATAGGGCTGTCTGTCTGCCCTGCCATCCTGGGACACCCTAGGAACATCCTAACGACAGCGACACCGAACCTCAGCTTCCAACGCAATCAAGTTCAAACGCCAGAAACGCAGACGCCAGGGGCGGGTGAGCCTCCCCAAGGCCTCTGCGAAGACCCGCATCCCGATTCTCCGACGCGACCCCAGTACCAAACCCTTTCCACGTCACCCAGACCCTCAGGCCTAGTGCTCCGACCCCTGCCCGCAGCCCGCGGCTGTTCTGGTCACCCCCACCCTGACCCGGCGCCGCGACCCT
>NW_026000153.1:19401063-19476184 GCF_001458135.2 Marmota marmota marmota
AGCCGCGCCCGCCCCGCTCCGCTCCGCATCGCGCGGGGCTCCAGGCGGAGGGTAGGCGACGGCTGGCAAGGGAGGGGACAGACTGACGGCCGACTGGCCGAGGTGTGGAGCGTGAGCCTGGGCCAGCACAGCCCCACCCTACTGCCTCCCACCCACTCTGTCCCGGCCCTAAGGCGTCAGGCTGCACCTTCGGTGCCGAACCTGCCTGAGGACCTGGCTCCAGGACCTGGGGGAAATCTACCCTTCTGCGTTTTGAGTTTAATTTACTAAGAAAAGCCTTTTTTCCGAATCTCTGTTATTGTTATTAAGCAAACCAGCAACTTTCTACTTCTAACTTGCAGGGCTGTTTTTGAACGTGTTTCTGGCCTGTTAACCTTTGCAAAAGATGTAAATTCACACTGTGAAGCTCTAAAGAATATTCTTTATATTGTATTAATAAGCACTATAATGAACCTGGAACTCCAGCAGTGGGGTTTTTTACACCCTCACCCACAAGCTATGAGTATTTGGACAGATAAAATTTTGAACCTCAGCATTTTCTGCGTTGTCACATTAAATATTATTAAAAATTATTATTATTTATTTTATGAAGTATACAAGACAGCAAAGCAGTGTTTAAAAGTCTTCTGGAGCCAGAATACCTGGATTGGAATCTGAGATCCATTAATAATTAGGAGCTCTGGCAAGCTAGAACTTCTCCAGGGCCACAATTCCTCCTTTGAAAAACAGGGGTATTATGTCCTATCTTCTCTTTGAGGATTAAATTAGTTCATATTTGTATGGGATTAATATGTTGCCTGGTACAAGGTTTCATTCTGTACTGGGAGAATCCATTCAATGTTTCTTAGCCTTGTCCTCATCAATAAAGTAGTAGCTCACAGTTGCTACCATTTTAAGTGGTAGCAACCACTAAGTTCAGAGGACAATTAATGATCTGTAAATGGGAGCTGAAACATAAAGCTAGAGGGATTTTGGGGACCCAGATTAGGGATAGATACAGTGAGGAAGAGTTTGGGGAGTGGGCAATCCTAAATGGATTTGATTTAAGGCAGTAATGATTGCCGCTGGAGGTCAGATTAATTTTATTTGTATTTATTTGTTTGATTTTTGTGGTATTGGAGATTGAATCTAGAGGCCCTCTACTACTGAGCCATACTCCAAAGCCCTTTTTATTTCTGAGTCAGGGTCTGCCTAAATTGAAGAGGCT
The DNA here is from genome assembly GCF_001458135.2 of Marmota marmota marmota. Classification (NCBI taxonomy): domain Eukaryota; kingdom Metazoa; phylum Chordata; class Mammalia; order Rodentia; family Sciuridae; genus Marmota; species Marmota marmota. The sequence goes on from NW_026000153.1 coordinate 19,402,271, forward strand.
GGCCTTGAATTTGTGAATCTCTTGCCTCAGTCCCCTGAGTGGCTGGGATTACAGGTATGTGCCACTACATCTGACAAGGAAGTTTGTTTTCTAAAAATCATTTGACCACTAGGCCTGAACCTAGGTTCAATCCCCAGAACCCAGGACATTGTGCATGCTAGGCAAGTGCTTTACCATGGAGCTACATCCCCAGTCCTGTATTACTTAATATTTTGGAAACCAACAATTATTTTTGTTTATAATATTTTTAGTTGTAGATGGACACAATACCTTTATTCATTTATTTTTTAATGTGGTGCTAAGGATCTAACCAGTGCTTCAAATGTGCTAGGCAAGCACTCTACTACTAAGCTACAAGCCCAAGCCCCAACAGATTTTTATTATGTTTATTTTATTTATTTTTTTGAGACAGGTCTCACTAAATTGTCCAGGCCAACCTAAAAACTTTCTCTTTTCCTATTTTGAGGTTAGCCTAGACAATTTAATGAGACCTGTCTCACTAAAAGTACATAGGAAAAGTTAGGTCACATTCACTCCACTGTTCTTCCCTTTTGCCAACCTTTTTCCCTCCCTCTCAATCCCCTTCATCTAGTCCACTGATCTTTCTTCTACTTTGATAGAATCCTTCCCACTCACCCTTTTCCTCCCCCAAACCTTTCCCCCACCCACCTTTTTCCTTTCCCTCTTTTTCCCTTCTATTTTTTTTAATTTGTTCTAATTAGTTATACATGAGAGTAGAATGCTTTTTGACACATTGTACACAAATGGAGCACAACTTCTCATTCCTCTGGCTGTACATGGTGCAGAGTCACACCAGTAGTGTAGTCTTACATGTATATAGGGTAATATTGTCTGTCTTATATTACAGACTTTCCCATCCCCACAGCCCCACCCCTCCCCTCACTCCCCTCTGAATAATCCCAAATTCCTTCATTCTTTCCTACCTGTCTCCCCACTATGGATCAGCATCCACTTATCAGAGAACACATTCAGCCTTTGACTTTTGGGGATTGGCTTATTTCACTTAGCATAATGTTCTTTAGTTCCATTCATTTACTTGCAAATGCCATAATTTCATTTTTCTTTCAGGCTGAGTAATATTCCATTGTGTATATGTACCACATTTTCCTTACCCATTCATCTGTTGAAGGGCATCTAGATTGGTTCCATAATTTAGCTACTGTGAATTGAGCTGCTGTAAACATAGAGGTGAGGTGGTTGCATCACTGTAGTATGCTGATTTTAAGTCCTTTGGGTATAAACCAAGGAGTGAGATAGCTGGGTCAAATCGTGGTTCCATTCCAAGTTTTCTGAGGGATCTCCAAAATGCTTTCCATAATGGTTGCACCAGTTTGCAGTCCCACCAGCAAGGTATAAGTGTACCCTTTTCCCTACATCTTCATCAACATTTATTGTTGCTTATATTCTTGATAATTGCTGTTCTGACTGGAGTGAGATGAAATCTTAGAGTTAGTTTTGATTTGCATTTCTCTAACTGCTAGAGATGATGAACATTTTTTCATGTGTTTGTGGATTGATTGTATTTCTTCTTCTGTGAAGTGTCTGTTCAGTTCCTTAGCCCATTTATTGATTGGGTTATTTGGTTTTTTGGTGTTAAGTTTTTTGAATTCTTTATATATCCTGGAGATTAGTGCTCTACCCGAGGTGTATATGGTAAAGGTTTTCTCCCATTCTGTAGGCTCTCTCTTCATGTTATTGTTTCCTTTGCTGAGAAGAAACTTTTTAGTTTGAATACATCCTATTTATTGATTCATAATTTTACTCCTTGTGCTTTAGGAGACTTGTTAGGGAAGTCAGATCCTAAGCCGACATGATGAAGATTTGGGTCCAATTTGTCTACTATTAGGCATAAGTTCTCTGTTCTAGTGCATAAATCTTTGATCCACTTTGAGTTAATTTTTTGTTCAGGGTGAGAGATAGAGGTTTAATTTCATTTTGCTACATAAGGATTTCCAGTTTTCCTAGCACCATTTGTTGAGGAGGTTATCTTTTCTCCAATGTATGTTTTTGGCACCTTTGTCTAGTATGAGATAACTGTATTTATGTGAGTTTGTCTCTGTGTCTTCTATTTTGTACCATTGGTCTACATGTCTATTTTGGTACCAATACCATGGTGTTCTTGTTACTATTGCTCTGTAGCATAGTTTGAGGTCTGGTATTGTGATACCTCCTGCTTCACTCTTCTTGCTAAGGATTGCTTTGGCTAGTCTGGGTCTCTTATTAGTTTTCCAAATGAATTTCATGATTGCTTTTTCTAGTTCTATGAAGAATGTCATTGGATTTTAATAGGAATTGCATTAAATCTGTAAAACAGTTTGGGTAGTATGGCCATTTTGACAATATTATTTCTGTTATCCAAGAGCATGGGAGATCTATCGTCTAAGGTCTTCTTCAATTTCTTTAGTGTTCTGTAGTTTTCATTGTACAGGGTGAGAGTCTACCAACCAGCTTCTTGGTTGGTAGGCTTTCACCTTTCTTGTTTGATTGATTCCCAATTTTTTTTATACTATCATAAATGGGGTAGTTTCTCTAATTTCTCTTGCAGTGGATTCATTGCTTATGTATAGAAATGCATTTGATTTATGGGTATTGATTTTATCTCCTGCCACTTTACTGAATTCATTTATTAGTTCTAGAAGTTTTCTGGTGGAATTTTTTGGATCTTCTAAATATAGAATCATGTCCTTAACAAACAGCAATAGTTTTGAGTTCTTATTTTCCTATTTGTAATTTCTTTCCTCTGGTTGCTCTGGCTAGAGTTTTAAGGACTATGTTGAATAGAAGTGGTGAAAGAGGGCATCCCTGTCTTGTTCCAGTTTTCAGAGGGAATGCTTTCAATTTTTCTCCATTTAGAATGATGTTGGCCTTGGGCTTAGCATCAATAGCTTTTACAATGTTGAGGTATGTTTCTACTATCCCTAGTTTTTCTAGTGTTTTGAACATGAAGATGTGCTATATTTTGTCAGATGCTTTTTCTGAATCTATTGAGATAATCATATGATTCTTGTCTTTAAGTCTATTGATATGATATAATATGTTTATTGATTTCTGTATGTTGAACCAACCTTGCACCCCTGGGATAAACCTCATTTGATCGTGGTGCACTATCATTTTAATGATTTTGTATATGATTTGCCAGAATTTTATTGAGAATTTTTGTGTCTATGTTTATCAGGGATATTGGTCTAAAGTTTTCTTTCCTTGATGTGTCTTTGTCTGGTTTTGGTATCAGGGTGATATTAGCCTCATAGAATGAGGGTTCCCTCCTTTTCTATTTCATGGAATAATTTGAGGAGTATTGATATTAGTTCTTCTTTGACGGTCTTCTAGAACTTGACAGAGAAACCATCTGGTCTAAGCTTTTCTTGGTTGGTAGGCTTTTGATGGTGTCTTCCATTCACTGCTTGAAATTGATGTTTAAATTGTGTATGTCCTGATTCAGTTTGGGTAGATCATATGTCTCTAGAAATTTGTCAGTGTCTTTGAGATTTTCTATTTTATTGGAGTATAAATTTTCAAAATAGTTTTAATTATCTTCTGTATTTCAATAGTGTCCATTGTGATAATTCCTGTTTCATCACGAATTTTAGTAATTTGAGTTTTCTCTCTCCTCTTCATTAGCATGGCTAAGGGTTTATCAACTTTATTTATATTTTTTTCAAAGAACCAACTTTTTGTTTTACCAATTTTTAATTGTTTCTTTAGTTTCAGTTTCATTGATTTCAGCTAATTTTAATTATTTCCTGTCTTCTACTACTTTTGGTCTTCTTTTTCTAAGGCTTTGAGTTACACCACATTTATTTTTTGACTTTTTATTCTTCTTAACAAATTAGCTCAATGCAATGAACTTTCTTCTTAACACTTTCATAGTGTCCCAGAGATTTTGATGTCTTATCAGTGTTCTCATTTACCTCTAACAATTGTTCTATCTCCTCCCTGATGTCTTCTGCTATCTATTGTTCATTCAATAGCATATTATTTAGTCTCCAGGAGTTGGAGTAGCTTTTATTTTTTATTTTACCATTGATTTCTAATTTTATTCCATTATGATCTGATAGAATGCAGGTAATATCTCTATTTTCTGAGAGGTGCTTTGTGGCATAACATATGGTCTATTTTAGAGAAGGACCCATGAGCTGCTGAGAAAAAGGTGTATTTGCTCAATGATGGATGAAATACTCTATATATGTCCATTAAGTCTAAGTCATTGATTGTATTATTTAGTTCTATAGATTGTTTAGTTTTTGTTTGGAAGATCTATCCAGTGGTGGCAAAGGTGTGTTGAAGTTACCCAGTATTATTGTGTTGTGGTCCATTTGGTTCTTGAAATTGAGAAAGGTTTTGATTGATGTACTTAGATGCTCCATTTTGGGGGACATAAAAATTCATTATCGTTATATCTTGTTGATGTATGATTTTTTAAGCAGTATGAGATGTCCTTCTTTATCCCTTCTGACTAACTCTGGTTTGAAGTCCACTTTGTGAGTTCACTTAGAGTCCCACTTCCACTTTATGGGGATAGAAACCCCTGCTTGTTTAACAGTCCATGTGAGTGATATGTTTTTTCCCAACCTTTCACCTTCAGTCTGTGAATGTCTTTTCCTAGGAAGTGAATCTCTTGAAGACAGCATATTGTTAGGTTTGGTTTTTTTTAATCCAATCTGCCAGTCTCTTTTTTGAATGAGTTTAGGCCATTAACTTTCAGATTATTATTAAGATATGATTTGTATTCCCAGTCATTTTGGTTTATTTTTGTTTTTTCATGTGACTTAGTTTCTCCTTTAATTGACCTCTCCTTTGTGTAGCTCCTCCCTTTGTTGATTTTCAGTGTTTTTGTATTTTTTTTCAATTTCTCCTCATAAAATATTTTGCTGAGAATGTTCTGTAGTGCAGGCTTTTTAGTTGTGAATTCTTTTAACATTTGTTTATCATGGAAGGTTTTTATTTCATCTTCAAATCTGAAGCTTAATTTTGCTGGGTATAGTATTCTTGGCTGGCATTCATTTTCTTTCAGAGCTTGATATATGTTATTCCAGGGCCTCCTGGCATTGAGGGTCTGGGTTGAAAAATCAGCTGAAATCCAAATTGGTTTCCCCTTATATGTAATTTGAGTTTTTTTCTCTCGTATCCTTTTTAAAAATTCTATCATTATTCTATATGCTAGTCATTTTCAGTATAATGTACCTTGATGTGGGTCTGTTGTAACTTTGTATATTTGGTGTCATGTAAGCCTCTTGTACTTGATTTTCCATTTCATTCTTTAAATTTGGGAAATTTTCTAATATTATGTCTTTAAAAAGATTGTTTATTCCTTTGGTTTGTACCTCCAGGCCTTAATCTATTCTGATAAATCTTAAATTTGGTCTTTTCATGATATCCCATATTTCTTGGAAGTTCTTTTCATGGTTTCTTACCATCTTCTCTGTTCAGTTGACTTTATTTTCAAGAGTGTATATTTTGTCTTCATTGCCTGAGGTTCTGTCTTCTAAATGGTCTAGTCTGTTGATGATACTTTCCACTAAAACTTTAATTTGGTTTATTGTTTCCTTCATTTCAAGTATTTCTGCTTGATTCCTTTTTATAATCTTTGCCTCTTTATTGAAGTGATCTTTCACTTCTTATATTTTCTCTCTGATACCATGCTTTATTTTGAAAATCAGCCTAACTACGTATCTTCTAAACTCTTTCTCTGACATTTCCTCTACTGTGATGTCTATTGATTCTATTGTTGAAACATCTTGGTTTGTTTGAGGCACTTTGTTCCCTTGGTTTTTTCATGTTGTTTGTGTGTCTTCCCATTTAGTGGTATGGATCTGAGGCAGAATAGTTTCTACCCTGTAGTCTTATAGTGTTCCTGAAGGCTTCCAGTATCTCATCTTTAAGGGAGAAACTAATATGAACAGTACCCAATGTCCCTGAGTACTTCAGGACTCAATGAGCTGGAGAGAGTCTGGTTTTCTCCAGTTTCTCCAACCTGAGCTCCCCCCAGGGCACTGCCCCTAGTCTCCAGCTTTCCACAGGCTTGCTAGACCCAGACTGGCCCATTCAAGCCCAACTACAATCTGACGGACCTGGTGTCAGATTCCCCAGGGTCTGCCTTGCTGCAGTCCCAAGATCTCAATGCCATTTCAACTTGCAGAGAGACCACCAGGGATGCACTCACACAAAGGAGTGACCTTACCAAAAAGCAGCCAGATGGTGGCCACTAGCACACCCAGCAGAAAGACCTCAGGTGCAACCAGACTTGCAGGTATTCTGACAACATATCTCCAGGCCCTGGTTGGTGTCCCCAGACTGAGGTGGCCACGCCCCCAGACTGCTGCAAACCTGCAGGCCCTGGCCAGTGTCCCAAAATGGTGGCAGCTACATGTAACCTGCAGGTACTGTGACAGTGGACTTCCAGGCAGCAGGGGGCAGTGGGCAAGCTCATGGCAGGTGATCCACAGGTGCACGTTGGGATCCGAAAGTGCTCATCAGGCTGCACGCAGGTAAGAGGCAGGTAAATGGGAAAATGGCTGATGATAGGCAATAGTCATGAGCAATCTATGCTCAAAAGGCAGGTGATATGCTGGTAGACAGTGGGTGATCATGGCAGACAAAGAGTGGGTAAACAGCAGGGGATCAGTGGGCGGCAACAACTGCTTTGTAGAGAAAAAATACTTGTTGATTTTTGGTTTTATTTGTTGTGCTTTAGGAGTCATGTTAAGGAAGACAGTTCCTCTGTTTGAATCTCAAGTCACAGAGCAACAAGGAATGCAACCTCCTTCTAGTCCACTATCTTGGATTTCCCCCCTGCTTTAACCCTTTTTATTTGGACTAGCTTCTGCATATCAGAGAAAACATTCAAATTTTGACTTCTTGGATCTGGTTTATTTCACTTAGCATGAAAGTCTCCAGTTTCATCCATTTTCCAGCAAACACCATAATTTCATTCTTCTGTATGGCTAAGTAATACTCCATTGTGTACATGTAGCACATTTTCCTAATCCATTCATCTGTTGAAGGGTACCTAAGTTGATCCCATAGCTTGGCTATTGTGAATTCTGCTGCTATAAACACTGATGTGGCTGTGTCCCTATAGTATGCTGATTTTATTTTTTTTTAATCTATTTATTTTTTGATACCAGGGATTGAACCCAGGTGCACTTACCCACTCAGCCACATCCCCATGCCCATTTTACTTTTTATTTTGAGACAGGGTCTCACTAAGTTGCTTAGGGCCTCATTAAGTTACTGAGGCTGGCTTTGAACTCATGATCTTACTGTTTCAGATTCCTGAGTTGCTGGGATCATAGGCTTGTGCTACCGTGCCCAGTTAGTATGCTGATTTTAGATCTTTTGGATATATACTGAAGAGTGGGATAGCTGGGTCATAGGTTGTTTCATTTCTAGTTTTTTGAAGAATCTCTATACTGTTTTTCAAGATTGTTTGCACTAATTCGCAGTCCTAATAACTATGTATGAATATACCTTTTCCATACATCCTCGCTAACACTTATTATTTTTATTCCTCATTATTGCCATTCTGATTGAAGTAAGATGAAATCTCAGTGTAGTTTTGCTTTGCATTTCCCTAATTGTTAAAGATGTTGAGTATTTTTTCATGTAAATATATGGCCATTTGTATTTCTTCTTTTGAGAACTATTTAGTTTTTTTGTCCATTTATCAAAATTTTTTTGGTGTTTTTTTGAGTTCTTTATATATTATGGATGTTAATGTCCTCAGGAACAGGTGGCAAAAATCTTCTCCCATTCTAGCAGTTGCAGAGTTTCTAGTCTAATTCCTAGGTCTTTGATCCACTTTGAGTTGACTTCAGTGCAGGGTGTGAGACAGAGGTCAAGAAAGGGGTCTTTTACATATGACTTTCCAGTTTGCCCTGCACCATTTATTAAAAAGGTTATCTTTCCTCCTATGTATGTTTTTAATACCTTTGTCTAGTACGAAGTAACTCTTTTTATGTAGGTTTGTCTCCTATTCTATTCCATTGGTCTTTTTTTTTTTTAAGAGAGAGTGAGAGAGGGAGGGAAAGAGAGAGAGAGAGAGAGAGAGAGAGAGAGAATTTTTTAATATTTATTTTTTAGTTATCGGCGGACACAACATCTTTGTTTGTATGTGGTGCTGAGGATCGAACCCAGGCCGCACGCATGCCAGGCGAGCACGCTACCACTTGAGCCACATCCCCAGCCCTATTCCATTGGTCTTCACATCTGTTTTGTCCCATCCTTCATTAGATTAATTACAAAGTTTTGAGTTGTTTTTTTCTTTTCTTTTCTTTTTAGGTTATTGTGAATGGGTTAGTACTCCTGAAATTTTTTTGGATTGATAAGCACCTTGCCATTGCTGAAGCTGGCTCTGAACTCACAATCCTCCTGTCTCAGTGTCCCAAGCTGCTGGAATTATAGGCATATGCCACCGTGACCAGAGATATTTCCTTTATCACCTCCAATTTTATTTGAGTCCTCTTTCTCTGTATTTTGGTTAGTTTGGCTAAAGATTTATCAATCTGGTTTATCTTTTCAAAAAACCAACTCTTTATTTCATTGATCCTTTGTATTATTTTTTATTCTCCATTTCACTGATTTTGGCTCTGATTTCAATTACTAACTTCTACTGATTTTGGTGTTGGTTTGTTTTTCTTTTTCTAGGGACTTGATACGTAATGTTGAATTATTTTTTGTAAAGTATGAACTCAGGGCTATAAATTTTCTTCTTAGAACTGCCTTTATGCTGTCCCAAGGATTTTGATATGTTATCACTATTCTCATTTGTAAGAATTTTTTTTATTTCTCCCCTGATTTCTTCTGCTATCCATTCCTCATTCAAAAGCATACTATTTAGTTCCCAGGTATTAGAGTGATTTTTGTTTTTGATCTTATCGTTAATCTCTAACTTCACTCTATTCTGATTTCATAGGATGCAAGAAATTATCTCTATTTCGTTGTATTTGCTAAGATTTATAATGTGACCTACAATGTGATCTATTTTAACACTTTAAAAATGTTAAGGAATATAAGTTTGCTGAAATTAAATCTTCCTTAAAACACGAGTTTTAGCATCCTACAGCATGGTGGTCCATGGTATATTTTAACAACCCCTACTGTTGGACATAAATATTTCTACCAGTATTTCATTACTATAAGGAATGTGGACAAGAAATATCCTTGTACCCAAAATGGCCTACACACATACATGATTATTTCCTTAAGCCAAGTTTGTAGAAGTTTAATTTCTAGGTCAGTAGTATATTAACATTTTAAGGCTTTTCAGATACATATATTATCTCTGTGTGTATGTGTTTATACACATACACATATACATAAACATAACAAATTTGCACACATATATACAAATACAAAAATACACAAACACACATACAGATTATCCTCCTAGCACAATCACAAGCTCCGAATGATAGTGCCAGTTTCCCAAAATGCTCTCTATATTAAAAAAAAAAAAAAATCATTGCCAATTTGAATTCCCCACAGAAACAAGCAGAAACAACTAGAAGCCTTCTAGACAACTAGAAGCTCTGGAAAAGTCAAAGATTTACCACAACCAAGCAAACACTCAAGCAAGAAAAAGCTTTAAGAGGTAGGAATGTTTCATGGCATTTTTACTCAAAATATGTGCTCTTCACCAGCATGGTGGTAGAGTTGGTCCTAAGCAGATAGCAGCCCATTTCCCTTTTCCTCTTTTTAACTGGAGGAAGCATAGCAGATCTTCTTTGCATGCTCCCAGCCCTACAAGGAACCGTAAAGGGAGCCTTCAGGTTGAAATGAACGGATGCTCACAAGCCAAACATATAAAGATCTGCAGTGATGATAAATGTACAGGCAAATATAAAAGTCAGTATTATTGTAATTTTGGTTTGTAACTCCACTTCTTATGTTCAACAGGACTGAGCCAGGTGCAGTGGCTTATACCTGTATTCCCAGCTTCTCAGGAGGCTGAGCAGGAGGACCACAGGCGTTTGAGACCAGCCCAGGCAACATTGTGAGATCCCCCCCCCATCTGAAAGAGAGAGAGAGGGGGGGGAGGGAGGGAGGGAGGAAGGAGGGCGGAAGGAGGGAAGAAAGGAAGGTAGGTAGGTCAAATGCATAAAAATTATAAATTTAAATCTCAAAAAAGGACAAATGCATAAAAAATTATAAATTTAAATCTGTACTATTAGGGCTGAGCAGGGTGGCATACGCCCATAATCCCAGCTACTTGGGAGCCCAAGGCAAGAGGATCAAAAGTTGGGAGGCCATTCTGGAAACTTAGTGAAAAAAAAGGGAAAGAGGGGTACAGCACAGTAGTAGAGTACTCCTGGGTTCAATTCTCAATACTGCAATAAATAAATCTATATTGTTAGGTATACAATGTATAGAGATAGAATTTATAACACCAATAATATGAAGGGGGAAGAAAACTGTATGAATAGTTTTTTATTGCAATTGAAGATGTTAGTATGAATTTAAATTAGATTACTATAACTTTAGGATGCTCTATGTAATCGCTATGATAATTACAAAAATATCTGGAGAATATGCAGAAAAGTGGCTGGGCACAGGGGCACAGGCCTATAATTCCTGAGACTTGGGAGGCTAAGGCAGGTGATCTCAGGTTTGAGACTAGCCTCAGCAATTTAGCGAGGCCCTCAACAACTTAGTGAGACCTTGTCTCAAAATCTAAAAAAACAGGGGTTGGATATTTAGCTCAGTGGCAGAGCACTTTTCTAGCACACGCATGGTCCTGAGTTCAGTCCTCAGCTGAACTCAGGATAAAGGACTGGGGATATAATTCAGTGGTAAAGTGTCTCTGCATTCAGTCCCCAGTACCCCTCCTCCAAAAAATCAACAAACTAGGAATAGAAGAGGATTTGCTCAACATGAAAAAGGGCACTTACAAAAAAATCCACAGGGAACATCATACCCATGGTGAAAGAGTGAAAACTTCCCCCTAAGATCAAAAACAAGAAAAAAATGCCCACTTTCTCCACTTCTATTCAAAAGTATTGAAAAGGTTTACAAAATGGAATGGATATAAAACTATACTTGCGGATGACATGACCTTATAGAAAATTCCAAAGAATCCATAAGAAAGCTACTAGAGCTAATAAACAAATTCAGCAATGTTGTTGGGTAGAAGAGCAATAACAAAAAACTAAGTAGTGTTTCTATATACTTGTAAAGAACTATCAAGAGTAGGGCCTGTCACCCAGCAACTTGGGAGGCTGAAGCAGGAAGATCATAAAATCAAGGCTAGCCTCAGTAATTTAGTAAGGCCCTAAGCAACTTAGCAAGACTCTGTATTAAAATTAAAAATAAAAGGGCTGGTGATGTAGCTCAATGGTAAAGCAACCCTGGGTTTAATCCCCAGTACAAAACAAAACAAATAAACAAAAACTTATCAGAATAGGAAGTTAAGAATTCCATATATAATAGCATCTAAAAGAACAAAAATGTCTAAGAATATATTTAACCAAAAAAGGAGGTGAAAGACTTATACACTGAAAACTACAAAACATTGCTGAGTGGCTGGAGTTGTGGCTCAGTGGCAGAGCCCTTGCCTTGCGCATGTGAGGCACTGGGTTCAATCCTCAGCACCACATAAAACAAATAAATAAAATAAAGGTATTGTATCCATCTATAACTAAAAAATTTTTTTAAATCATTGCTGAAAGACATTTAAAAAAAATGGAATATCAATCTGCCCAAAGTAATCTACAGATTATATATATATACACTTTTTTTTTTTCCTTCAGTACTGGGCTTCCTGCATGCTAAGCAAGAATTCTACCCCTGAGCTATACCCCCTGCACTCCCATCTTTATTTTGAGTCAGGATTTTGATAAATTGCCCAGGCTGGCCTGCTTCAGCCTCCTGAGTAGCTGGGATTACAGGCTTGCACCGTCATATGTTAAACATCTGTATGAACATATAATTTACCCATCAGCAATCACTCCCTATTCCCTCCCTTCCTCATCCCAGGCAACCATTAATCTATTTTCTGTCACTACAGTGTTGCCTATTCTGGATATACAGATGGAGCCATACACTATTTGGCCTCTGGTACCTGGCCTCTTTCACTTATTTGATATAATAAGAAATATATATTTGGTCTTTGCCCCTGGTCCTAGCACGGTTTTTTTAATATTTATTTTTTAATTATAGGTGAACACAATGTCTTTATTTTACTCTATGTAGTGCTGAGGATCAAATCCAGTGCTGTGTCACGCACATTAGGGGAGCGCTCTACCTCTGAGCCACAATCCCAGCCCCCTGGCACATTTTTACAACCCTTGGAATTTCCTGCATGACAGAAATGATAGGAAGGTCTTTTGTTTTTCATTAACAAAAACAAAAACCTGAGATATGCCTATAGGAGTCTCTTGGTAGGCCCATAGATTAGTTTCAGAGTGATGGGTAGGATTCCTGAGGATCTAACCCTGTGACTGGAGGACTGGAACTTCCAGCATCACCCCAGGACTACCAGGGAAAAAGAGCTGGACATGGGGTTTCATCATCAACACCCAATGATCTCATCAATCATGCCTACCTACTAACTGGGTTCATGTTACAGACAGCCTAACCCAGGGACCCTGGCTGGAGGATTTGGCCACTGGCTCACTTAAGAAATAAACAAAAGATGGAAAAATAAATTGTGAACTTCATGCAGTTTGATCAAATCAAGAAGCAGTTAGATTGCTTTTCTCCACCAGCCCCACAGAAGCAGTTACAATTTATAGAAACAAAAGCCAGATGATATACATACATAGATTTAATTACCCTGTATTAGAGCTGGGGCAGGGAAGGGATCTTCATTCTTTAGCTTCCTTTAGCCGTTTAGCTTCCTTCTTTCCCCAGGAGGAAGTCTGCTCTTAATTCAGAGTAGGGACTCCAAATTCACTCTCTTTCATTCAGGTGGCAACCTGAGAGTTGTGAGGGCATTAGAAATGGGGACAGTCTTGTGGGGACTAAACTCTTAACCTGTGGGGTTTGCTTTGTGCTAACTCAGGGAAGTTGGTACTGGAATGGAATTGAATTATAGTATAGCCAGTGTGTGTCTGGAGAGTCAAAAGAATTGGTTGATAAAAGGTGAAAAACTCACACCTTTGGTGTTAGAAATGTTGAGTAAAATTAGATCAGACAATATTTTCTTTTTTTTTTTTTAATCTGGTAATTCCATCAATTTTCTTTTGTTCCTTTCACAGATGTTATAAGCCCAACCAACCTTCACTGCTAACATCTAGATAGTATTTTTTAAAATATTTATTTATTTTTTTTTTAGTTTTTCGGTGGACACAACATCTTTGTATGCAGTGCCGAGGATCGAACCCGGGCCGCACGCATGCCAGGCGAGCATGCTACCACTTGAGCCACATCCCTAGCCCTTAATATTTTCTTTTTGAACTCAGAGGTGCTCTATTGCTGAGCTACATCAGCCCCTGCTGTGTGTGTGTGTGTGTGTGTGTGTGTGTGTGTGTGAGAGAGAGAGAGAGAGAGAGAGCGAGCGCGTCTTGCTGAGTTGCTGAGGCTGTCCTCAGACTTGCAATTCTTCAGCCTCAACCTTCTGAATCCCTAGGGATTACAGGCATGGGCCACTCACTGCACCCTAATATAGTATTTTCAGGGTTTATTTATTGGTACTGGGGAATCAAACCCAGTGACTTGTTCATCCTAGACAACTGAGTTACACCTTCTGCTCCTCATCTATTATTGTGTTGAACTGTGTCCCCCCAAAAGTTGTTAAAGTACTAACTCTAACAGCTATGAATGTGACCTTACTTGGAAACCTTACTTGGAACCATCTTTGGAGATGATCAAGTTATTAAGAGGTCATTGGGCCTCTAATCCAATGTAATTGTATCTTTTCTGTTTGTTTGCAGTGCTGGGGATCAAACCTAGATCACTGTGCATATTAGGGAAATATTCTACCAATGAACTATACTCTCAGTTCTGACTGTATACTTACAAAAGGGACTGGAACACACATAGCAGGAAGATACTATGAAGGTACAAGGGAACACTATTTATTTAACAAAGGCTGTTAAGGAGCTAGGGGAAAGGCAATGGAAAAGATTCTCTTTCACATCCCTCAGAAAGAACCAACCCTGACAATACCCTGATTTCAGACTTGTGGCCTCCAGAGTTATGAGACAATACATTCTGTTGTTTAAGCCACTCAGTTTGTGTAATTTATTACAGCAACCCTGGAAACATATATATAAAGTATATATCAGTAACTTATTCCCCAAAATACTCCCTTGTATGGAAACATCACTTTTTTGTTCAGCCATTGAACATTTCAGTTATTGTGACCTTTTGACTAGTATGTATAATGCTGCTATTATAAACATTTGTATACAGATTTATGTATGGACATATTTTATCTTATATGTATATTTAAGAGTAACATGATAACTCGGTTTAACTTTTTGAGCAACTATCAACCATTTTCCAAAAATGACTGTACCATTTAACTTTCCCACCAGAATGTGTGAAGGCTCCAGCTTTTCCATATTCTTATCAAAACTTGTATTGATCCTGGAGGGCACAAAGTGGTATCTCATTATGGCTTTGATTTGCATTTTTCTTATGATTTTTTAAAAATGTGCTTACCAATTTTTTATCTTTAAAGAAATGTATATGCAAATCTTTTGCCCAGTTTTTTGTTTTGTTGTTGTTGTTGCTGTTGTTTGTTTGTTTGAACTCAGGACCTATGCATGCTAAGCTAGTGCTCTACCACTCAGCTATATCCCCAGACACCTTTTTGTGTTTGAATATTTGGTGCTGGGGATCCAACCAGGGAACACTTTTTTTTTTTTTTAATATTTGGAGACAAGTCTCACTCACTAAGTTGCTGAGACTGGCCTCCAATTTGTGATCCTTCTGCTTCTGCCTCTAGAGTAGCTGGGATTACAGGTAGATGCCAATGCTCCTGGTTCCCCAGAACTTTTTTAACTTTTATTTTTAGATAGGGTCTTACCAAGTTGCCCAGGCTGACCTGTAACTTCTAGCCTACTGCCTCAGCTTTTTTCTCAGCTGGGATCTCTGGCAAGCACCACCATATATGGCCCAGTTTTAAGTTTTTATAAAGTAAGCACTGATGTTTAAAATCTTTTTTGTAACATTTTAAAATTAACTCTGTATATCTAAAATATTTCAAAGTTAAAAATTAAACAATACATATAAGAATAATAAAAAGTTAAGAAAACTATAACCTAAACTATCAATAGGAAGTAAAATTGCAACTTTTTATTTTCTATTCTTTAGAGCTTGATTTGTTTCCCTGGATTACACAAGTGATGCAAATCATCTGTACAAATTTTTGGAAATTGGTATCACTAGTAGACCCACTATCCAGGAATAATATTATCATAGAAATTTATATTCTAACACCAATACAGAAACACTTATAAAGTTTTGGGACTCAAGGCTGGGGTTGTGGCTCAGTGGTAGAGCACTTTTCTAGCATGTGTGAGGCCCTGGGTTCAAGTCTCAGTACTACATATAAATAAAATAAAGGTCCATTTACAACTAAAATAAATATATATTTTTTTAAAAAATGTGGGGGATAATTTGTTCCATAGAAGAGAGAGTCAGGTAAACAATGTAGAGCTGGATGGGCTATGGTCTAACACAAATTTTTTATCTATTCTGTTTATGTATTCAAGACCAGGTCTCACTATGTTGTCCAAGCCTACCTCAAACTTGCAATCCTCCTGATTTAGTCTCCTAAATAGCTGGGTTTAGAGGCACAGGCAACTGCACCTGGCTGGAAATTTGTACTGCAAAGATGTGAAACCAAGAGAAATTTCTTAACCTGGCTCACTCAGAGAGTGATGATTGACCTAGTTTTGGAAGGTACTACACATTGAATCCTTACTATTTTCCAAGACAAGTTGTTTAGGGCCTTGCTGAGTTGCTGAGGTTGGCCTCAAGTCCCCATCCTCCTGCCTTAACCTCCTGAGTTGCTGAGATTACAGGAGTGCACCAATGTGCTTAGCTGGAAAGTTAAGGGGGAAAAACAGGGAGTTTTCCAGATGAAGGGCAGCCAGGAGTAAAGGAATATAAGTAGGAACATTGATAGAAATCTTTGATAGCAGGATTGAAAGTTAGGGAGGAAGAGGTAAAATTAGAGGATACTAGATTCTAGAAAGAACATGGATAACCCTGAATGTATTACTATAGATTACCGGGATTCCTTAAGAGTTTTGGGAAAGGATACAGCTTGATTAGACTTATGTTAGATTCATGAACTTGTGGGGAGGACAGTTTGGGGGAATGAGAGAATGGAAGGCAGGGACTGGGGAACCATTAAATATAATTCATTTTATATTCTGAATATAAACTCAAAGATGACCATATGTCCTGGCTGGTCAGAGACAATCCCAGATTACATCTTTGGTCCTACAGTACTTGCATTAGTATCCTTGTCCTGTAAAGTGTCTGGAGAAAAAAAAAATATCACCAACATATAACACACTTGCACACATCAACAGAACTTTGACAATTCTTGTCTTTACTATGTGAGATACACCGACATTACATATTTTATTGTATTACACTTCATGTTTTAAATTGTAGATGCAATTCGTTAAGCTGATTTCATGACACACTACTAATTAGTTCATAACCATGAATTGAAGTTGACCTAGACAACTCCCAGGTCTTCGGAAAGGGGGAAAGGTACAGAATTAAGTTTGGGATATTAAGTTTCAGGCTGCCGTTCTTAAACTTTGGCAGTGCATCAGAACTACCTGAATTAGTGAAAATGGAGGCCCTACCACATAGTTATGCGTGCCTGTCTGCTTCGTATGTACACTTTTTTTCGGTCCTGGGAATTGAATCCAGGGGCACCCTACCAGTGAGCTACATCTCCCCAGTTCCTTTAGTTTATTATTTATTATTATTATTATTTTGGTCTCATTAAGCAGCGCCTGGAACTTGTGATCCTCCCATCTCAGCCTCCCCTGTCGCTGGGATTACAGGAGTGCGCCACGGCGCCAGGTTTGGGATTGCATCTATATGGAAACAGCTGTTAGAACCTCCAATCACAACGTATAAAACGCATACGTATACTCACAGGGTGGAGAATACCCTCAGGAGTTATGCGAAAGTCTAGGAAGGAGCCCAGGCGGGAATAGAGAGCATAGCGTACGGCGCTCGGCGCGTCGCTGTGCCCCAGGCCCTCGCCGACCACAAGTCGAAGCCGCAGAGCCCTACTCGGGGCCCCAATAACTTGACTAGCAGGACCCGGCCCCCAACCGCGCTCGGACGCGCCACGCGCGACGACCGCCCCACAGTGCCCCGCGTTGCGCACGCGCAGACAGCGGTTCCCGGCGTGCAGCGCGGCGGCCGAGCCGGCAGCGGNGTTTGAACTCAGGACCTATGCATGCTAAGCTAGTGCTCTACCACTCAGCTATATCCCCAGACACCTTTTTGTGTTTGAATATTTGGTGCTGGGGATCCAACCAGGGAACACTTTTTTTTTTTTTAATATTTGGAGACAAGTCTCACTCACTAAGTTGCTGAGACTGGCCTCCAATTTGTGATCCTTCTGCTTCTGCCTCTAGAGTAGCTGGGATTACAGGTAGATGCCAATGCTCCTGGTTCCCCAGAACTTTTTTAACTTTTATTTTTAGATAGGGTCTTACCAAGTTGCCCAGGCTGACCTGTAACTTCTAGCCTACTGCCTCAGCTTTTTTCTCAGCTGGGATCTCTGGCAAGCACCACCATATATGGCCCAGTTTTAAGTTTTTATAAAGTAAGCACTGATGTTTAAAATCTTTTTTGTAACATTTTAAAATTAACTCTGTATATCTAAAATATTTCAAAGTTAAAAATTAAACAATACATATAAGAATAATAAAAAGTTAAGAAAACTATAACCTAAACTATCAATAGGAAGTAAAATTGCAACTTTTTATTTTCTATTCTTTAGAGCTTGATTTGTTTCCCTGGATTACACAAGTGATGCAAATCATCTGTACAAATTTTTGGAAATTGGTATCACTAGTAGACCCACTATCCAGGAATAATATTATCATAGAAATTTATATTCTAACACCAATACAGAAACACTTATAAAGTTTTGGGACTCAAGGCTGGGGTTGTGGCTCAGTGGTAGAGCACTTTTCTAGCATGTGTGAGGCCCTGGGTTCAAGTCTCAGTACTACATATAAATAAAATAAAGGTCCATTTACAACTAAAATAAATATATATTTTTTTAAAAAATGTGGGGGATAATTTGTTCCATAGAAGAGAGAGTCAGGTAAACAATGTAGAGCTGGATGGGCTATGGTCTAACACAAATTTTTTATCTATTCTGTTTATGTATTCAAGACCAGGTCTCACTATGTTGTCCAAGCCTACCTCAAACTTGCAATCCTCCTGATTTAGTCTCCTAAATAGCTGGGTTTAGAGGCACAGGCAACTGCACCTGGCTGGAAATTTGTACTGCAAAGATGTGAAACCAAGAGAAATTTCTTAACCTGGCTCACTCAGAGAGTGATGATTGACCTAGTTTTGGAAGGTACTACACATTGAATCCTTACTATTTTCCAAGACAAGTTGTTTAGGGCCTTGCTGAGTTGCTGAGACTGGCCTCCAATTTGTGATCCTTCTGCTTCTGCCTCTAGAGTAGCTGGGATTACAGGTAGATGCCAATGCTCCTGGTTCCCCAGAACTTTTTTAACTTTTATTTTTAGATAGGGTCTTACCAAGTTGCCCAGGCTGACCTGTAACTTCTAGCCTACTGCCTCAGCTNGTATAAGAGACAGGGCAGCCCCGCCGGGCCGCCCGGTCCCAAGCAGCGGAGAGGATGGCGCTGAAGCGGATCCAGAAGGTAAGGGGCCTCCCCACCTTTCGACATGCGCGTCTAAAGCGTCTAAATGAGGGCCGGATGCAACTGCCGCGAAGCGACCGATGACTGGCGCAGCTAAAGGCACTGACACCTGTCTCGGTGGGAGGGAGAACCGCCGCCGGCGCAGCCTTAAAAGGGGTCGACGTGTGCGCGGGGCGGGGTTGGCTCACGTGGGCGGGGTCATGAGTCCGGGTCACGTGTGCGCCTTGCCCAGCAGCTAGAGGCCGGAGGAAAACTTAGACTGGGGTTTCCAGGTTGACGCTAAGTGTTGGGGTTGAATAGGAACTCAGAAGTGGAGAAAAGGGAGAAAGGCCTTCCTGGAGACCGTGATGCTCGGAATGGGGGTGGGGGCCCAGGGCTTCTAGAAAGAATACCAGGCTTTTATCTTGTAGGTAACACGGTGTCTTGGTAGGAGTTCAGTACATTATACGAACTTGGAAAATGCACAGCAGTAGAATAAAAAGTATTTCCAATACTACTCTCTTACCATTTAAACATTTTAGCATAGCTACTGCAGTCTTTTTCTTATACACACACACACACACACACACACTGCATTTTGTCCTACATTTGAATATAACTGTTTTTTGGGGGGAGGACGGGTACCAGGGATTGAACTCAGGGGCACTCAACCACTGAGCCACATCCCCAGCTCTATTTTATATTTTATTTAGAGACAGGGTCTTACTGAGTTTCTTAGCGCCTCGCTGTTGCTGAGGCTGGCTTTGGGATTATGGGTGAGCTCCACCGCCTGGCTATTTATAACGATTTTTGGAGGGGGTCCTGGGGATTATACCCAGGGGTACTTTACTGCTGAGCTATATCCCCATTCCCTTTTATTTTTTATTTTGAGACAGGGTCTCACGAATTTGCTGAGGCTGGCCTCAAACTTGCCATCCTCTTGCCTCAGCCTCCCAAGTTCCTGGAATTACAGGCATGCACCACCGTGCCCGGCTGTAACCATAATTTTTAGCATTTTATCATCCCACCAGTGCATGGCCAGTAAGTAATTTATTTAATTATTACCTGGAGTGGGTGTTTAAAAAAAATAGATTTGGGTGTCAGATGGACCTGAGTTAAAGAATGCAAGGTCACTTCTAGTGGAACTTCACAAAAGCACTTAATCATTCCTAGCCTTCCTATCTTACCTATTTACAGAGTTGTCTTGAGAATTAAATAAGATGGTATGTTTAGTATGTGGTTGACATATACCAAGCACTGAATGAATTAACTCTCCTTTATATTATTCTACATCGTTCTTAACATAAATAATGATGTTCTTTACATAAATAAGGATGTAATGAATACCATTTTGCATTGAGGCTTAGCTTATTTCTTTCTTTTCTAATTTTTTTTCTTTTTTTTGAGATGGGTTTTTTATTTTTCCATTTGTTTTTTCCTAGGCTCAAGCCATCTTTCTACCTCAGTCTCCCAAGTATCTGGGACTACAGACACTTGCCCAAATCAGTCTTTTTAAAAATTTATATTATTAGATTTGATTGTTGGAGGTAGAATTGCACGATCTTTAAGAATACAAGAGACACCAGTCTCCCCACTCCTTGGGCAGTGCTGGGGATTGAACCCAGGATATTGTGTACACTAAGCAGATGCTATACCACTCAGCTGTGCCCCTAGTCCCAAAACTCACTTTTTTGGGGGGGTACTTCTGTTTGAACCTAGGGGTGCTTTTACCACTTGAGCTACATCACCAGTCTTTCTCATTTTGAGACAAGTTGCTAAGGATCTCACTAAGTTGCTGAGACTGGCCCCGAATTTGTGATCCTCCTGTTTCAGCCTCTCAAGTCACTGGGGTTATAGGCATGTGCCATCTTGTCCCACCCTTTAACTCTCTTTTATAAGTAGTTTTCCAAAAGAGATAATTTTAACCAATTGGTCTCTAAAAAGGGTCATCTTTCATCCTAGGGCTTTGAAGCAGATGAATGATATGCTCAGATCTATTATAAAAAGAGCTTTCTGGCATCATATGACTTGGAATAGGGCATAGGGAGACTTGAGACTATTATGAAAGTCCAGCAATTGCTTTGTCCAAGTTAATGATCATGGAATGGATACCAGGCAAGAACAGTACTTGTACAGCTCAGCAGTGGTGGGTTTGACAGAACTTGAGGAGGGAGGGTTATGTGTAGCCAGTAAGTAATTTATTTAATTATTACCTGAAAGGGGTAAAAAGAAAGTAGACTTGGGTGTCAGATGGACCTGAGTATATATATACATATACATAAACACACGCATATATATTCTACGCATCGGCCCCTGGTGTGTGGGGGTGCTAGGGATCAAACCCAGGGCCTTTTTGCATGCTATGCAAGTATTCTATCTTCTTCCCCTTTATAATGCTAATGGTCGAATCGTCTGTGCACTGTCCTTGATCTTACTGGGTGCTCTTGTTTACCATTATATGCATTAAAAAAATCTGTAGCCACACAATAGCACTGACAAGTTGGCAAACAAGCGTAATTACAGTTTAACAGATAATTATATTAGGACCCAAAAGTGATTTTCCCTATGCTAGAGCTGAATTTGAATCTTCTAGCTCCTTTCAGTGAGCACAGGAATAATTATGTGAGTGATAGAATAGGTCACACTATTATTCCTGAAAATGCCAGTTACTGTTCAGAACCCCTTGGTGCTAGTTGGTATCTATCAGTAGGGGTCACTTCTGGCCTTTCAAAAGTTATTTAAGTCCTAATAACTACTTATCATGCCCATAAAGGAGGGACATAGATTCTGGGTAATCTGTGGAGACAAAAGGATGGAGTTCTGGGAAAACCTTGTGAACTGTAGGAGAATCAGCTTGTACTGCTGGCTTTTCCTGCCCCTTACCATTCATGTGGTCTGTCCAGGACTTGCTCTAACAGTCTCATCGAAGAGCTCATTTATTCATGCAGCACCACAATGGATGTAAATACATATCCTGCAGAGTCACAGATGAGGTGCTGAGGGGCACAGCTCAGAGATGTAAGCAGAAAGGACTGTTCTGCAGAGATTTCTGTAGCACTTGCATTTTTTGGTATGTCCTCATATGCATGTTCCCCAAGTTCTCTTCTGCTCTCAACTAGTAATGCTGCTGACTGAACACTTTCCAAGTATAATCCATTTTGTGTGTGAGGAAATGGGTTCATATATATTAGGTAATTATTGAGAACTAACTAGTAGTGTACTGAAGATTCTTTTTCCCCAGTATTGGGGATTGTACCTAGGGGCACTCTACTAATGAACTGTATCCCTATTCCCCACCTCCTTTTTTTGAGACAGGATCTCACTAAATTGGCCAAGCTGTCCTCGAACTTGTGATCCTTTTGCCTCAGCCTTCTGAGTTGTTGATTACAGGCATGTGCCACCTTGCCTGGCCCTGGCAGATGTTTAGAAATCAACTCTAGGAGAGAAAACATTCCTGATTTGTAGAATTTTCAGGCTTCTGTGGGAATACTGCCATCATGACTAATTATATTTAGGGGAGGGGCTGGGATTGTAGCTTAGTGGTAGAGCGCTTATCTCACACAGTGAGGCACTGGGTTCCATCTTTAACACCACAAAAAAATAAATAAATAAAGTAAAGATATTGTGTCCATCTATAACTAAAAAAAATTTTTTTTAAATAAATAAATTTAGGGGTAAGTGGAGTAAGTAAAGCATGGTTAGACAGTAAGGGGTTTCTAGAATGACCACCATGCCAAAGACATAGTGGTTGCAGGAAGGTCTTTGTAGGTGAGATGGTATATGGCTTATTTCAGGTAAGGAAGAATGTAACCATCCAAGTGTGAACTTTGTGCAGGTACTGGACCCTGGGATTGCCTAACATGTGATGGACAGTTACTTTTACAACCTCTGGAAACCCCAAGAAGTCTGTTGGGATCTGGAACTTGGGGAAGATACGGGATGTTAAGAAACATTCTCATACATACAAACTAAAGTTTGAGAGTCATTTCCCAAAATCTTGGGCCTTGAGGCTCATACTGGGCCAGGGGCATCTTTAGGGATTGTGTCAAAGTTGATATCTCATAAAGGGAATCTAGTCATGGTGTAATTACTGGTCTCCATTGGAGCATAAGGTAGCAGTGTTAAATGTGGGTTAACCATATCCTTGGTCTCCATAATGAAGCCCTAGGACTTGCTAAACACCCAGTAGTGGGCTTTGAAATGGTGATAAGGGAGGTACAGTAGAGAGATTGAAGTACCAGAACCTTGTGCATGATGAGCACTTTTTCTGTGCCACTTAATTCATTCCACTTAATTCGTTAGCCCACAGATAGCATCTGACCCCTACCCTTCTCCCAGAGGTTCTCTTGGGGCTCTTCCCCCCACCCCCATTATTGGGGATGAACCCAGTGGTGCTCTGTCACTGAGATACATCCACAGTCCTGCCCCCAATTTTTTTTTTTGTTTTGTTTTTTGTTTTTTTAAGATAGATCTCACTAAGTTGCCAAGGCTAGCCTCTAACTTGCATTCCTCCTGCCTTAGCCTGCCCAATAGCTGGGATTACAGGCAGGCACCACACCACCAAGAGCTTCTTGGGGCACTTTTTATTCTAAGTTCTTGTGAGGTGGTGTCCTCCATCTGAGCAGGTGGGAAGGTAGGCTTGGAGTAAGGCAGATCTATCGGTAACTGATTCCTTGCCCTCCCCTCATCTAGCTCTGTAACCCTGGCTTATTTACCTCACTGCTTTACATTTCATTTTCCTAATTTACAAAATAGAAATGATAATACTTAACTTCTCTGGTATCTTCACAGCTGAGAGTAGGCCCTGG
Organism: Marmota marmota marmota; assembly: GCF_001458135.2. Lineage (NCBI taxonomy): Eukaryota > Metazoa > Chordata > Mammalia > Rodentia > Sciuridae > Marmota > Marmota marmota. The sequence continues at coordinate 19,425,911 of NW_026000153.1, forward strand.
ATTGACCTTGTCTTCATTCACCTCCTAAGGCTTCCCACCTAGAGAAGAATTGTGTCCAGGGGGATCTGTGGGTAAAGATGACCCCAGGCATTCCTCAGCCTAATCCACTGTCTCCTGTTGTAGGAACTGACCGACTTGCAGAGGGATCCTCCTGCCCAGTGTTCCGCAGGACCTGTGGGTGATGATTGTAAGTATTTTTCAGGGCTTAAGCTAACTCTCCAAATTTATCAGCTGAGCACCTTTTAAGAAAACCAATCTTATTTTTCTTTCATTTTGTCAATTGCTTTTTCATTGAAGGTCTTAATTTCACCTCAGTGTGGCAGGTCAGGTTACACTCTGCTGCCAGAAAGCACCCCTCCCTCCACTGAGTCATGAGAAAATCAGTTTGTCCCAGGGCATATAGGCTTCTGTAAAGGGCCTCTGACCAAGTCAGACTTGAGGCACTGATGTAAAAGTTGTTATACAACTAGTTATAGATAAGTATACCTGGGAGCCAAACAGGAGGGCTGATTAGGGGGCAGGGTGGCAGCTACATGCCTCTGGTACCTGGAGCACAGGTATCTATTCTTTTCTCACACTTCTGTGCTTCACGAGGGGAAGACTGAAGAAGCAGCTATAAGCAGTTGATTGGGACAGGGGTTAAGAGAAAAAAGCAACGCTGGCCAGCCCTGTGCCACTCTTTGCAGCCAGCTGGCTAGAGGCTGAAGCCGCCCAGCACTAGAGTTTCCAAGAATTCCCTTATCTTCTTTTCTTCTCTCTTCCACTGGTAGGCAACAGCTATAATAAAATCATAGGGTCCTATAGACTGAAATATGCTTGCATTCACAGCATCATTATTCAATAGTTGAAAGGTGATGACAACACAAGTGTCCATCAGCAGATGAATGGATAAACAAAATGTGATCCTGACGTGCACTACAATATGGATGAACCTGAAAGCATGCTAAGTGAAATAAACCTTGAGGGGAAGGGGAGAGACAAATCTTGCATAGTTCTACTTATACCAATGTCTAAACTAGGCAAATTCTTAGAGATAGAAAGTAGCTGCCGGGCATGGTGGCATCTACTGTAATCCCAGTGTCTTGGAAGGCTGAGGCAGGAGGATTGCCAATTCAAAGCCATAGCAAGGCCTTAAGCAACTCAGTAAGACCCTGTCTCTAAATAAAATACAAAAAAGGCTGGGGATGTGGCTCAGTGGTTAAGCGCCCTGGGTTCAATCTCTAGTAGCAAAAAATAAAAGTTCATGAGGGATTACTAGATGGTAAAGGGACATAGATTGTTTCATAGGCATACTGTTTCTGTTTTGGATGATAGAAAAGCTTTAGAAAATTCTCAGTTTCAGTCCCCAGCACCACAGAGGTGGGGCGGGGTGGTGGGGGGGGGGGGAGAAAGGAAGGGAGGAAGGGAGGGAGAGGGAAATGGATAGTGGCAATGGTTATACAACATTGTAGATGCATATAATACCTAATACCACTGGATTGCACATTTAAAAGTTGAATATAAATCTCATATTTTGTTACATATAGTTTACCAGTATCTAATGAAGAAAAATTTCGTGAAACTAGTGGGAAAAAGTTGGGTGGTATCCCATGTGTGCCTTCATGTCCTGGGAAGAGCTGGAGCTCAAAGGAGCCAAGGTTAGGCAGATGAAGCTAGTGAAAGTGCAGGCTCTGAAGGCTTTCTGTGGGAGTTTAAATAATTTTTTCAGCAGAGCAGAAATGATTCATTTGCATGGGCAGAGTATGAATATGGCAACAAGCTCCAAAGCCTCCTGACACCTGCTTCTTGCTTGCTCCCCTTTAGTCACTGTTTTGCTTGTATTGTCTTCATAAGCATCTTAGATCTCCATAGCATATTTCCCCTCTGACCTGTTACTTAATATCAAGTTAAACTAAGGTCATAGCAAGGTTGGGCTGGTTCTAATTAACTAGAGGCAGCTTCTTGATACTTAGCTTACATTCTTGCTCACCTTGCACTGCAGCCCTATATCAGGAGTCAGCTGTCACTGTTAAAAAGACTAATACCAAGTCCACTTGCCCTAACCAATACCTTGGAGGATGAGGCTCAGACAACCTTGGAAGCTGGCTTTCCTTTCAAGCTTATTTTATGCCTGCCCCATTAACAGATAGCTCCCATACAGTATCTCTTCTCTATTTCCTCTCTCATCCTCTCTCTTTTGGGTCCCCTTTTGGGTCTCTTCTGACTGTGTCCTCAAGCCCTGCTCAGCACCCCAGCGGCTATTAGGGGTTAAAATGAACAAAACCAGAAGATCCTATCCTGTAACCAAGAAAGGACCACTTTTATTAGCTACTCATTTGTCATGGGCTCCTATTCTGAAATATATTATCAAAACACTTATTTAGGACTGGGACTATAGCTCAGTGGCAGAGCGCTTGCCTAGCATCCATGAGGCACTGGGTTGCAGCCTCAGCACCACATAAAAATAAACAAAGACATTCTATCCATCTACAACTACAAAAAAAAAATTTTAAAAACACTTATTTAATAAGGAATTCTATACTACATTTTTATTAGGCAAACTGCCATCTAACAATTAACATGAGTTGAGGCTGGAGATTTAACTCAGTGATAGAGCACTTGCCTAGCATTCACAAGGCCTTGGGTTCAATCCCCAGTAGTGTTGTAGGAACTGACCAATTTCAGGGAGATCCTCCTGCCCACTGATCCACAGAACCTGTGATGATTGTAAGTATTTTTTAGGGCTTCAGCTAACCCCCCAAATTTATCAGATGAGCAGTTTTTAAGAAAACAATCCTGTTTTTCTTTCATTTTGTGAATTGCTTTTTCATTGGAGGAAAAAATGAAACAACAGACCTTCCATTAGCATAAGTTGGAATAAGAACAGAAGTAAAACAAGTGATATTTTCATTAGCTGAGGCAGTCTTATTACAGATAAAGGTATCTTCTTCATCAGTATTTTGTTGAAATATTGAAACAGACTCACTGGCTGCCTTGACTATCTTTGGTCTCACCTAGTGGGTTTGGGAAACTTCTCTTTAGTTCTTGCACAAGAACCCTTGCCTTGGTGTCTTCCCCATCCTGCTGTCATGGGTAAGCCTGTGGAATATTTGAACAGGTAACAGGAAACCCAAGACAGGACCAGGCCTGAAACCTTGAGCCATTTTACACCCATCATGAGTCCAAATGAGATGAATTCCCTTGAGAATAATAGGCCTCTCAGGTGCTCTCATAAGCCCAAACCTATGGTTGTGTAGCCATTTTCCACAAAGGCTTTGGAGTTTTTGCCCTGGGTCACACATATGACTTGGGAGCCTGGAAGGTGAGTATGTGGTCTACTTAAAGATTCCTTGCTGAGTGCACTAGAGCTGCTTTGGGGATGGACAGAGCAATAAAAGTAACCAGGGACCCTTTAGAGGGCAAGAGGTGTGATGTGTAGCAGCTTTGGCTGCTGAAGTCTGGGAACCTAGGAGGAAAAACCAGGAGAGCCTCATCTTATCTTGTCACTGAGTCCCCAGAGCACTGTCTGGTGATATGCACAAGAAGACATGTGTAGATGTGGCAGCCGTGAGCCCCCACAGCTGTTGGCAATTGGTTCTTTAGAGAGACTATTTGGAGAAGGCTTCAGAATGAATCAAGGGAAGAACCAGGGAATAGAAGGCACTTATCAAGAGCAATATGAAAAGAGCCCAAAGCCTGGGTAAGGCCTAGTTCTGTGCCAAGAGAGGTCTGAATTATAGTTACTGGCACCTTTGTAGTAAAGAAATTAATCTTGGACTGGAGCTATAACTCAGTGATAGAGCACTTGTCTCAACATACAGGAGGTCCTAAGTTTCATTCCCAGTATTTCAATAAATAAATAGATATAAAAATTAATCTTGCCCCCAAAAGATCTGAACTTCATCCTCAGCCTCTGGCAGGTGATCTCAAAGATGTCTCACCCAAACAGAGTTTTTGTCTAGAGCCTTTGACCCACACCAACAATGTGATTTAGAGTGAGGACTAGCCATGCCAAAGACCAACTATGTGACTTAAGATGGAGGCTTTGAATCATGCTTGGAGAGACTGGAGATTGAAATCAGACCTGTAGGCATTCAAGTCATTAATCATATGTTTATGACAGAGCCCCAACAAAAATTTCTTGAGTATTGAGGCTTAGGCGAACATCTCTGATCGGCAATATCTGTGTTTTATCACATGTTGATGTCAAGAGAGTCCTGTCCTCATGAGGAGAGAATAATAGAAGCTCTGCATTTAGACCCCTCCTTTTATTAATCTGTGCCACTTCCCTGTAATAAACTGTCACCTTGAGTACAATAGCCTTCAGTGAGCTCTGGGAATCCTAGCAAATTATTGAACTCTAGAATACATTTGGTGTCAGAAGTCAGGCAGTCTTGTGTAAATAGCACACTCTAAACTAAGCAGCATCTTTTCAGTAAAATAGACATGTTATTTGGGGGGGGTCTCATATGTTCCCATCTCTCTTTTGTCTTGTAGTGTTCCACTGGCAGGCCACCATCATGGGCCCGGTAGGTAGTGCTGCTGAGTGCACAGCTTCAGTTTTGCTTCTTATACTTTATACTTAGCACCAGCACTGAATTCTTCCTGTGTCTTCCAGAATGACAGTCCTTACCAAGGAGGTGTTTTCTTCCTGACCATCCACTTTCCTACGGATTACCCTTTCAAGCCCCCAAAGGTGAGGCACCCCCCAACTCTTCTGATGTTTGGACAAAGGACAGCTTGTGATGAAGGGGCCTCTTCAGGTTACAGGTAAAGAGAGCTGTGTATGAACCTTCTCTCCAGGGCCTGTCATTCCAATTCCATGGTTTTAGCCTTCTAGGACTTTAAACTCTGGACTTTGAGAATTAATCCCTGTTGTGAGCAAGGGAGAGTGTGATGAACAGGCTTCTTGCTGAAGTCTCAGTTTTAAGGATGCTCTTGTTTGAAGAAAATCGGTGTAAAAGGACTGACTACATAAGCAGAGGGTACCAAGAGTCTGCAGAAGAGGCAAACAGATCCAGAATTACAGAGTACATCTTCATTGGGGGCTTATAGACAGAAACATGGTTGAAGGTGACATCAAAACAGTGGATCCTCATGACTTGGGTCAGAGGGAGGGAACTTACAATGTGATCAGGACAAATTTGATTTTCATCCAAGCTGGAATGTACCTGGTTTATCTCAACCTAACATCACAGACATCAGGCATATTCCCAGAGCTGATGGCACCAGAGTTCAATTGTAAAGATCCACATGCCACTCTAATAGTTTTTTATCTTATACTATGTGGAGAAAATAGACCAGGTTTACTCAAGGGCAGTCATGGCAGTAACAACTCAGAATGGCTGCTGCAAGTCAATCTGAATCTCTATAATACTCCTCATTGCTATGGCTAATCCTGGTTAGGTCTGCAGGCTACCGTTTCCTTCTTTGAAGTTGTTTACTTATGGTCTAGGATAGGAATTCTTGGCCAGGGTGATTTTGCACTTGCTCCAGGAACATATGGACAAGATCTTGGCATATTTTGGGTTGTCAAAACTTGAGGGGGTTGCTATTGGTATCTAATGAGTGAAGACTGAAGATGTTGCTCAGCACCCTACAGTGTCCAGGACTATTCCCCTTCTCTAACAGAAAATGCCAAGGTGGAGTCATCTGGTCTAGGACCCTGGCAAATCAATTTCCTTTATTAATTTAGAATGGTAGCTTACTTTCCTTTGCTTTTCACACACAAACCACTCCTTCATTAGAGCCTCAGAGAACAATGCCACTGATAGGAGGGAGAGACCTGGGGTCTCCCTGACTACCCTGCCTCTGCCTGTCAAGTAGATTTCTGGGATCTTCTATTTGCAGGTTGTCTTGCTCCTGGACATACATCCTACTACCAGTGTTGTCCTCACTAACCTGGACTCTATATACAAAGCAAAGCCTGCTGTTCTGAGGTTCACAGTCCTAGGGAGGAATAGAGATATTTATTACGTGAGCTAGTCAGTACTGAGAAGAAACACAAGCAAGCAGTGGTTGAGCTGCCTATCAGCTGTGGTCATACATAGTGGGTACATAATTCACATCACTTTTAACTGCTTTCTTTTTCTGATTGCAAAACTGGAAAAAGTTTGTTATTTTTAAATTAGAGAAATAACTAGTGTGCAGATGGAAGCCAGCTTGCTGTAGTCCCACAGAAGATCACAGTTAACAGCCTGGTGTACATTTCTCCAAGATTTTTTCCATATACACCAATGTATATTTTTATTCTCATTTTAAAAATAAAATGCCAATTCTGTTTTGTGAATGAGGAAGCTAAGTCTAAAGGGGGATGTATATCTCCTTAAGATGACATGGATAATACAAGGTGAAACTCAGACCCAGATATTCAGTCTTTTTAAAAAAAGTTTTTTTAGTTAATTTTAGAGTTAGAAAAGTTGCAAAGACTGGGAGTATAGCTCAGTGGTAGAACACCTGCTTTTCATATTCAAGGCCCTGGGCCTAGCCCCAGCACATTCACAACATATAGCACACTTACAACAAAATAGCTACAAAAGTAATATAAAGAGTTTCCATGTATTCTTTTTGTTGTTGTTGTTGTTCTAATTAGTTATATATGACAGTAGAATGCATTTTGACACATCATACATAAATGGAGTATAATTTCTCGTTTTTCTGGTTGTACATGATGCAGAATCACACCATTAGTGTAGTCATACATGTACATAGGGTAAAAATGTCCAATTCATTCTACTATCCTTCCTATCCCCTCCCTTCATTCCCCTCTGCCTAATGCATATTACCTCTATTATTCCCTAGGCATCCCCATTATTATGAATTAGCATCTGCATATCAGAGAAAATATTTGGCTTTTGGTTTTTTGGGATTGGCTTATTTCACTTAGCATGATATTCTTCAGCTCCATCCATTTACCTGCAAATGCCATAATTTCATTCTTCTTAAGGTTGAATAATATTTCATTGTATAGATATACCACATTTTCTTTATCCATTCATCTGTTGAAAGGCATCTAGGATGGTTCCATAATTGGGCTATTGTGTATTGAGCTGCTGTAAACATTGATGTGGCTGCATCACTGTAGTATGCTGATTTTAAGTCCTTTGGGTATAAACCAAGGCGTGGGATAGCTGGGTCAAATGGTGGTTCCATTCCAAGATTTTTTTTTTTTTTGCTTTTTTTTGGGGGGGTGGGGTGCTGGGGATTGAACCCAGAGCCTTGTGCATGCAAGGCAAGCACTCTACCAACTAAGCTATATCCCTAGCCCCCATTCCAAGTTTTCTCCATACTGCTTTCCATAATGGTTGCACCAATTTGCAGGCCCACCAGCAATGTATGAGTGTACCTTTTCCCCACGTCCTCACCAACATTTACTGTTGCTTGTACTATTGATAATTGCTGTTCTGACTTGAGTGAGATGAAATCTTAGTTTTGATTGCATTTCTCTAATTGCTGGAGTTGATGAACTTTTTTCCATGTGTTTGTTGATTGATTGTATTTCTTCTTCTATGAAGTGTCTGTTCAGTTCCTTAGCTCATTTATTGATTGGCTTATTTGTTTTTTTGGTATTAAGGTTTTTGAGTTCTTTATATATCCTGGAGATTAGCGCTCTACCTGAGGTGTATGTGGTAAAGATTTTCTCCCATTCTGTAGACTCTCTCTTCACGTTATTGATTATTTCCTTTGCTGAGAAAAAGCTTTTCAGTTTGAGTCCATCCCATTCATAATTTTACTTATTATGCTTTAGGACACTTATTAAGGAAGTCAGTTCCTAAGCCGACATGATGAAGATTTGGGCCTACTTTTTCTTCTATTAGGTGCAGGGTGTCTGTTCTAGTGAATAAGTCTTTGATCTACATTGAGTTGAATTTTGTGTAGAGTGTGAGATAGGGGTTTAATTTCATTTCATTACATATGGATTTCCAGTTTTTCCAGCAGCATTTGTTGAAGAGGCTAACTTTTCTCCAATAAATGTTTTGGCACCTTTGTCTAGTATGAAATAACAGTATTTATGTGGGTTTGTCTCTGTGTCTTGTATTCTGTACCATTGGTCTACGTGGTGTCTGTTTTGGTGCCAATACCATGCTGTTTTTGTTACTATTGCTCTGTGGTATAGTTTAAGTTATGGTATTGTGGTACCTCCTGCTTCACTTTTCTTGTTAAGGATTGCTTCGGCTATTTTGGATCTCTTAGTTTTCCAAATGAATTTCATGATTGCTTTTTCTAGTTCTGTGAAGAATGTCATTGGGATTTTAATAGGAATTCATTAAATCTGTATAACAGTTTTGGTAATTTGGCCATTTTGACAATATTAATTCTGTTTATCCAGGAGCATGGGAGATCTTTCTACCTTCTAAGGTCTTCTTCAGTTTCTTTCTTTAGTGCTCTATAGTTTGGTATCAGGTAAAGCTATACATGGAGGGCTGTGATTGTATCTCAGTGTTAGAGTGCTTGCCTAGCATAGGTAAGGCCCTGGGTTCAATCCTCAGTACCACATAAAAACAAATAAATAAATTTTTTTTTAAAAGAACACATGGAAGCCGCCTCCATGTATTTTTTATCTAGCTTTCCCTGATACCAACATCTTATGTTACTGTACTGCTCCAATCAGAACCAGGAAATCAGTGCTGGTCACAGTACTATGAACTAAACTGACAACTTGATCAAACTTTACCAGTTTCTACCAGTGTTCCCCTTGAGCTTCAGGTTCCCAGCACTTACTGTTTAGTTTCTTCTATCATCGCAGTTTGTAATGGTGCTTTAGTTTTTCATAATCTTGATGGTTTGGGAGGCTGGAGATATAGCTCAGTTAGTAGAGTGCTTGCATTGCATGCACTAGGCCCTGGGTTCAAGTCCCCAGCAACACACACACATACACAAAAATACACACACACACACACACACATACATAAATAAAATCTTGATGGTTTTGAGGAGAATTAATCAATTATGATGTCAGAAGTCAGTCATTTTGGATTTGTGTGATATGTCCTCAGGATTCGATCAAGGGTAGCATTTTTATCAGACTTACTTGGTAGTCTTGTCAGGGTGTCAAAGTCCAGGAGCGTGATGTCTCTGTGCCTTACCACCTGAGTTGGCCCTGGTAGTTTAAGTTTGTAGCCACTGTTTTGCGCTTTGCTTAGCTGATTCATTGTAAGAGGCTCCTTTTGGGCTCACCTGTTGCAGCTCTGTGCAGGTGTTGCCAACAGCAGCCACTTGGTGCCTGGATATTTTAAATCAAGGTTAAATGTGTTCAGTACTCTGGAGACTTTTCCAGCTTTTGGCAGGGGAGAGGGTGTGTAGTGATAGAGCTAAAATAGCCCCTCAGGATTGGGTACTATTGGTGGTGGTAATGGTAGTGGGGTGGTTGAAAAAGCATTAGCTTGCTTCATGTTTCTCTAACCCACCCTCCAGTCCCCTTTCCCTATGGAAAGACTGTGCATTATCTTTAAAGTAACAATTTCTAATCATTAGAATGTAAGCAGCTAAGAATCTTCCTTAAACAGATAAGGATGTAGTCCTATATATCAGTTGGACCTTTTTTTAGAATCACTAACTGCCCAAGGAGACAGTGAAAACATTGGCTATTATTAAAAGACAGAAGTAAATTCTATGAGTTGGGATTATTTTAACAGGGAAAGATGTAAACTGAAATATGAGAGTGATACTCTACAAAAAAAGAAAGTGCTTCTGTCTTCTTAAAATTTTTCACAGGAATCCAGGCTCGGTGGCACACCTGTAATCCCAGCTTCTAAGGAGGCTGAGGCAGGAGAATCACAAATTCAAAGCCAGCCTGAACAACTTAGCACGATCCTGTCTCAAGATAAAATAAAAAGAGCTGGGGATGTCACTCATTGGTACAGTGCTATGGGTTCAATCCCCAGTACTTCACTTAGGAAGCAAATAAATAGTCTGTTTTCATAAGAATTTTCTGACTGTAGGAGGAATCTGGCAGAATTGCATGATCTTTATAGGAGATATTGAAGCAGATACTCTCCAAGACCCTTTTGAAGTTTGACATTACTGGGAAAAAAAAAAAAAATCATATGGTAAAAGTTGGTTAAGCTCACATACACACAGCCCCCTTCACCTCATCTTTTCAAGTAAGTTCTTATGTTTACTTAGCATGTAAGAGTCTCTGGGTTTGATCCCCAGCACCAAAAAGCCAAAGCAAAACAACAAAAAAAATATTTTGAAGTATATCACACATGCAAAAAATCATGGATGACAATATAAAGGATGCTTCTCACCCACTGTCCAAGCAAAGAAATAGTAATAGAGCATCAGAGCATGGGAAGGAATCATTGCTGCTGCATTGCCCAGCAATTGCTGACATTGCTGGTCTGTGAGGTGTGGGTGGGACTGAGGGGGCAAGCCTTATTCTCATCCTACTCCAAGGACAGTGAAAACTGCATGTGACTTGGAACACCTTTCACATAAGGGGGACTTATCAACCCTGGGAACAGCATCACTCCCTATTTAAAGAGAGGATTCTGGTCCCCAGGAAATTCATTTCAAGAAGTAATGTGTGGCTATGTTTTTTTCTAGAAGAGATCAAATGGTAGGAGTATGTGCAGTGAACACAGTCTTCTTTGTCCCAGTGGTCTGGATCTTTCTTTTTTCTCTTCCAAGCATCATCTACACCTGTACAACCACCTGTGTGTGTTTCCTTTTTTCTCCCATGGCATCTCCAAGATGTCACAAAGCTGCATTTGATTTTTCCATCAAGAGTGCATATTGGAAATTTTTCCATTTGAGCATACGAGTATTTCCTGTGCACTTTTTAAACAGTTGTATATATGTAACACTAATTTCATCAATAATCTCTTGAGAGACATTTGCATTGTTTTATGTGTTTTGCTACAGTGGGTATCCTTGCATATTTGAAATGTGCAAGTGTATTTTGAAGGCTAAATTCTGAGAATGGAAAAACTAAAAGGAGAGAAGAGGGTTTGGAGTATGGCTCAGTGGTAAAATACTTGTCTTTCATGCATGAGGCCCTAGATTCAATCTCCAGCACTGGGGGTGGGGGTAGGGGAGGAAAAGGTCTGTGACCTGGGCTTATCTGCTGGTGGTGATACATCTTATGTTAACAAAGCATCTATGTTTTATGTGTAGCCAAAATCAATGATGGGTGAAATCCAAGTTTTGTCCAAGCTAGTTAGACCCAAGTAAGTAATTAAGTAAAGGATGAGGAATAAATTTTGGCTGTTTCCTGATGTAACTGTTTCCTCATTATATCCACAGTTTGAGTCATTATTTTTTGCACAGACCTTTGGCTTTCTGAGTTCTTTCCACCACCTTCCTTGTTGCTCTTCAGAGTACAGTACTTTTGGGAAGATAATATCAGTCTTCCTGTGTTCAGAATGAGAATCCAACAGAAAATAAGTCAGGGGACTTCTTGGGTTACCTTTCCTGTGTCCTATTAGGGATTGGGATGGGCTTCCAGTTCACCTAGGACTGTGTGAGGCCAGTACAGAGCATACCCTAGTATAGCCCAGCAGTGGCTACTTCAGCTTTACTCAGTTTGTTTTCCATATGTCCCCTTTGGCTTGTCTGACTTGGGATCTCTCATTTCTACAGGTCGCTTTCACAACAAAAATCTATCACCCCAATATCAACAGCAATGGCAGCATCTGCCTGGACATCCTGCGGTCACAGTGGTCTCCAGCACTAACTGTGTCCAAAGGTAGAAACTCTGATGTGTGTTTCATGTGCCCTGTCTCATGTGTTTTTACCCACTCACTGACTGGTGGGCATGGAGGCTCAGGGAGAATGGGCAGCTTACCCAGGTCTCAAAGCCCCATCTAGCCTTGTGCACACATGATGTCCTTGCACTGCAGAGAAGTAACATTAACCAAGCTCAGTGTCCTGTATCTTATCAGTTCTCAGTAGTCAGTCACTATGAGGTGCTTAAGACATCATATAGGTGCAAGAAGAAAATATCAATTTTACTTACACTCTTCATCTAAAAATCAGAAAGACAAATATTGTACTACGTTTTCTGTTCCATCATTTATCCATTCATCCAAAAAGGAACAGCTGAGAATGTGAGTCAGCCTTGAAAGAAGAGATACATGACCTATTCTCAGGAGCCTCACAATTGATGGAAAATCCTCCCTTTCTAAAATAAGCAATACTGAACACATGTCTTTGGGTGAGATTCGAAAAACCAGACAAGTAGAAATGCAGATATTCCTCCTAGTTTGGTAATGCCAGCCTGTAATCCCAGCAACTCAGGAGGCTGAGACAAAAGAACCACAAGTTCAAGGCCAGGCTCAGCAATTTAGTGAAGCCCTAAGCAGCTTAGCAAAACACTGTCTCAAAATAAAAAATAAAAAGGACTGGAAATGCAGCTCAATGGTGAAATTGTGAGTACAAAAAAAAAAAAAAAAAGACAAGAAATGCAGATATTCCCTCTGAACTAAGATGTGCTGAGCATGACCTGTGTGTTTGTGTGTTCACGTGAGTCCTGAATATAGTCAGTATGGTGGCCTCTCAGGTAGGGGATGGGTGGGATGGTGAAAAAAAAAATCAGCTTCCCAAAATAAGCAGAGAGTACGCATGAGGCAGTGCAGGTAGCAAAGCTTTGGGTAACCAACCAGGAAAGGTTGCAGAGAGCCTGGGACAGCTGGCAGGGGTAGGCTTTAGAAGGATGGAGAGGGCCTACAGCAGTAGGCATGGTGAATCCAGAGAGACAAAGCACCACCCCTGCATATGGTGCATATCTTTGCCAGGGCAGAACAGATTCTGTTGGGCTGACAAATCCAGGAAACATCCCAACATCCTCCCAAGATAGCTTCCCTCTGAGTTGAACCTAGGAGAAGTATATGCAGGAAGGATTGCAGGGGCAGCCATGGCAAAATGCCAACCTTGAGGGTCTACCTGAAGCTGAGCTGGCAGACCCAGGGCCAGCATAGTCCTAGATATGGAGTTAGGAAGGGGCCCTTCAGTGGGAAGGAAGGGGCCCTTCAGTGGGAAGGAAGGAAAGAAGGAAGAAAAGCACTGGAACTTGAGTGGCCTGGAGGACTACATCTCAGCTGAGACTAGCAGAGGGGTTGAGCTGCTCTACCATTTGTAGCTTACCCTTGGGGACCTGTGGTTAGCACTCTGATGAACTCACTGAAGGCAGTTTGTTGGGTGTCCTGGCAGTCCAGAACAAAGCAGGAATGATAATCCTCTCACAGTTCCTTCTGCTCTTCACCAGACCCTAGTGGATGATTCCCTTTTTCCAGAGCACACTGAATGTACATTACAGAGATGAGTGCAAGAGTGGAAGGGTTCTTTGGCTTTGTGATTATAGACCTAGTTAAGAATTTTTACCCATTTACTGGGTATTCCAAGTCTATGACCTTAGAAAGTTACCTGAGTGCTCTGAACTCCAGTTCTCTTAACAGGGCTCCTGGAACCAAACACCAAAAATACATGGTATGGTTAAAAACTGTGGGCCTGAAAGATGTCAGAGGCTAAGACCACAGGGGCTTCAGTAAGGGCCCGAGACCATATAGAGGAGGAAGTGTCCTGGAGCAGTGTGCTGAGACTGCATCAAGAAGTTTGCAATACAAACTGCCTCCCAGTTAGAATGTAGCCAAAGCAAATACTTTCATGACTTAAGCAGAATCATTATTAGATTAGGGTGTTGAGGGGAAAAGAACTGCCTGGTCAACTGAAAGCACAAGTTTTGGGGGCTAACTACATCCACAGCTTCATGGCCACAGCTGACTGACCCTTTCTTTCTTCCCAGTTCTCTTGTCCATCTGCTCCCTGCTCTGCGACCCCAACCCTGATGACCCTCTGGTGCCAGAAATAGCCCACACCTACAAGGCCGACAGAGAGAAGTATGCGTCCTCTTTGGATTGCCTTTGTGCCATGGCTGCCAGTGTTCCCACAGACATCTTCCTGCCTGAGCTGAGCCTGTGCGCACAGTGGATGTGCCCTGGGTGTGGCCTCTTGGCTCTCACTAACATGTCCTTTGACTCTCCTCTGAGGAGAGAGAAGGGGATAAAAGCAGTTTACCCTCCTGGATAGTTCATCAGCTGTCCTACAGAACCCTAAAATATTGTTTGCCACACCCTGCCTTGAGGCCAGCAAAGTCAGTGGTCAGCCAAGAATGGACTCAGAAGAATCTGACAACAGGAAAATTCTGGATTAAATTCTAAGGTTTATGGCATAAGACAAGGGTTTGTCTGCTTGGACATACCCAGAGTGAGGCTGAAGCCAGTCAAGGTGGTAAACACAGCTATGGTCAGTTTGCTGGGTGCGGTCAGAAGTCAGTAGTATGTTGCTGTTTCACCAACAGACTCTTACTGCCAATTCTGTTTAAACATCAATTACCAGATCCAGAATTCTTACTCCCTTGGCCAGGTACAACCTTGTGCGCTGAAGCATGGGAGTATTTGGCTAGTGGAGCAGGCCCAGAAGACACTACCCTGTGTTAGTCTGTATGTTGACAGTTATCAAGAAAGAGGCCAGGTGTGATGGGACCCAGACAGCAGAAGTGTCATGTGAATGGCACCTGGGAGAGAATATTACTGGCTCTTGTGAAGAATATTTGCAAAGCCAGGTGTAGTGGTGCACACCTGTAATCCCAGCTTCTTTGGAGGCAGAGGCAGGAAGATCAAGAGTTTCAGGCCAGTCTAGGTAACTTGGCAAGATCCTTTCTCAAAAAACAAAGAGTATCTTCAGAGAGTCTTTTAGTTTATTACTTATCTTCTGTCTGAAGAGATTAGAATGAATTGGTTTTTGTAACATTTTTCTTGAGAACTGTATAGACCTCATTATTATACTCATTGAAGTCTCCTGGTAGCAATCAAAATAAGTTTTAGCTGATTAAATTTTAAGTTGTTTTTACTTACTTTAACATTTCTTATGAGCCCACTGATGTAGTTTAGTAGCAGAGTTCTTGCCTAGCATTCACAGGGCCCTGGGCTCATTCCCTAGCACCACAGGGGGAAAAAACCAAATTATTATAAGCTATTTTAGATATAACAAAAGGCATTTTTTTCAGTGTGTCCCCTAACTACAAATCTCTAATTTACAGTCTCATGGCATCAGATTTCATTACAATAATGAAGATAAATGCACATACCTAGATAACTCTCACTGGTGCCAGGCCTGCTCCATGTACTTTATATACAGACTTGTCCAGTCGTCCCCTCAAACAGATAGTCTTTTTATGGTGAACATCCAAGGAGATGAGGGCACAAAGAGGTGGCCCAGCTGTAGAGGGTGGTGCTGATTCACACACAAGTGACAGATTCTAAAATTTGTGTTCTGGACAGCCTGGAACTATTCCAAGCTGAACCTTGAGTATCTTCTGCATCCATATTGAAGGACAGGAGAGAGAAAGGGTAGAGATTTGCTGCAGTATTACATTTTCCACAGCAGATAGTTAAGAAGGATCAACAGGACTCACCAAGTAAGGGGGTTACAGCCATGACTGAAGTGTTCCTGCTCCAAGGAAAGTTTTTATTTTTTTAATTCATCCATCAATCCTGGATGTTTGACAAGCAGCAGCATTTCCCCACATCAGTCATGTTCTCTGCTCCACGTTGAAGGGACATGACCATTTCAAGTGAGGGTGTCACTCCCTCTGCTTTTTTCTTCCAGGTACAACAGACTAGCAAGAGAGTGGACACAGAAATATGCTATGTAAGTGCCTCGGAGGTTTCGTGGGAGACATTGTTCAAGAGAAGCTGGCCAGGCAAAGAGGTCTTCCTGTGAAGCTCTGAGCTGTCAGCTAAGCCACCGACAGAGTGCCACCTGTTCTTCACACATATGTGGGCCACCCACTTTCTTTGGCTGCAGCATGTTGGTGCCATTCTCAGCCATGGTGGCTTTGACAATGTCACATCTTTGATGCCTAATCAGCAACCATTGTAACTATGATCCACAACCTTTCTGGTTACACTGGAATGGGTCGGTCTGCCCTAACTCATCTGCTCGTCTCTGGGAGGCCAGTCCCTGCACGCCTCCCCTGCCTGGCCTCAAATGGTGCTGCTGCTCACTGTGGCACCACATGGTGGCCTAGCCTGGCCCCTCACTACATGCCCTTTGCCTTTAGAACTCAGTGTTGTCCTGGGTGCCCAGGACAGAGTGGGCTTCCTTGCATCCCGTCTGCTGCAGAATCACATCCCAAGGAGTCTGAGTGCATCCTGGAGGCTCCCAGGAATGGGACAGCATCACCGGAAAGCGGATGTTTCATTCTGTGGCTTCTGCCGTCTTCCTCTGCAGTGCCACATGCTGCATATCTCTCCTCACACCAAGAAGCAGCGAGTGGAAAATGTCAGGATATAAAGCACATAACACCCTCCCTCATGAGAGATGACTGTCTTTTTTAGATGCAAGAGCAAAATTATGAAACCATAGTGAGACTTGGGTTATGCTTTTCTATGTGAGAGGTTTTTCCCTACCTCCACCTCCTCCCACCAGGATCCTATACAAAGTCCAAGTGTAAGCCATTTGCAGACTAGAACACAGGGAGGGGTAGAGACTCAACTGTAAATAAAAATGCAATTCCCTTAAGAGTCTAAATAATAGTTGATATTTAAGTCTCCTTCCCCCACCCCACCCTCTAGGCAGAACAGAAGATATGAAAACTTGACAGGGTTTTCAGAGCCTTAATTAGAATAGTCTGTTAAGTGCCTGGCTTCCTTGCTTGGCTTTCTGATTGAACACATTTTAAGGTTTGACTTTCTGATTGAACACATTTTAAGGTTTTGACTTTAGAGCTGACAGCTTTGAGATTAGGTGACTTAGGAAAAGGCATGAAAGGGATTTCAAATAAAACCTCCAAAGAAGGAGGAAAGTTGAAGGGCTTCAAATTTCTAAAGCCAAATTTAGTTTTTTCCAGGTTGGTTATTCCATTCTCACAGAGTGATGCTTGAGTGATTCAGAACAGAAGCAGAGCTGGGTTGTACACACCTGCAATCTCAGTAACTTGGGAGGCTGAAGCAGGAGGATCACAAGTTCAAGGCCAGCCTCAACAACTTAGCAAGACCCAGTCTCAAAAAATTTAAAAAGGGCTGGGGACCTAGCTTAGTGGTAGAGCACCCCTGGGTTCAATAACCACTACTGCTAGAAGTAAAGAACAGGGCAGCGAAGAGTAAAACTGCAACCAAAAGGCCAGGAAAAACCTCTGAGGGCAATTGGAAGGTCTGCAGATCTAGAACTTGGGGTTAACCAAAGATGACTGTGGGAGTTTGATTTGTTCCTGAAACTCCTAAGTTGTAGCTGCAACCTTATTGCGAGATGTTTTGTCAATGAGAATACCTTCCTGATGTTATTCATGTCATTACTCCTTTTGCAAAAGATGGAGTAGATGGAGCCTGGTCTGCATTTGCCTTTTGGGGGTTTCCATTTAGGATTATCCTGTTATCATAAAGCTTCTTTTTGGGTCCTATGGTCCTTGTTCCTTGCTTCTCACCATGGTTAGGGTTGCCTTCTTAATTTCTCTTTGCTACCCCTTTGGTCTTTGCTTAAACAGAACAGTAAGTCTTAATAAATGGTGAGAATGCCTTTACCAAGATGTCCTTCAGAAAGGATGTTAATGCAGGCTCTGCTAAGCAGCAATGCCATGCAATGTGTGAAATTGTGTACTTCAGTTCAGCATCACAGAGCATTTTGCATATAATGGTTTATGTAGATTAGGAAGTGGAGAATGATTCACATGTTATAGGCAGGTCAGAGGGGAAAATCCAGACCCAAACTGGTGTCAGGGATGTGGGTATCCACATTCTGGATTTTCAAGTATAATAGTTTGAAGAAACGTGGATTTTCTGCATCCAGTCAAAATTTCCCAAGCTTCCCCTCTCTGCTTGAGATAGGTAGTAGAGAAAGTAAAATCAGCCCTTTGTGGATTCCCAGTAAAAATCTTGACTCATTGTGAATCTTAAGTGGGCTTTATACTTGCTGACCCCTTGGACAGGCATGTTCTTGAGAAATCCCCTTAAGTTCTCTCCCAATGAGACAGTCATCCACTTGTCATGCCTTCCAGGGCTCAAGTCAGCCTGGAAAACACTCCTTGGGTCAAAGCTTTGTTGTAACATTAACTATGGTGTGGGGGCTCCTGTGTAACCCACATCTTCAGAAATCATGCTTCCAAGGCAAGTCCCTGGTTAGCAACTGGACAGCAGATCTGAAAAGTCAGCTGTGGGGTAATGTGTTTCTTTCTTTGGACTAGAGAGGTCAGGGAGATGCATTTATTGTATCTAAGGATTGAAGCTAGGGGCACTTAACTACTAAGCCACATCACCACCCCCGTTTATTTTTCATTTTGAGACAGGGTCTTACTGAGTTGGTACCTTGCTAAGTTGCTGAAGTTGGCTTTGAACTTGCAATCCTCCTGCCTCAGCCTCCTGAGCCACTGGGCTTACCTGGTGAGATGCATGCTTAAACAACAAATGTATAATGAATAAATGACTGTTAACTCTCCCAAAAGTTTCTGGATTTGATGAATGGAGCTGAGATTTTGATCATCTGTCAGGTTCCAGGAATATCTGGGAGTTACAAGAACATGACAAAGGGTCAAAATCTCACAGCAAGGATTTTTAACTGTATTAAAATGGTAGCTTGGGTCACAGTGTTCCATGCCTGTAATCCCAGTAGCTGGAGAGGCTGAGACAAGAGAATTGCAAGTTCAACGCCAGCCTCAGCAACTTAGCAAGGCCCTAAGCAACTCAGTGAGACCCTGTCTCTAAGCGAAAAAAAATAAAAAGGGCTGGGGATGTAGCTCAGTAGTTAAGCACCCCTGGGTTCAATTCCCCAAAACAGACCCATGTAAAATGGTAGCTTGTAGCTAGCTGAGCAGTATATCAACACAGAAGAATTCCATACCACCTCACTGAAGTTTCTTAAGGATGGTCATATTTCAAAGAAAGTTTTCCTCAGTGTCAGAAAAGATGCTTATAGGCCTGATCTGCAGAATTACTGGCCTGGAACCTGGTACCCAAAGAGGCAGAGAAGGAGCCCTAAGTTCACTATGGAACCACTTGTCTCTCATCCCTTCTGGTGCCTGACTCTTCTGACTGGCACCTTGTATAAGGGATGGACCTTACATAGCACTGGATCTAGCCATGAGTGCTGGTTATCTGAGAAATGGAGGATGTGGCTATCAGCATCCCTAAATAGCAGCTTGATGCTATGTGGGCAGAAGCAGCAAATAAATCCTGAGCAGCATTCCTTCCAGAGGCCTGCTTGTTCACCTGAAGAAGGACTTACTGTTCACTTCTTGAGGCCAGTTTTCTGACTTTGTTGTCCCTACCGTCTGGTCTTTCCCTGTTGACAGGTTTTATTTAAACAAAACCTAAAGCTATGGGAAATCTGCAAAACTCCCAACAGTCCAAACAGTGTGGCTTCTCTGATTTTTCTAAAATATGTCACCTAACACCTCCCTGCTTCTTCTAGGTCACCACCCTCCAGACAGGCTCAATGGAATCCAGCTGCCTACAACAGGATACCCCTGGAGGGCAGGACCTTAGCAAGCCTTCATGTTGGAGGGCAACAGCAGATCTGCCTCTTGGAGCCTGTCTCTGACTCTGCTGTCCCCTAGTCTGCCTACAATAGTGCCAGTGTCTGATCATGCAAGAAAGACTGTCACTCCCAGATGGTCATTGTAATAATTTTCTATTTATGTTAAGTGGCATTATGAAAGCAGTATGTGTTATGCTCGAGTTTGGGACCTCCAAAAGACCACCAGAGACCAAGATCGATGTAAGCAGCAAAGAGGCATTTACTGAGAGCTAGGTCGGTCCTCCACGCACACAGCAACTGGGTGATGCTGAGAGGCCCCGAGCCTAGGGTTTGCAACAGTTTTATACACTCTTTGGAGAAGGCAGGGACTTTACATACATCATAGCATCTCTTAGCAAATCATCACGCACCGCAGGAAAATCATAAAACAATTCTAAAACATGATTAGTACATTCACTGGAGGGAACAAGTTGGGTAAGGGTGATTGGTTAGTACAAGAGGGGGATTCGTTTAAACTGATTGGTTTAAGCCATGAGGGGAGTACATGCTGAACTACATGGTTTCCCAAAATGTTATCAACCACCATGAACTACTGGGAGGGTCATCTGACATCCCAGGTATTTTCCCTGTGTCATGCTGATTGGTGGTTGCTAGGGGTTTGCTATGGGTCCTCACCTAGCCTGAATCAGGGACACGTGGTGCCACAGATCTCTCCTGTTATTTGCAGGGCGGGTATGTGCCTAGGAGTGCTCATTGGGTTTTTCAAGGACAAGGGTCACACCCCCTTCCTTGGACAGGCTTTGCTCTGAGGTAGAGGCTGGTTTCTCAAAAATGGAGTCACTCAGTTTCTCATATGCAAGATGTGATGGAAGGGAAACACAAGAAAAATGTGAGTGGGTGGGAAACAGGAATGGAGATGATCTACCTATGGTAGGTCCCATCCTCTCTCATTTAAAATCCACTTAAGATTCCATTAGATCTCCAAGAAACACAATGCCCCTCCCCTGGACTTCTACCTGTGCCCTATCCTTCAGACCCTTTAGTCTGGTTCACACCTCAGAACGAAAACGTCTGGGAGCCTTCCTTCCAGATCTTCTCATGATCCATGCACATTTGTGGATGGAAAAAAATGGTCTTTCCTGGAAGGGGGCTGGTTGAGGCAAGATGGTTCTTATCCTTCAAGGTAGTACAACCACCTCCTCCATGTGAAGGTAAAGCACAAAGCGAGTCCTTTTCATTCCTCCACTACCCCACACTTAACCAAACTGCAGAGGGAGAAAAAAAAGTGAGCACCGGCACAAAAGCATTTTTTTTTTTTTTTTTAGATTTTGTAGCGGTGCGATCATCACTTAGCATTCATTCATTCGTGTATTCATTATGTGAACTGTACATGACTTATTCATAAATCAAACTTCTGATGAGGGTCCACACACTGGCTCGTGGGATCCGGTGTGGAGGAAGACTCGTGAATGCAGGCTCTCTCAAGTAAGTGCATTAACTCCGACAAGAATTAACAGAATTAAGCATCACTCCTGGAGCTACTAAGCGGTTGGACTGGAACCAGAGCACACGCTAGGCCACGCCTGGGGAGACCACCCTGCGGACGAACAGAAGCTGACAAGACTGTTCCTCTAGTTCGCCAGCGCCTGAAAACAATAACCTCAACCAGCCTTCACCCGGAGGAGAGCGCAAAGGCTACGGTTCAGTCCCGCCTCTACTTTCACTTCCGGTCTCGGGGCGGGGCTTCCGGCTGTCAGAGGCGAGGCTTCCGTCCACCTGGGCGGGGCTCCGGCGGTCAAGGGAGGCTGCCCCCAAAAGCTGCATCGGCTGAGGCTCGGGGACTGTGGGGCGGACCATGGCGGCGAACCTGAGCCGGAACGGGCCCGCGCTGCAAGAGGCCTACGTGCGGGTGGTCACCGAGAAGTCCCCGACCNCGAGAAGTCCCCGACCGACTGGTGGGCAGCTGGGCGGCCCGGAGTGGGTGGGGGACGCTAGCGACAGGCGGCGCGGCCGCAGGTGGTGCGAGGCTCACCTGCCTGCCCGCCCCACACCCCAGCTTTGTGCTGTCCCACCCTTTTCACCGCTGCCGCGTAGTTCGTGAACGGATGGAACAGCTTGGGAGACCCAGCCCTTTCCCCTGCACCCTCGACGCCTAGTGTCGGCTTCGCGGCCCTCTCTGTAGGACTTCGCTCGGTGTTACTTGCTGGCCTCGCCAGGTTCTTTTTTCCAGCTTTGGGACTTCCCTGGAGAAAGGGGTCCTCCGCAGCTCCTCCACTCTCGCCTGAGAAGGCGGAAGCATCGCTTGGGTTCTTCCGAACGCTGAGTTCAGGGATGGCCTTTGAGAGGGGTCTGACAGCCGGGCTGGGAAACATGAGCTTGCTCTGGAGGCTCAGACAAGGAGGACAGGTTGGGGGGCCCTAGTTCCCTGGGAATGTGGATTTCAAGACCTCTGCTTCTCTTTTCTTGTGTCTGAATCATGGGAAGAATAAAAATAGGATGCTGGCCACCTATTTAGAAAAAAGTCAGGTCTTCCCTCCACCACTCCCCCGCAGGCTTTGGGAGGCTATCAGTGTGTAGGTCCCCTTATGCAGTTGATGAAATTACAGTACTGGGAGCCTGAATCTGAAGTTTCTGGGGGTAACCCTGGGTAGCCCCCATACAGATCAACTCTCTGCCATATGCATAGCTGTAAGTAATTCTCTAGTTCTCTTTTTCACTTTCCCATTTGCTTAAACTGACCATTGACCAGTTTTTAGTGCTTTCAGTTCTAAGAAATATGCTTAGTATGGTAGATTTAGGTAACCAAACTTGGAAATTAGAAACTAGAACTTGGGGGTGGAGTTGTGGTGGGACCACCCCCACCCTGTGGTCAGCACTGAGACCTTCTCTACTGAGTATACCCTACTGTGTGGGTCCTCATGGACTCCCTTTCTGTGTTCTGGGCTAGGCTTTGCTGCTGTAACCAGCCACCTCTCCTTGTCTAAGTGCTTTCTTGTCTCCTTTATACTTGCCTGGTGCCTCAGTCTTCTCAGGAACTGTCACTGTTTTTGTTTGTTTGTTTTGTTTTGCTTTTTTTTTTTTTTTTTGTACTGGGAATTGAACCCAGGGATGCTTTACCACTGAGCTACATCCCTAGTCCTTTTTATTTTTTACTTGCTATAGTAAGTTGCTGAGGGCTTCACTGAGTTGCTGAGGTGGGACTTGAACTTTCAATCACCCTTCCTCATATCTAGAGTCACTGGTTACAGGCATGTGCCACTATGCCTGGCGAACTGTCACTGGTTTGGGTGTGATACCTCACAGCCCAGCTGGTAATGCAGACTTCCCTTGTTTCTAGTCTTTTCTTGGGTTTCTTACCAAAGTTGTCTACTGCCACCACAGCCTGGTTCTGATCTGTCCCATCTACTCTGTATTCCTCCTAAAGGTGCTTAGCCTCCTCTTACCATACTCTGCTTGGATAGCCATGCTGTTGCCCACTTACTCACCTCCAGGCTCCTGAATAACTGCAGATTGTGTCAATTGCATAAGCCCCTGGCCTCCAACCCTAATTGTCACAGCCATTTAGGTAGTTACTCAACAAACTGAGGCAGGTCCCCTTTCACTAGCTGAAAAAGATCTGGACTGTCTTACTTCCCTACCCATAACTCTGCAGTGACTTCCCATTGCACATTGAATAAAGCCCAGACTCCACCCCACTGACTTGCCCTGTATAACCCTGTTTTGCCTCCTGTTTACCACACTGTGGCCACACCTGCTCACTACTACTCTACCCTTGCCTTTCTCTTCCTCAAATTTATAATCTGGTTCCTCTTCAGAGCCCTTGCTCTTGTTACTTCCTCTGCCTGGAGCACACTTCCTCATCATCCCAGGTATGGGCATGCCTTCAGGTCTCTGCTCTGAGGTTTCCTTCTCAGAGACCTTTCTGAATTCCGAGCTCCCTGACTACAATCACCTTTTCCTCTCCTTTAGTTTCACTTCCTTCATTTACATACCTTGTGGATTTTCTTGTCGCTTTTATCTCTTCACTAAAAGGGGTAGGATGAACTTGTCTCTTTCCTTGGTGCCTGGTACAAAATTGTTTTGTGTACTCAAAGGTCAGATGAAGGGTGGACTGAATGATATAGAAGAAGCAGTTGAGAATATCAGAGGAAGAAGAGCTGATCTCCAGTTTGGTGGGTCATTAAAGGTTTCACACAGCAGATGGCATTGCATCAGGCCTTAAGGCCAGAACCACAGCCCTATTAGCTCTCTAACTTGGATCTGTCTCTAGTCCCCTCCCTTCAGATCTTGATGAGATTGTGCTCATCTGGTTCATCTGTCCCATCCTGTGCCTTTTTTACTCTGTGGCAGTACATTAGCCTAGGTGTGTGGTCTATCTTGTTAGAAGGCAGGTTCCATGGGCGGAGCCTTTGGTGATTGTTCATAGCTGCATTTCTATTGCCAGTAAACAGTAGGTTCTTAGTATACATATTTGAAAGAATGATGGAATGTAAGGGCTTTATTTACATGCCACACATCCTTGCTATGCACAAGCCAGTGCACCAGATTTTTTCATGTTTTGAAAGAAGAGATGGGAATGTACCTCTGAACTGGGAACAGTCTTGAAGGTGGTTTAGAGTGGAACTTGGGGAGAGGGGAATGAAGTTGGAGGGATAGGTGGCAGATACCAAGTTGGCCTTATTAACTGCCAGATCTCTTCTTAGAAGAGATAAGCTGCCATCTTCTGTTCCCTGCTGCTTGTGCCAGTCCCTGTGCCCTGGCAGCCAGGCCTTGTGGCCATCAAGAGAAATGGTTTTGTTGGGCATGGTGGTGCACACCGGTAATCCCAGTAGTTTGAGAGACTGAAGCCAGAGGATTGCAAGTTCAAAGCCAACCTCAGCAACTTAGTGAGGCTCTGAGCAATTTAGCAAAACCTTGTCTCAACACATTAAAAAATGGCTGGGCATGAGGCCTGGTGCTTAAGCACCCCTGGGTTCAATCCCTGGCACCAGGAAAAAAAAAAAAAGAGAGAGAGAGAGAGAGGAATGGCCTTCTTTCCCCCCACAGAAAGTTCCACCAACTCAGGCTGACATCTACTGCTTTCCAAATCTTTCTTCATATTTCTCTGTGGTCCCCCCCCCCCCTCTATATTCTGTTTCCTCTCCTGATAAGCAGCAGCTCTTTTCTAGTGGTCTGCCTCCTTCCTACTAACCAGGTCCACTGGGCATGGGGTTTGATTTATCTTTCTCAGGCATATGCATCCGCCCAGTGGCATTGGCAGGCCGTTATCCTGTCTGTTCTTCCTCCAAAGCTGGAGAGATGACAGATACTGGGCTGGGTTTTATCTTTGACTTTCTTTTAGAGAGATCATTGCCTCTACCCTATACCCACCAGCACTGTCAGAGGTGTTAAGCTCTTACATGGTTGGTACTGATGACTATGATTACACTATGGGGAATCTCAAGCAAAATTTGCCTCTCGAAGGCCATCTCTCCAAGAATGTTCTCCTTGAGTAACCCTTGTTCTTCATAGCTCAGATTTAACTGTCTTTTTAACTGTCAGATTTACTGTCTTTTCTCACCACCTGTGGGGCACAAGTTTGTAAGCCAAAATTTTTTCAGAGTCTTATAAATAATTAGTATTACCAGAAAGAAAGGCAGCCCAGTGTCAGCCATGGACAGTTAAGTTTCCACAAGATAGAAAGTCTGCATCTTGCCCACGGTTCCTGTCTGTAAGAGGTTGGTGGGTCACTGGTCTTAATTGACTTCTTGTAACATTGTCCCTGTGGGTTCTGATACTGTGCACACCTATTAAAATCTGAGTTTGCCAGGAGACTATCTGGGGGAGACCTGCCACACCACCCTTCACTAAGGCAGGGCAGATGCACCCCCAAGTGTTGGCAGCCTCCAAGTTGCCTGGTGCATCTTTCTCCTTCCTATCTACTTACCTACCTCATATGTATCTCTCCTTTGAGATGCTTTGGATTCAGAAATATATATGTATCTTTTGTCTTTTTAAATTCATGAACCTGGTAGCCAGGTGAGTATTTTACACATAAATGTGTGGAATGTTATCATAAAACTCAACAACTTACATTTTCCTTTAAGTAGGTATGTGTTTCCTATCTCCATGGCTTTGTCTCTCACAGCAAGTCCTGTGATTAGTCAGCCTCAGCATGGCCTCAGACATGAGAACCTGTCTGGCAGGTCAGAGTGGGGCAAAGCAGAGTCTGCATTTGCCATGGTAGGTGTGGTGAAGGCAGATGGAGCCCAGGGTGCTGACCACTATACCCACTTTTGTTTTATTTCAGGGCTTTGTTTACCTACGAGGGCAATAGCAATGACATTCGTGTGGCTGGCACAGGAGGTGAGTATCCCTCAAATGGACTCTTAGCACCAGGAGGCCAGAGAATATGGTGTATAAAGGAAGAGGGTTTTGACTGTTACTGGTCCATCTTGTTGGCATTTCTGCTATCCCAGCAGGAGAAAAAGGACTCAGGCAGACAGGTTTCCTCTGCATGTGACTCCACTGCAGTCACATTTCCCCTCTTTGAGAGTAAGAGTGGGAAGCCTGCCTTCTGCAGACCTATCCCCATATTAGCTCCATTGAGGGATTCCTTGACCCCCTGATTAGGATATGGACCAACACAAGGCAGGTCTAGGGGCCAGAGCTCTTTCAGTCCTCTGGGCAGCATGGGTCCTGGCCCTTTACTGGACATTTCTGGTAAGCTTTGGGTTTTAGATATTTGTGAGTGAAAACATTCTTCCTCAACATTTTATCCCTGGATACAGGGAAGTGCTGCTCTTTCTGGAGAAGCCAAGTGAAAGTAGCCAGCCCTCTCCAGATCATGGGCAGTCTGTGCCCAGGGTGGATGCCGGCTAGTGCAAGTACAGAAGCCCCACAGACCTTCTCCTCTGCCTCTTCTCTGCCCTTATCATGAGCAAGAGCACTGGGGAGAGGCAGTGTCACTGCAGGTGATGATGGGGACCTCAGTATGGGCAGTTTCTGCAGGAAGAACTGGCTCCTGGCCACCACTGGGCAGAAATTGTCAAGTAGGCTGAGCTAGAGATGATGTGGTATGAACCCGAACTGATACTCTGATCCCTCCCCATGCTCAAGGCCAGCATGCCTATACTCTGAGGTTCACCTGACTTCCTCCCACTCCCAGTACTGAGCAGAACGTGGCTGTGTTGTTCAGTGAGTGCCTGGAACAAGTTCTCTGCTTGGTGGAACAAGTACAGTTTTAGTGACAATTATTGATAGAAAGCCCTTCCTCCTACAAGCTGTTTTCACTGATGCATCCTCTTTACTGAATGGGCATCTCACATGACATGGTAGGTGCCTGAGAGTTGCAGGGATCAGCAGTCTGAGTGTCCTTCTACTGTTGCCAGTGACACAAAGCAGGACTATGCTACCAATGCAGCATTGACTGCGCAGGTTCTGTGGAGCCCTGTAGCTAAAATGCCTGACCCAGTTCCTCCTTTCAGCTTTGGAAGTTTGGGGTTTGAGAATGAGTGTCATGGAGAATGGCTTATGCAGCCCATCCTACTCCCAGCATCTGAGACTCTGAGGACCAAGCCAGTTGTTCAGTTGTGAGATGTTACAAGAGATCTGACCCTCTGGGTGACTCTGATGTCTAAGTGAACATGTGGCTCCCAGTGGGGGTGACTTAGTAGCCCCACTATCCTGGGGCCCTTTGTGGAGTCCAGGCAACAGTAAAATTGATGTAGAGATCCTTCACTTTGATGTTTGTGATCTGTAGTAGAAATGATATTTTTAATTTCCAGAGTTTTCTTTGAGTGGTTTTTAAACTAGTGTGGGTTTTAAAAAAAAAAGTCACTTGAGGTGCTTGTCAGAAAATTCAGTCTCCTACCCAGGTGTAGTAGTGGTACATGCCTGTAATCCCAGCAACTTGGGGGGCTGAGGCAGGAGGATGGCAAGTTCAAAGCCAGCTTCAGCAACTTAGTGAAGCCCTAAGCAATTTAGCAAGACCCTGTCTCTAAAGAAAAAAGGGCTGGAGATGTGGCTCAGTGGTTAAGCACCCCTGGGTTCAATCCCTGGTACAAAAGAAAATGCAGTCTCTCAGGTCTCACGAGCTATGCTAAATCAGCCTAGTGTAAGTAGTTTATTTTGTTTTTATTTTTATTTTATTGTGGCATTGGGGATTGGACACTGACCCTTAAACCTGCCAGAAGTGCTCTATCACTGAGCTATACCCCTAACCCCAGAAACCTGATTTTAAATTCAGCTCCCAAGGATGATTCTGAGGTTGATGGGGTAAGAAGCCCTAGTGAATAGTGGCTTGGGTTCCCTTACTGATGAATCAGGCATTGGGGTGGGCAAGGGACACTGGCCACCTCTAACCCTCTCTGTGACTCTGCAGAAGGTGGTCTGGAGGAGCTGGTGGAAGAACTCAACAGTGGGAAGGTGATGTATGCCTTCTGCAGGGTGAAGGACCCCAACTCTGGCCTGCCCAAGTTTGTCCTCATCAACTGGGTACGTGGACTCATCTCATCTAGTATGACAGGGGAAAGTCCCTTGATTTCTTTCTTATTTTGACTTTTTTTGGGAACAGTGTATTTTACTGGCATGATTTATTAAACAGAACAGTTGAAAGCTGTTGAAAGAGCAGAATAGTTAATTAATTCATTGTAGCCCAAAGAATAACTGTCCTTGTCAGAGGAATCTCAACAAGTTTAAAGCTAGCTTCAGCAACTTAGTGAAATCTAGTCTCAGAATAAAAATTTAAAAAAGAACTAGGCATGTAGCTCCATGGTAGAGCCCGCCCATACCTAATGTGTGAGGCCCTAAATTCAATCCCCAGTACAGCAAAAAATAAACAAAATAACTGGCCTTGCTACACAAAATTCATTCTCTAATCCCAGAATTAGTCCTGCAAAGTGAAATAAAAATAGTCAACAGAAGAAATTCCTGCCTCATTTCCTTCATGGTAGTCCTTTTAGTGAAGCAGAAATCCTAAGGAGTGTGCAGGGACAGGAGCTCCAGCAGAGCGTAACCCACCTCATTGGGAATGAAGAAAGTTCAAAAACCAGGTGCGGTAGTGCATGCCATAATCCCAGTGGCTTGGAAGGCTGAGGCAGGAGGATCACAAGTTCAAGATAGCCTCAGCAACTTAGCAAAGCCCTAAGCATCTTAGTGAGACCCTGTCTCTAAATAAAATATAAAAAGGGCTGGAGGCTCAGTGGTTAAGTGCTACTGGGTTCATTCCCCGGTACCAAAAAAAGAAGAAAAAGAAAGCTCAGGAAACTCCCCCACAGTGGAAACCAGCCGCTGTCCTGCCCAGAGAACAGTTCCTGAGCTCCTTGGAGGTGTAAGAACTAAACTCATTGTGTGACTCAGTTGGGAGAATGATGGCTACTTTGAGGGGATTCTGTTTGGGGAGATAAGAAAGCTGCTCTGTGCCTGGGAACTTGTGGAAAGGGAAATGGCTTTGGGAGGAGGCCTGGGTCATGCTGGATGTACTTGTGTTGCAGACAGGCGAGGGTGTGAATGATGTGCGGAAGGGAGCATGCGCCAACCACGTCAGCACCATGGCCAACTTCTTGAAGGTGAGGGCTACACCAATCCTGCTGTCCCATAAGGGGCCTCACAGGATCAAACACTCCAGGTTCCTGGGTGCATCTGAGTTGGAATTGGAGCTGGAGTCAGGAGCATGCTATTGACTAATGCTCTGTTTGGCTCTCAGGGCATGAGCAGAGGCTGCTCCTCTGGTGACCCAGGTACATTGGAGGTACATAGGAGGCAGGGATGTGACCAGATAGAAGGTTGTTCTCAACAGAGCAGGATTAAGGATCATGCTGGAGCTGATCCAATGGGAAGGGCTGGCCCTGGGTTTTGTTTTGTTTATAAGTACTCTAGATAGTTTAGCAGCATTGTCAGGATTTGGAGAAAGAAAAAGGATGCTTGTGCCCACCACCATAACATCATTTTAGTGTATTCATTTTTAGCCCATTTCTGCAAGTATTCACATCAGTTGTTCTATGGTCACCTTTTTTCAATTTCAAAAGCAGTTATGTTGTAATTATTATTTGTTCACTTGCTAGATGACCTTTTTGAACTTCTTTGATTACTAGCAAAGAGACATCTTTGATTCCCAGTTCTACAAATACGTTTTCTGATATGCCTCAGTGTTTCCATCTAGTAGCTGAAAAGGCTTCCAAGTTTATTTGGTCTAGCTGGGCATAGTGGTGAATGCCTGTAATCCCAGCAACTCAGAAGGCTGAGACAGGAGGATCACAAGTTCGAGGTCAGACTCAGCAACTTAGTGAGGTCTTAAGCAACTTAGTGAGACCTTGTGTCAAAATAAATAGGTCTGGGCATGTGGCTTAGTGCTTAAGTGCCTCTGGGTTCAATTCCCCATACCAAAAAAAAGTTATTGGGTCTAGTATAACAGATAATGAGGTCATGGGTCTGCTTCTCAGGAAGAACTTGGTGGCTGACTGGGCATCTCCTGAGCTGCAGCCGGAACTATTATAACACAGAGAGGAAGGGCCTCAATTCCCAGCAGCCAGACAGATGCCTTGCCGTCTCCTGTGGGCAATGGTGGCCCCTGCTACATGGATAGACATGAGTTTTTTCATCCACCCCTGTGCTTGCAAAGCTTATCTTTAAGTGCTGCTTCTGCCACAGGGGGCCCATGTGACCATCAATGCACGAGCAGAGGAGGATGTGGAGCCTGAGTGTATCATGCAGAAGGTGGCCAAGGCCTCCGGGGCCAACTACAGCTTCCACAGGGAAAGCAGCCGCTTCCAGGATGCAGGACCCCAGGCCCCAGTGGTGAGTGCTGCCTGCCCATCACTGAGCTCTCATTGCTGAGTACTTAAGGATGGGGGCCAGGAGTCTATATGGTTCCCAGTGTCTATGTAGTTGGACTCCTCATGCCTGGCTTCCATAGATGGTAACCATACTTGCTGGTTGGCCCAGCCATTCCAGAGCCTTTGTCTGGAGCCAGCTATGTATGGTCAGACTGGAGGCTCTTCAGGAATGCACAGCTATAATGGTCCAGCCATTTCCCAGGGTCACAGTGCCAGTAAGTCCTTGGTGGTCCCTAGCAGGAACCATTGTAGAGGAAGTTCAGATGGCATCAGAGCAGAGCCCTACCTACCCACATTATAGGGAGACACCTGTAGATTTGTGGTCCTTACACTGAGTGGTCAAGTTGATAGTGGGGAACTGTAGCATCAGACATACAGTTGGGTTCTGCAGTAATTCCTGTGGACAATGCTGTGACAGTCAGCTCTCTAAGGGGTAGCCCTGGCCAGAGGCCTGCCTTAGAACTACCTGGTCCCAAGGAGTCTGCAGACAGGACCTTTCCTGCCTTGGCCCCCATGCACAAGGGCTAGGTACCACCAGAGACCCCTCCAGTGTTCTTGGGATTCAGCATCACTGCTGGGGCAGTTTCCTGGGCCTCTTTCTGGGCATGTGGTATCTATCTCCTTGAGGGTGAAGGGCCAGGCTCTTACGTACCCACTGAGTCCACTTACATGCTCTTATAAATCCTTTCCACACTACTCCTACCTCTGTACCTCGGGGCCTGTTCTTCCACCCAGGGCCAGGTCTCTAGCATTTGCTATCCCCCACAGGGTTCTGTGTACCAGAAGACCAATGCCATATCTGAGATCAAGAGAGTTGGAAAAGACAGCTTCTGGGCCAAAGCTGAGGTAAGAACCATGGAGTAGGGGCAGGCACGCTGATAAGCATGCTACACAGGTGTGTAGTGAGTGTTCTACCTGATCTTTTATAGGTAGTTAAAGTAAGGCGTAAGTGGATTAAGTCACAAGGCATGTGAGGGATGTGCTGTAGTGTCTTTCCTCAACCACATGCCTGTGGGACCTGGTCCCAGGCAGGGGGTGAGGCCAGGGGTCAGTGTAGGGTTGAGTGGCCAGCCCTCCCTGCAGAAGGAGGAGGAGAACCGCCGGCTGGAGGAGAAGCGACGGGCTGAGGAGGAGCAGCGGCAGCTGGAAAAGGAACGCCGGGAGCGGGAGCTGCAGGAGGCTGCCCGCCGAGAGCAGCGCTACCAGGAGAAGCACAGAGAAACCAGCCCCTCAAGGTAAGCCCACCATTCACTGGGCTAGGGTGCTGGCCTCATGGTGGGGGGATCCCTTGGGTGTCCCTGTGTGCTCACTTAATCCCTCAGAGGCAGGACGACTGAGGGTACAGCATGAGGGGCTGCTGAAGAGCCTTAGCTGTCTTCCCCCGACTCTGGCCCTTCCCAACAGGACAGGTGAACAGCAGCAAGAAGTGGTTTCGAAGAACAGGGAGGAGCAGGTTAGTCTTGGCATTTTCTCACAAAGGGTCTGGAAACTTTCTAGTTTGGATCCATCACATGTCAAAGCGCCTGAACTCAGATTGAGGGCTCAGCTCAGATTCCTGAGACACATCTGGGCATATCAGATATGCCAGTGGGAAGGAAAACCAGGAGCAGAAACTTCTGGCATGGATTGCAACCTAGTCCTGGGAGAGGCCCTATCAGCCCCTTGGCTTCTTGGCCCCGCTGTAGCCTTCAGGGCCTACTTGCTGGGGTAGGGGGCAGTGAGGTGAGAAGCTCTTGAGTCTTACTGCTCGGGTCAATGTGTGCTCCCCTAGGTGTTTTCTGATCAGCGGACTGCACACCCACGGGAGATTTTCAAGCAGAAGGAGAGGGCCATGTCTACCACCTCCATCTCTAGTCCTCAGCCAGGTGGGTCATCCCTCTGGGCCTGGTCACAAGACAGGTGTATTGGAGAATGACAAGGAACAAGTGAGGAGAGTAGCTTCGGGCTGAGGTGTCTCCTCCTACCCATATGGCTGTGCTGCCTGCCATCTCTCTGTACAGCCCTGGAGTCTCTGTACCTGTACTAGCTGGGGCCAGCTCCCTTGGGCTGCTTTAACAGACCAGGTGGGTGTGTGGGTGCCAAGAAGTGGTTCTGAAGTGGTGGGGATGTTGTTTGTGGGGGTTTGCAGGCAAGCTGAGGAGCCCCTTCCTGCAGAAACAGCTCACCCAACCAGAGACCTCCTTTGGCAGAGAGCCAACTTCTGCTGTCTCAAGGCCCAGAGCAGGCAAGGCATTTGTTATTCTATGGGACCCTGGAGGGGGACTATGGTGGAGAAGGGAGGGTTGTGGGAAGGAGAGGAGTCAGAACCTGCTATGTCCTCTATGCAGATGTCTGTGAGGAGCCAGCACCCAGCATTCCTCCAAGTCTGGTGCAGGCAGAAGAGGAAGCCACGTACGAGGAGCCTCCGGAGCAAGAGGCCCTCTACGAGGAGCCCCCAATGGTGGGTTCTCTGAAGTGGGGTGGGGCAGTGAAGGAGTCACAGGCATGAGTTTTCTGTGACACACTAACGGTTTTGAAGCACTTATGGATTCTCATTCAACTTTTGAAAGAGCCCCATGCTATAAGTTATGTGGGCCAGTGCCCATGTGACTGATGCTGGGTGAGGGAAGCACCTTGCAGTTTGGGGCTACAAAGGCATTTGCACTGTCTTTCAGCCTCTATATCTTGGGGAGATGACTGTGGTGCGGGTGTGTTAGGACAGCAGTAGCCCCCAGCCTTATGTTGCTGCTCACCCTGCATGTGCTGTTACCCCTGCCTTCTCAGGCCCTAACTTGACCTGAGCCACCTGGGTGAGAAGGCTGAGTCTGGGTTAATCCCATCTTTCTCTCTCAGCAGGTCCAGCAGCAAGACACTGGCTCTGAGCACATTGACCACTATACACAGGGCCAGGGGCTTAGTGGGCAAGGGCTGTGTGCCCGGGCCTTGTACGACTACCAAGCAGGTAAGGTGCCCTACCTGGCTGCCGCAGATCATGGGTCCTGAGATTAGGAGATAGGAGCAAATGACTGGGGCTCTGTAGGGAGACAGCACCAAGGGTGTTGGGAAACAAAGAGGAAGGTGGGAGGTAAGTTTAAGGATGGAAGCCCCACTGGAACTGTGATGACCATGGCACTGAAGTTTCCATCCTAAGACAGCCTGGGCCTCCCCCACATACTCTAGCCAGCTGCTTACCATCCCTTCACAGGAACCCCATTTGCCATCTTGTATAGCCTCCAGGTCTGACCAGAGAATGGAGCTGACTTCCCAGAGGAGACCTTGGGGAAAGGGCTGAGGGTCTTTGGGGAGCAGCCTTTTGTAGAAGTGCTCTGTAGGAAGATGTTCCCAGGTGTAGGGGGCAGGCATTGCAGTACTATTAGGCTCTGTATGGTCTGTATGACAATGGGATGTGACCAAGGAGAAAGCAGACAGCCCTGAGCTCTAGTGCATGAGGGGACGGGGCTGCCCAAGAGGCACACAAGTATTGGGGACTTGTGAGCAGGGCCCCTGATGTAGCACCTGGGCTTAATCTTCCTGCAGCGGATGACACTGAGATCTCCTTTGATCCTGAGAACCTCATTACTGGCATCGAGGTGATCGACGAAGGCTGGTGGCGTGGCTATGGACCCGATGGCCACTTTGGCATGTTCCCTGCCAACTACGTGGAGCTCATTGAATGAGGCTGAAGCCCACCTTTCCCTTCCCCACCCAGATGTGGCTTCCTTATTGTTAAAAGAGAAGATGCAAGAGTCAGTGTTTGGGACTTCCAAGAATGGAACCACAATGAGGAAAAGGCCTCAGGGCTCCTCTGGCTTGGGTGGTTCAGCCTCTGTCACCCCAGATGCAGCAATAACCCAGTGATTCACAAACACACTTCCTGCAACTTCCCAGATCCTTCCACTAGTGTGGCTCTTCACATCTGTGGGACACTAAGCTAAGCCCCACCATAGTGAGCCCCCAGGTAATCTCTGCCTGAAAAGAGTAAGTACTGCTAAGCCAGGTCTCTGAGCAGGAGCATCTGGAACAGCCTTCTGCATTTGCCTTTTCTTTCTCTCTGGCTTCTAAAGGATGGTGGCTGCAACTATTTAGAATGACCTTTGGGAACAGTGAATTTAGAGAATTGCTTTTATCAGTCTGTGACCAAAGTCAGTGGACCATAATGAGTTTGACAGCAGGGAGTTATTGTCTTACTGGAGCCTGCCTGGCCCCACTCCATTTCGGTCCCTCTGTTTGGGCCTTGGGAAGTGGGGATGGGATGACCAAGCTCCCATTTCTGGGTATGTCAAAAATCAAAGACACGATGTATCCTTGCTGTCTCCCTGTTTTCTATCCCAGCCTGTGAGTCTGAAAAACAAATCCAAGAATTTCAGTTTGGTACCCAGGCTCCCAGCTCTGGTCTGACCTGCTGTAGCTTGCCACTCCTATGTGGAAACAAACCCCAACCTGGAAGTCTGCATCTGCTTTGTGTCTGGGATGGATGTGTTTGTGTGAGTGAAAATGCACATGCACATGAGGTCCTATCCTCAGACCTAAGTGACCAATTAGTCAACTAGGAGAGGCATAAATGTTAGCATGTGACTAAAGTTGGAGCCTGCCTGCATTTTAGTTCCTCTGGGAAAGGCCAAGGTGGTGCAGCTCCCTACCATAAGGAATTTCTGCTATATGGCACAATACACATGGAGAAAGGCACCCAAGACCTGCTCAATAACTGGGAAATAAGGTCCTTGTGCCTAGGAGGTGCCCGATGGCATGCTTGATTCCGGGCCTCACCTGCTGGCAGCCTAGGGTGAAGGCTGCAAGAGGAAAGCAGTGGTCAAGCCTGATGTTCCCCAGTGCCAATCCTGCCTGTCCCTTACTTAGGCTTCCTCCCATTCTACTATAAAGATAGCAGGCCATGGCAACCTTATGAATCTGGCCTGTTGCAAGCTGTGAGGCCCCATGGGCTTGTCTGTGCTCACCAGGAGGTGGGGCTTAGATAGTAGAGAACCACTTGTTCTCTAAAGGAAGCTCGCCAAGAAATATTGTCCTGTGCTTCCTTTGGGGAGGGCTGGGTCACTTAGGCTCCTCTCCCTAAAATACCCTAATTCAAGAACATGGTTACCAAATGGCTTTAAAGCTTGAGGGTTTCTTTGGAGTACAGGTAGTCACTGCCCTGGTTCAGCCCCAATAGCCAGGTCTGGGCACTAGGCTCCTGTGCCTGGGTGATGTAGGCTCCAGGAATAGCTGTACTGGTCTCTGGGGTCAACACAGCTAATAGGGTGAGCTGAGTAGGCCATGACCCTGCCATACCTGGCCATGTTGAACTCAAGGCAATATGCAGAGAGTTGTCTTTATTGCCATACCCACCCTCACTTAGCCTTTCCCTGTGCTGCCACAGCTTCCATGGCCTTCCGCACTGTCTCCTCATCTCCCAGGAACCGCATGGGCTTGGTGGGCTTCAGTGCCTGGTCCAGCTCATACACGATGGGGATCCCAGTGGGCAGGTTCAGATCCATGATGGCCTGGTCTGACATCCCTGGACCAGAAAATAACATCCTTAGCCTCTCTATCCACAGCCTTTCCATACAACAGACATCATGGCCTTTTTGGGCCAACAAGCTGGGCTGCCTGGCACTAATCCTCCCAGCCCTGAGATCAAGGCCACAAAAATGTACCTAAAGGTCAAGGCAGAACTAAGCTAGACTGAGCAGCCTACAGAAATAGCCCAGTGGCAAGACATGAACTTCATCCTCCGTGAGCAGCTGTGACCTGTGGTGGTGCTATCCACTGTTTCCTCAGCCCAATATGAACTGGCCAGACTGAAGTTGAAGGTCGGAAGGATATCCTAACCATTTGATTTCTAGGTTCTAAATTCTGAGCAGAGGAATGAGTGGAAACCTGACCCTGCCTGCTGCTACAGGACCCACCACCAATAGCAATTCAATCTGGCATTGGCATCACCCTACCCCCACCATGTGGAAGGACTAGAGAATGTTCCCTGGGAAGTTGGGAACACCCCCACCCGCTTGGTGCCTGATCACACCATGGTGCCTCTTCCCTTTAGTGCAGGTTGAAGCATGTGGGGTTATGGAGCCCCCAGAAGGAGTGGGTGGGGGAGGTTTTTCAGCACATAGGAGCCAGAGATCTAGAGTACATCCCACTCCTTTGCTATGATCTCAACACACCTGAAGGTCATTCAGAGGCTAATTTAGACTGTCCTGACATCTAAGAACTAGTGGAAGAGACCATCACTTGGGAGCCTCCCCTTGCCTGCGTAGATCTCAAGGCCCATTTGTCAACATTCCTTGCTCTTTTTGGGGGGGACAGGGAGTAACCACCTCCCCAACCCTTTTTTTTTTTTATTTTTTGAGAGTTTTACTAAGTTGCTTAGGGACTCTCCAAGTTGCTGAGGCTGTTTTTCAAACTTGGAATCCTCCTGCCTCAGCCTTCCAAGTGGCTGGGATTACCAGCATTTGCCAATGCACCCAGCCTTCCTTGCTCTTTAGTGGGAGCCACAGTACATGCCTGGAGGCTGGGTGGGTATAATAATAGCTAATAATAACTCTGCACCAAATTTCATGGTTCTCTTGGGAAGGGGAACCCAAGAGAGCAGAGCCCTGCACACATTAGCTCCCCTGCAATGATTTGGAGCCAAGTGCCCTGAGTCCTGGCCCTTTTCCTAGCTGGGTATCCTTGGGAAAGATGCCACCTTCAAGCCTATCTCACCTCTTTTAAGCTCCTATGGTGGGGCAGGGGGGGTGCCACCTCTCCAGGCAGGCTGGCCCAATGGGTGCTGTGTCCATGAAACCCACAACTTTCCCAGAACGTATAGAAATGAAGTAAGTCACAGAATGGTTTTTAAAATGTTTTCTCAGCCCTCTATATTCAATGCATTGATTGAAACCCCCACGTCTGCTCAGCTGCCAAAAGGAAAGGTACTGTCATCCCCACCTGTCTGCCCCACACCCTCCTGAGGGTGGGCCTCACCTTCCAGGTGCTTGACGATGCCCCGTAGGCTATTCCCATGGGCTGCAATGAGCACTCTCTTGCCAGCTTTGATCTGGGGGGCAATCTCCTCATTCCAGAAAGGCAGGGCCCGGGCAATGGTGTCCTTGAGACTCTCACAGGTGGGCAGCTCCCCAGGTTTCAGGCCTGCATACCGACGTTCCTGGGGAGAGGAACGGGGACATTGCTGTTCCCTCCCTGGGCAATTGGTTTCCAACCCAGGTTCCCAACCTCAGACCTTCCAGGGATCTTCCCAGCAGCCCACCTTGCTGATGGCATTATAGTAGGGGTGCTTCTCATCCATAGGGGGCGGCGGGGTGTCGAAGGAGCGCCTCCAGATTTTCACCTGCTCCTCCCCGTGCTTGGCGGCGGTCTCTGCCTTGTTGAGGCCTGTGAGGCCCCCATAGTGCCGCTCATTGAGGCGCCAAGTGCGCACCACAGGCAGCCACATCTGGTCTGTGCCATCCAGGATGGTCCAGAGGGTCCGGATGGCCCGCTTCAGCACTGATGTGTAGCAGATATCAAACTCCATGTTGGCGTCCTTGATGGCTTTGGCCCCACGCTTGGCCTCCTCTGTCCCTTTCTCACTCAGCTCTGCATCAAACCAGCCACAGAAACGGTTTTCCTGGTTCCATGTGCTCTCACCGTGGCGGACCATCACTAGGCGGTGGGTAGCCATGGTGGCAGGGAGACACAGGGGCTCCAGAAAGGGACAGCTGCCTCCCTAGCACCCTGAGCTTTATAACGGTCTGTCCCCAACCCCCATCCCAGCCAACTGCCAATCAGCATTCCAAGCGGGACAGGCGGCGGCAGGTGGCCAGTAGTGGCAGAGTGGCTGGGGGTGGGAGTGCCAGCCACAGAGCTGGACTTAAAAATAGCCTCACATAACCACCAGCCCCTGACCCAGCTCTGCTGACGTGTCTATAACCAGCCTAGGGCCCAGGTTGGGTGGGGCTGCTGAGCAGAGCCAGGGTGAAGGGCAAAAGTCAGGCCTGGAGCAAGGGGGGGCTGGCTTTCCAGGGGGAGGATCCTTGAGGCCAGAACTCCGCGGCCCCATCAATCCATCACTGCCCCTTTATGGGTCACTCTGTGGTGCTGGGGAACAAATTCCAGGGCCTTGTACATGCCAGGCAAATGTTCTAGAGTACATCCCCAGCCCCTCTCAATTAAATGGGACAAACCTGTGTCTCAAGAAACTGGACCAGTGTCAAGAAAAGCCCAGGGATGTGCGCATGTGTCACCCTTGTATGTAGGTCTGTGAGTCTAAGTGTACGAGTCAAGTACACATCCGTATCAAGTGTGTGCAGCAAATTATTGTGTGCACAAATCTATTCCTTGTGTGCCTGTGTGCACTGTCTGCAATACTTGTGTTGTAGGTATATGTTTGCCAAGTTCCACCAGTGGCTTTGCTCTGCTCAATCTGGTTAGTTGTATGTGATGGGGGGCCTTCCTCAGGTGTCCTGATTTCTCCCTGGCAGGCCTTCCCTCTTTTTCAGCCCTGCATTATAATCCCTGCTGACCATGACCATCAGCTGCAGGGGCAGGCAGATGAGAAAGACCACACTCAAAAGTTCATTGGAATAGGTCACTACTTTTTTCTTCTAATATTGCTCAGCCTGGATTAGAAGGCAGTTTGAAACTGGATGTATACCTACTGTGGACAGAAAGGCCCCTGGAGAATGTGTCTAGGAAGGAGGAAATGAAGCCCTACAGGTTAGAGAGTCTGGGGAATTTCCATTTTTCTCTTTCTTCATAGAGGTGGCAATGGCAGTATGGTGAGGGCTGTCTGTGCCCACCAAGCAGGTATCTGAACCCTGAGAGGGAAGCTACAGCCCCCAGAGCATGGGGCAACTCTGCTGTACCCTCTGCCCCTGCAGTGGGCCTGGACACAATGGAGGAATTATGTAGCAGGCTGGGAAGCAAAAGCTCTATATTTCTGGCTGGAGACCTTGGAAGGGA
Organism: Marmota marmota marmota; assembly: GCF_001458135.2. NCBI lineage: Eukaryota > Metazoa > Chordata > Mammalia > Rodentia > Sciuridae > Marmota > Marmota marmota. The sequence goes on from NW_026000153.1 coordinate 19,465,093, forward strand.
GGCCCTGAAGAGCTGTAAATTACCACAGAGAGCCTGTGGGGGGGAGAGACTGAATGATTGGGTAAGTCTATGTGAGCTCCCAGGCTTAATGCCCAGCTGTGTATGTGGGGTCAGATCCCAGATGTATGCTACAGATCCAAGCCTGACTAGTGCAGACACAGGCCTAATCAGGCTAGTTGAGAAAACTCTAGTTTAACTAGAGTTAAACTTTAAACAATCAAAATTCTGCTTAGGATTTAAACAAGGTCCCTCATCTCAACATAATATTCAAATACCCGGGATATAATCCAAAGTTATCCAGTGTATCAAAATCAGTGAAATCTCACTATGGCACAAAAAGGACAATTAGGATGCTCTCAGTGAGGTGAGTCAATTGTCAAACTGTCACATAAAGCACTATCTTAAACCAGTCTTCAGAAAGTATTGGTAAACATACTAGCTGGGTTTGGTGGTGTATACCTGTAATCCCAGCAACGCATGGCCTCCTCAGGAGGTGAGACAGGTGGATTACAAATTTAAATTTTTTTAAATTTAAAATGCCTGGGGATGGGATGTAGCTCAGTGATAAAGAGTGTCCTAGGTTCAATCCCCAGTATTGCCAAAACTGAAAAAAAAAAAAAAAAAGTATTGGTAAATATTTTTAAAATGAATGAAAAAAGAAATTGTAAGATAAGAAACAAGTTATGAAGGGGAAATTTTAGAACTGAAAAATACAAATAACCAAAACTTAAAATCATTAGGACAGGCTCAATATCAGAGTGGAGATGACAAGGATAAACTTGATGTTAGTTTGAAAAAAGATATAAACTTCCATATCAAAAAGCTCAGTGAAAAGGGGGTGGGGTATAACTCAGAAGTAAAGCACCCTGGATTAAATCTCCAGAACAACAAAACAAAACAAAACAAAAGAAGAAGAAACAGCAGCAATAGCAGCTTAGTTAACAGAATAAATTAGCAATAATAAAACAAAACTCCAAGCCCAGATATGTCATAATGAAACTTTGAAAACTAAACAAGAAAAATCCTAAAATCAGCCAGAAAACAATGATAAATTTTCTGTAGGGGAACAACTTCTTTAAAAGGCTGGATTTTTCAACAGAAACCATGAAGCCAGAAAGAAGTAAAAACAGTTTTTAAATGTTGAAATAAATGAACTGTCATCCAAGAATTCTATATGTAGCAAAAATAGCTTCTAGGAATAAAGGTAAAATATACCTTTTCAAATGAAAGCACTAAAATAATTACCAACCACTCAATGACCTGAAGAGCTTCCACTAGGCTCCATCTACTGAAGGTTCCACCATTTCCCAATAGGGCCACCCTGGGATCAAGCATTTAACACATGGGCCTTTGAGGGACCTTCCAGACCCAGAATACAGCACTCATCAAACGAATATTTTGTCCAACAACAAAATTTTTAAAAACCATAATCATCTCAATATATGCAGAAAGCACATTTTTAAAAATCCAACACTGCTGTGACTGTAGCTCAGTGGCAGAGCACTTGCTTAGCATGTGTGAAGCACTGGGTTTGATCCTTAGTACCACATAAAAATAAACAAATAAAATAATGGCATTCTGTCCATCTACAACTACAAAAAAAATTTCAAAAAAATTCAAAACCCCGCCATAATAAAAACACTTACAAACTGGTAATAGAAGGGAACCTTAACCAAACAAAGGGCATCTGCAAAAAAAACCCCAACAGCTAATACCATACTTAATGATGAAAGCTGAGATGAGGAACAAGAGAAGGTGATCTATACTCCCCACTTCTACTCAATTTGTACTGAGATCTAGCCAAGGCAATTAGGCAAGAAACAGAACTAAAAGACATCCAGATTAGAAAGGAAATTCCACGGAATCCACTATAAGAATATTAGAACTAATGAATTCAGCAAGTTTGCAGGAATACAAAAATCAACTATTTCTATACATTAGTATTTAGTAATCTGAAAATGAAATTAATGATTCCACCTCATATATCATCAAAAGAATAAAATTCTTAGGAATATGCATGTGTGTGCATGTGTGTGTATACTTCTTTATTTTTGAGATGGGATCTCATTATATTGCCCAGGTTGGTCCTGAACTCCTGGGCTCAAGCTATCTTCCTGCCCCATCCTCTCAAATAGCTGGGAATACAGGTGTATGGCACCATGCCTGGCTTTAGAAACAAATTTAACAAATGATGTGTAAAACTTAATACTCTGAAAACTATAAAATATTGTTGAAAAAAAACTGAAGGTCTTAATAAATTAAGACACTCTATGTTTATGCATTAGAAGATAATATTGTTAAGTAAAATTGGTAATACTCTCCAAATTGATCTACTGATGCAGTGCAATCTCTATTAGTCCCAGCTGGCTTCTTTGCATACATTGAAAAGCTAAATCTAGCAACCCAGAATGGCCAAAATGGGCGGGGGATGTGACTCAAGCGGTAGTGCGCTCCTCTGGCATGAGCAGGGCGCTGGGTTCGATCCTCGGCACCATATAAAAATAAAATAAAAGATGTTGTGTCCACCGAAAACTAAAAAAAATAAATATTAAAAAATTCTCTAAAAAAAAAGAATGGCCAAAACATTTTTTTGAAAAAGAATAAAGTTAGAGGATTCACACTTCTCAATTTCTAAAACTCTGTACAGAACCACAGAAATCAAGACACTGTACTACTGGCATAAGACAGACATATGTTTAAAAAAAAAAACTGGGTGATGTGTGAAATGTAAAATTAGAAACAAAAAAGACAGAGAGACATATAGATTAGTGGAACAGAATTGAAAACCCAGTGGGAAGGAGAAATCTTACACAGTAGTTGAAGAATTTTTGACAATAGTGCCAAAGAATTCAATGGAGAAAGAATAATCTCTTTAACAAATGGTGCTGAGACAACTGGATATCCACATGCAAAACAATGAAGTTGGATCCCTACGATATACCTATATAAAAATTAATTCAAAATGGATTAATAACCTAAATATCAGAGTAAAAATTTAGGAGGTAACCTTCATGACCATAGCAATGGTTATTATTCTTTAAAATGATATTTTAAAAAAAAAAAAACAACCAAAGGGAAAAAAAAGACAAATTGGACTTCATCAAATATAATAATTATTGTTTGTTTCCTTTTTTTTTTTTTAAATTTGAGACAAAGACTTGCTTTGTTGCCCAGGCTGCTATCAAATTCATATGTTCAAATGATCCTCCTGCCCTGGCCTCCTGAGTAGCCAAGTCAAAGGTATACAAAACCAACACAGGTTAATTTAAAAGTTTTAGAGCTTAAAAAGACACCATAAGAAAGTTACAAGTTAACTCATAGAATGGGAGAAAATATCTGCAAATAATTTATCTGATAAAAGTTTAGTATTCAGAATACAAAAAACTCTTATAACTCAACAATAACAGGGAAATAACCCAGTTCAAAATGGGCAAAGGACATGAAGAGACAATTCTAAGAATAAATAGCCAATAAGTACAGGAAAAGATGCTCAACATTATATCATTTAAGAAAATGGTTAATTAAATAAATCAAAACCACAACAAAATAGCACTTTACATCCACTAGGATGGTTATCATGAAAAAGACAGATAGGTGATTGTGGTGGGATAGTTCAGTGATAGAGTACCTTCCTAGCATGCACAAATTCCCAGATTCCATCCCCAGCACAACAAAAATCAAACAAACAAACAAAAAACAGTAAAAGGTAGGCTGAGAGCCAAGTGGTAGAGCACATGTTTAATATGCATAAGACCCAGAGTCCAATTTCACCCCCAAAACAAATAATAATAAAAGGCAAAAATATATTTCCAGGTGCAGTGGCACATGTCTGTAATCCCAGGGGCTAGGGAGGCTGAGACAGGAGGATCGAGAGTTCAAAGCCAGCCTCAGCAACAGCGAGGTACTAAGCAACTCAGTGAGACCTTGTCCCTAAATAAAATAGAAAATAGGACTGGGGATGTGGCTCAGTGGTTCAGTGCTTCTGAGTTCAATCCCTGGTACCTACCCACCCCCCAAAAAAGGCAAAAATTATGTAGGTTAGAAGGAAACGGATATATCACTCAAACACTAATCAAAAGCTGGAACAGATATATTTCTATCAAAGTAGATTTCAGAACAAGAAAATATATTAGGAATAAAAGGACATTATATAACAATGATACTAAGAAGATATAAAAATTCCTACAACAGAGCTTCCAAGTACATGAATCACAATATGAAATAACTGAAAGGAGAAATGAAGGAATCTACAATTATAGTTTAAGACTTCAGATTGGGTATGGTCACTTCCATAACCCCACCATAATCCCACGTGACTCAGGAGGCTGCAGCAGGAGAATCACAAATTCAAGGCCAGCTTTGCAAGACCTTCTCTCAAAAATAAAAAATAAAAAATTCTGGGGATGTAGCTCAGTGGTAAAGTGCCCCTGGGTTCAATTCCCAATACCAAAAAAAGAAAAAAAGATGTCAAGTCTCCTCTTAGTAATTCACTAGACAGAAAATAAATAAGGATATAGATGTGAACAATAGTGTCAATTAACTATATCTAATCAACATTTATAAAACACTCCACCCAACAGAATACACATTCTTATAACGAACACATGAACATTCACCAACATAGATAATATCCTCGATCTATAACAGATCTTGACAAATTTTAAATAATTAAATGCAGAATATGTTCTCTGACCCTAAGGAAATTAAATTGGAATTCAGTATTAAAGATTAATGGGAATGGAGCTAGGAGCAGTGGTACACAACTGTAATCCCAACTGCTCAGGAGGCTGAGACAGGAGGATCACAAGTTCAAAGCCAGCCTCAGCAACTTAGAAAGGCCCTGAGAAACTCAGTGATACCCTGTCTCTAAATAAAAAATACAAAATAGGGCTGGGGATGTAGCTTAGTGGTAGAGCACCCCTGGATTCAATCCCCAATTAAATATATATACACATATATACACACACATATATATACATATATACACACATATATACACACATACACATACACACATATACACACATACACACACATACACACATACACACCTATACATATATATACACCTATACATATATACACATATACATATATATACACACATATACACACATACATATATACATACATACATATATACACGTATATACACATACATACATATATACATAGACACATGCACATATATACACATACACACATATATACATACACACACATATATATACATACATATATACACATACACACATATGTATACATATATACACATACACACATATGTATACATATATACACATACACACATATGTACATATACACATACATATGTACATATATACACATACATACATACATATATACACATACATACATACATATATACACATACATACATATGTACATCTATACACATACATACATATGTACATCTATACACATACATATATACACATACATATATACACATATACACACATATATACACATATACATATGTGTGTGTGTGTGTGTATGTGTGTGTGTGTGTGTGTGTGTGTATATATATATATATATATATATATATATATAAATAAATGGGAAAAACCTTCCAACACTTGGAAACAGAACACACTCTTCTAAATATTCCATGGATCAAGGAAAAAGTCTCAAGAAGAATTAGAAAACATTTTTTTTTCAAAGTGTATTTGTTTTAATATTATCCCACGCTTTTTTTTTGAGTTTTTTTAATATTTATTTTTTAGTTATTGGCGGACACAACATCTTTGTTTGTATGTGGTGCTGAGGATCGAACCCAGGCCGCATGCATGCCAGACGAGCGCGCTACCGCTTGAGCCACATCCCCAGCCCTAGAAAACATTTTTGCTGGGCATGGTGGCTCACACTGTAATCCCAGTGGTTCAGGAGGCTGAGGCAGAGGATCGAAAGTTCAAATCCAGCCTCAGCAAAAGCAAGGCACTAAGCAACTCAGTGAGACAATCTCTAAATGAAATGCAAACAAAGGCTGGGGATGTGGCTCAGTATGTGGTCCAATATCCCTGAGTTCAATCCCTGGTACCCTCCTCCCCCCACCAAAAAAGGAAACATTTCCAATTGAATAAAAAATAAAAATATACTCCATGGGCACAGTGACACACAGCTTTAATCCCAGCAATTTGAGTGGTGGAGGCAGGAGAATCACAAGTCCAAAGCCAGCCTCAGCAATTTAGTGAGGTCCTAAGCAACTTACTGAGACCATGTCACAAAATGAAAAATAGAAAGGGCTGGAGATGTGGTTCAGTGGTTAAGCGCCTCTGGGTTCAATATCCAGTACCCATCTCCCCCACCAAAAAAACCACAATACATCAAATTTGTAGGATGAAGCTAAAGTAATGCTCAGAGGGAAATTTAAAGCATTACATGCTTATATTAGGAAAAAAGAAAGATCTCAAATTAACAATCTAAACTTCCACTGAAAGCAGTGGCAGCAAGAAGATAAGGGCTGTATGGCAGGATGTCATGCCATTTTTTTCCCCCTTTTTTTGCGGGGGAACTAAACCCAGGGGAGTGCTACCTCTGAGTTACATCCCTGTCATTTTAAAAAATCTGAGACCTCAAACTTGCAATCCTTCTGCCTCATCTCCCGAGTTCCTGGGATTACAGGTGTGAACCAAGTGCCATGCCTTTTTCTGATGTGCAGAAAAGGCTGGGCCTTAATATAGACCATTAGATGACAATCCAAAGTTCCTATTCAATGCCATGCTTTTGAAAAAGAATGGAGAGCATGTGCACATAAAACCAATAACATCTAGGCATAGAGTACAAAACAGATTTGATTTCACAGAATATATGCTTAGGCAGAAAATGACAAAACACATGAATACCATCAAGAAGCAGTAGGATGCGAGGGCAGACCTGTAACCCCAGTTACAGGAGGATCATGAGTTCAAAGCCAGACTCAACAATTTAGCAAGGCCCTAAGCATCTCAGTAAGACCCTGTCTAAATAAAAAATAAAAAAGGACTGGGGATGTGGCTCGGTGGTTAAGCACCCCTTGGGGTTCAAACCCTAGTACAGGTGTTGGGAGGATAAAGTACTGAAATCAGCTAGGAAAGGAAGGGAAATACACCCCTCCACTTCATTCCTTGAGCAAGTGGGATGACAGACTCTGAACAGAGCAGCTACTGATAGCTGGAGGCAAATTTTCATGTTCTCTATTTTCCACTGAAAAGATTGCCTCCTGAAAACCTCTTTGTCAAAGTGTATAAAAACAAAAGACTGCAAACATAAATAAATAAAAGACTGCTCCTAAAACAAAAACAAAAAAATAACAGCTGATCACGGTGGTCATGCCTTCATCCCAGATACTCAGGAGACAGAGGTAAGAGGATTGAAACTTCAAAGCAGTCTGGGCAACTTAGAGACCTTATCCCAAAATAAAAAAGGATGGGGAGCTGGGGTTGTAGGTCAGTGTTAGAGTGCTTACCTAGCATGTGTGAGGTACGGGGTTCAATCCTCAGCATCACATAAAAATAAATAAAAGTATTGATGGGGATGTGGCCCAGAGTAGAGTGCTTGCCTAACATTTGCAAGGCCCTGGTATCAAACCCTAGTCCTGCCACACACACACACACAAACACAAACACACACACACACACACACACAAAAAAAACCCACCATAATAAATGAGCTGGGATTATAGCTCAATGGCAGAGTGTGAGCTTACTATTTCACAAGCCCGTGGTTTCAATCCCCAGAAAGGAAGGGAAAGGGGGAAAAAAAAAAAGGAAGGCAGTTAATTAGTGCTACAGACCTATCATAGAACAGCTAAAATAAAAACCAAAATTATCAATTGCTGACAGATACACAGTAACTGCTACTATGAAATGTTTAACTTATATGGGTGGCTCACACTGCTGATAAAATGGAAAATGACAGGCATTCTGAACAATTTAGCTCTTTCTTAAAAACATACTTTTCATATAACCCAATATTCCTATACCTTCATATTTACCTAAGAGAACTGAAAAGGTATGTTACCCACTAATCTATATACACATGGCTACAGTAGCTCTATTCATAATCACCAAACCCTGGAAACAATCTAAACATTCTTCAGTAGCTGAACAGATAAATCCTGGAACACCCCATGAATGTAATATTATGTGGCAATAAATAAAAATAAACTATCAATATATGCAAAAACCTGAGTGAATCTCAAAGGCATGATGAGAGAGAGGCAAGTAAAAGGGAGAATTTGGTTCAACTTCTATGAGATTCTGGAGAGGGCAAAACTGTAGATAAGTGAACAAAATGAGTGAGTTGGGATAAAGAACATGTGGCGATAATGCAATGGCATAAGGCAATGCTTGGGGGACAGACCTTTGGGTCCTGAGATGGCAGAGTCTATACCTGTGTTAAAGCTCATTAAAAACAAACCTTAAAAGATAGCATTTTATTGCATGTTAATTTAAAAAACACTTTGTGATGTGGTGAGTAGTCTGGGAAGCTGTGACTGACAAGATGACCTTGAGTCAAGTCCTGAAGGAGGCGAAGAGTGGCAAAGGCAAAGGCCCTGCAGGAGATCAGGGAACACACAGGACACCTGTGTGTCCAGCTCATTTCAGTGTTTCTGCCTTAGAAAGGGGAGGGAGTCAGAGACATGGGGTCTGAGCACATCAGTAGGAAACAGTGAAACAGGAAGCAAATGAGGGGTGGGGCGGGGGGTATTGAAAGAAGAGTGCAGATGAGATTGGCAGGGGTGGCAGAAATGCTAGAACCCTAGGGGATCACATGAGGATTTGGGGATTTGGAATGCCGCAGGACTATGAGCAAGAAGTGGCAGGGTGTGACCTGTTTTGAAGTAGGGAGAGTATAGGACTTAAAGGCAGAAGCAGGGTAGGGGCTGCAGTGCCAAAATCCCAGCATTGGAAGTTCTCGTGACTTGGACCTTCACTCATTCCAGGTGATTGCAGCATACCCATTTTCACCTCCACAGAGGACTCCTAAGAGCAAGAACTACAGCTTCCACCTCATGGCTCAAGTGCAGGGCAGGGATACACGGTTCTCTTCTGGGCAACTGAGTGGGGTGCCCTATAGAAGACATTCAACCACACCTCAATTGCCGCACTGGGACTGCAGGCTCTGCCACAGCTCCATGACGTGAGTACTGCTCAGATTTCCTGACCCAGGTGGGAACCTGAGGCCTGGGGAGGCTGAATGCTGACCATGATCACACAGCTATAAGGCTGGAGTGTGAGGAAGGCCGCGCCTCACAGACGCTCCCACAGGTAAAGACTCTTCCACTTGGAGATGAGGATATGGCGTGGCAGTGTATCTTCTGCCTGGAGATATTCAAAAGTGTCCAGCAGCCCCCCGTTTCCTAAGAGGAGTGAGGGCAGATGGGCTGGATCAGGCATTTCTCTGCTCTGGGGGAAGGTACTTGAGGCCCAGGTGTTTGAAAATGTCTTCTTCGGAAACCACATGGAAAAATGTCTTCTGCAACAGAAGCAGAGGCTTCAGAAGCTGGGGGCCGTGCCCAGTGGCACCATTGCACAATGCACAGGGTGCCCAGCCAGGATGGCTCCCCTGGAGACAGGCTAGATGGGGAGGCAGAGCCCAGTGCTAAGGCAAGATGCCTTTTGGGGAGGGCTAGGATCTGGGAGGTAAGACCAAGATCTGGGCACCATGGGTTCCAGGATGGAGAGATTTAGGGCCATTTCAGGCTGTGATCCAGGAAGCAGGCTAGGGGGTTGTTTCCCACCCTAATCCTTGACATACCTGCTCTGGGTCAAACAGTCCATGGCTATTCAGACACAGTCCCTTCTCTTTCCGGCTGAATCGGCGCAGTTCCCGCTCAAAAAGCTGGGGGGAGTAACTGCCCTCAGTATGGCTGGCTCACCTCAGCCCTGGCAGCCTCAGCAGCACACAACCTACCTGAGAGCCTGTCCAGCCAAGCAGAGCAAAAGGGAACTGGCTGATGGGAGCAACCACCAGATCTACCCTCACAGCTTTCCACGCTGAGCAAGGCTTCAGGACACCCCCCAAGGCAGCTCCTGGGGGTTGAGGCAGGCGGAAGATGCAGAAACTCCTCTCAAAGGCATCCATGGTATGGCTCCGCTGGACAAGGTGAGTAGGGGTCTCTAAGCAGCTGGCTTGGTGCTGATGATACAAGATAAGGCCCTGTGGGGAAAGGCAGATGTGGCCAGGCACCACCATGGTACTAGGAGAACAGAAGGCCAGGTAGCAGTCAACTCTTGGGCAGAGGCACCAGAAGCCCTCACCTGGCTCTGCAGGTGGCACATCACTCTCAGCAGCAACCCTGCCTCCTGGCCCTCCTCAGGGTGGGTGATAAGGAAGTCCACATCATGGCCCTGTAACTTGCCCCTGAGAAGGATAAGGACATAGCCCTCATTCCAGCTATGGGCCATGCCCCTCCCAGTGAATGGGAAAGCCACCTCAATGTCCCCAACTGCATTGGGGAGAGTCCTGGAGGTGAGCCAGAAGGGTATGTCAAACCCCCTTACCTTCGAAAGCCACCAGTCAGCGTGACAGTGGCCCCAGGCAGGACCTGGCCCACGACTGTCTCTACCAGTTGCTGCAGAGCCTCAGCATCAGGCCGTCCAACTGGAGTGCTTAAGTCCTGGTGATGCTGGAGCCCTGTGGGCAGCACAGTCCTCCTGACTCTCTCAGCCTGCATTCCCCACAGAGCCCCATCCTCTAGTATCAGGCAGTCACCCATCCCTGTGGCTGTGAGATAGGGAAAAGCCTCTGAGGAGGGACAGGCTATGGCAGAAGCTGAGTGATCCCAATAGAAGCATGACACTATCCCCTTTTAAATATTAAATTTTAATTTTGAGATAATTAGTAGATTCACACGCAGTTCATGGGAATTAAAAGAGATGCTCAGCTGGGCTGAGCACTCGGGAAGCTGAGGCAAGAAGAACGCAAGTTCAAAGCCAGCCTCAGCAAAAGCAAAGCACTAAGCAACTCAGTGAGACCCTGTGTCTAAATAAAATACAAAATAGGGTTGGGGATGGGTCAAGTGGTCAAGTGCCCCTCAGTTCAATCCCCAGTACCGCCCCCAAAGAGAGAGAGAGAGGGCTGTCTC
>NW_026000153.1:19476205-19504687 GCF_001458135.2 Marmota marmota marmota
GAAAGAAGGAAGGAGGGAGGGAGGGAAGGGAGGGAAGAAGGAAGGAAGGAAGGAGGGAGGGAGGGGGAAGGGGAGGGGGAGAGAGGGAGGTGGGGGCTCTCTGTGCTCTTTACCCAGTTCCCCTCAAAGGTAACACCTTACAAATCTCATAGAACTCAATCTAAGGGTACTGATGTTGACACAAGCAGGCTGCAGATATTTCTTTTAAGCCTTCTGTTTTCCCATAAATAAAATGCAACAAAAAGGTGGCAAAAAAGTGTGAAGAAGGTAACTCTACCAATAGAAACCCATCTTTTAGCCTGCTTCTATTTCCTCACCTGTCAAGGGGATATCATCGTACCTTCCACATGTAGTTAAAGAAAGATTTAAATGTGAAGAACAGCAGCATCCAGCACAGAACAAGTCCTTAGTAAACAATGGATGGTAATACTATCTACCTTTGTCCTGAGAACAGGTTAAAAAAAGTAGGTTTCTCTGACTGTCATCTGCACTATGCTGCAGCCCCAGGGAGATGTGCAAAGAGGTGGGGAATGGGCATACTGCTGGTATGGTGCCTTCAGCAAAGCCCTCAACCAGGCTAGGTCCAGACAGTATGGTGGCAGCACCAGGCAGGACACACAGGCCGAATCAGTGTCTGCTTAATACCTGCCACCTGCTGGATCACAGAGGAGTTTATGGCATTCCACATTGTCATTTCTCCCATTTCACAGAAAAGGTAACTGAGATTCAGAGAGTTTAGTCTTGGGACCATGGTCACATACCTGGAAAATGGTGGGCAGGACTCAGCTGACCCATATGCACAAGGCACATCCTGGATAGGTGGGTCAAGACCCAGGCTGTCCCTCACCTAAGTCCAAGCCTAACCAGAGGGAGCCTCATGGGTCCTAGAGGTCACAGCACTGCTGTGACCACAACTGCTCACTAAAAGAGCCACAGCAGAATCTGACTGCAGGTAGAGAAATTCCAAGAAGTCCACGTACCTGATACCAGGACCCCTTTGCACCACCCACCTCTGCCACTCATGCAATCAGTACATCCAGTGCCAGTATGAGGGCTTCAGTGTACAGAACTTTCCAGATCCAAATGACTTTGTGGACGCCCAAGGCCAGTCCTCTCTGGGGGACTCACCTGCTTTCTGCTGCTTGGTCAGTTTCTGAGGTTGTCCTCGGAGGTCATCCAGGGTTCGCAGCCCTTCCTGGTACCAGCGGTTGGCAGTCTTCACCCCAACCCCAAAGATTTGGGTGAAGAGCTATGTAGAGGAAGGAACAGTTGGAACAGGAACAAAGCACCCACAGGAAGATGCACCTGAGGTGTTGCCTTCATGCCCAAGATCATGGGTTGAAGACTCAAACCCAGTGTCTGGCCTGCCCAGCCCATTAACACAGAGGAGTGAACTCACACACCATGGCAGAAGCCCCAGGAGAGGCAGTATGTTGGGGGCTTTGCTGCCCAGTTGCTGAAAGCTGAGGAAAGACCTTGGTAAGCTATTTCCTCACCCCTCTACTAAAACATAGGTCCAGCCTGTGCTTCCAACAGAACCAAGAGTCATCTTAACACGTCTCTTGGTTCACTGGGAAAACCATGCCTCTCCCACTTACAGCAGCTGGAACTTATGTCTATGGTTCTCTTCAAGAAACAGCAAAAACAACATGGAGTTAATAAATGAGAGAGTGGCTTCAGCAAATGTACTGGATAGGCTAGCTGGGTTTACTCAAGCCTCCAGAACATCAGGATGGTGGGTGCTGCTCTCACCCATACACAAAGGGATGGAGTGGGGAGGGTCTGAACATGGACCAGTTCAGAGGACCCTGGGCCAAGCACTTCACCTGCCACTGGGCCAGGCACTCAGACTCTTCCCAGGAATTTTGGAATGTCTGAGAAGATAAACTGAGGTATCCAGAAGTGTTGGAGGTGCCTCCCTACCAGGTTAGCAGTGAGCAGGCACAGGGGGAAGATGCACCATGGAGACAGGTGGGCCCACAGTATAGAAAAAGTAACACACAAGATCACAGAAAGCACAGTGTAAAGTGGCAGCCCTACTACACACAACTTGGGTCCTATAGCACCCAAGAATAGGTTATAGTTTGTTCAGTGTGCTAATATGCTTAAAATTAGTCTGTCAAAAACAGTCTAATAAAACAGATGGTGCTCAGTGATCTAGAAAACTCCCCATGCTCAAAACAGGCTTCTGCCTGTCTTCATTTGGTGGCCAGAGCATATCAGGTGTCTGCTTAGCTGCCATTTCCTCAGTAAGACCTTCTCTGACCCCAGAGCTGGATCAGCCACCCCTGCTTGCCTCCCTTGTAAGTGCTTTGGACAGTGCTGTGCACCCTTGTCAAGTTCCCTGCGCACCTTCATGGTTTGGTACCTCTCTGAGCAACGAATTCTCTCCACCTCCTCACATGCTCCATGCTCCAGCAGTTCCTGGGGGAGGAGACAAAGCAAAACACTGAGCCACAGGAACCGGAAAGAGAACAGCAGTCAGGGTAGGGGCTGGGGGCCCTTTCCACACCCTACAGACAGGGGCTTTGTGATATGAGGATACAGTGGGACTTGGCAATGGACAGTGTGCCCAGGGCAGTGACAAAAGCTGCTGCCACACAACTGGGGGATGAGATGGGGCTCTAGCCTCAAAGCTCCTTGAGGTTAGAGTTACAACAGCTTAGGTCCCAGGTAATACTGGTCATCTCTCAGATAAAATAGCTCCAGGATCTATAAACATTTTCTTTTTAAAAACGTGTATCAGTTTATCTAAAAGCATCTTTTGTTTACTTTGTGCTCTCACAGTGAAAGTGCACAGAAGGGCAGCTTAACATGTGGGTTTTCAAAAACTTTCACTTGGTTGCTCTCTTCCCCCACCCTGGGCAGTTTGGAACAAATGACAATGACACCAATGCCAGAAGTTCCCTTTATCGAGTCCTCTCAGGCACTCTGAGGGAGGTAAGTGACTCACAAGGGATCTGCGCTAAAGGTGGGCTGTGGTGGTCTTGGAGCAGCATCTTTGTGCATGTTTGTCTCTCCACATTGGGGTCTGAAATACCAGGACTCGTGGCTGTTTCACTGGGCCCCAGGGCCTCCCCACCCCACCTACTCACCTGGCTACACATGGCAGACACCTACCTGGACAACCCTGGAAGAATGTTCTCCAAAGTGGGGCAACCCCTGCAGCTGACTCAGGGAAGTGACAGGGCAAGGAAGGGCCCTGAGCACAGAGGCTGCTCTGCGGAAGGAGAGGAGGCGGCCCTCACTGCCTTCGAAGCCTGCTGCCTCTGCCAGAGTCTCCAAGGCCTCCTACAGGGAGAGGCCCTTGGTTAAGGGGCAGAGTGGGCAGGACACTTTGCTTCAATCTACCAGCTACCATCCAGCTGTACCCATGTCCCTGTCCCCTGAAAGCTAAAAATTTCTCACAGACATGACTCACCGAGAGGATGGTATTGTGGTGTGTGAGGGGTGTGGGACGCTGGCAGGCATAAATCGACACCCACACTGGGCTTGGGGGCTCATTCCTGGGCTCAACCACCTGCAGAAGGGCAATGCACAGATCATGAGGCTTCAGGGCTGACAGAAACAGGCAGCAATCAGAGTCCTGACTCTCCTGAGCATCCACCTTGGGCCCTCTAGAGTTCACAGGACAGAGGTAGTGAACTACAGGCATGGGAGGGAGACACAGCAATGGGTCTTGGTGGTTCAGAGCCCTATATGGAGGGACAGACAGACTGCATTGCAGAACAAACTGAGGACAAGGCTCTTCAGACCAGAGTAGTAGCAACAATCTGTTAATCCTCACATTGCACTTTTCCTGCCTCCCCAAATCCTCACAATCAAGTGGGCTGGGGACACTAAAGTTTCAAGGTTAGGGAGCATGCCTCCTCCCTCATGGCTCACAGGTAGAGCCAGGATTTGAGTACAAGCAGTCTAGTTCTCTAGAGTCCCAAGGATAGGCTCCTACCAATCCATGGATCATCCCAATTACTCATTGAGGAAGAAGTGAAGCCCCAGCTGCAGGGGCTGCCCCACTTTGGAAGGCATGAAGAAGCTAAACATAAGTGAACCTCAAGTGGTGAGGACAGAAGCTGGGATGGTCCAGCCCCAGCTCTTGCCATGGCTTCTCTGCTGATTCTCAGGCACCCCAGGTGATCTGAGCAGAGCCCTCTGGAGGGCACTGGGGCACTGCTGCTGCGCATCACCTATCCCAACTGAGTTAGGCCTGAACTGTCTTACCTCCAGGCGATGCCGGTCCTCCACAGGGACAGGCTGCCCAGCTGCCATGCTTTCTGTGAACCAGCTGATGTCCAGCAGAGCTGGGTGGGGACAGCACGGGAGAGCAGCAGCCATGTGCTTCTGCCAGCAGATGGCCTCCTTCACTGAGGTCTGTTCCATCACCACATGTGTCACCTCGGAGCTGGGCAAAGGCAGAGGAGGACTGTGAAATCCATTGCCCTTCCTGTTTGGCTCCATACCTTTAAGCTTTTATTCTTGCTGTCCCCTCTGCATGGTGACTGCCTTTCATTCTTCAAATGCTACCTCCTCCAGAAAGCCTTCTCAAGCCCCTCCTGGTGTATGAAAATTTCCACCGCTCTTATATTGAGGTTTTCTGCTCCAGTTATGCTCACAAGCCAACCTGGCTTTGTGTTGACTTGCCTGTATCCTTCTCAACCTCAGAGAAAGGAATGCCTTATGGTCTGGGACCACATGGTCTTTATTTAAGAGCTAAGATTTAAGCACAGATGCCAGACAGTGCATACTTCTGTCTGAACCCCAGCCCTGAGAACTTGCTGTGTGCCCTTGGGCAAGTCTAGTCTCCCTACATCCTCCTCTATAAAACAGAAATAACTACTACCTGGTAGAGCTATTGTAAAAGTTGCATCATGTGCACTGTGTGAGCGGGTCCGGTGCACTATCCTGCCCCTGGAGATGTTTAAATACAAAATAGTAAATAAAAGCTTTGGGAAGCACTGGTCCCAAGTCCACTTAGCTTCCCCATCTCAAAACTACTCTCTCTGGGCACTGTCTTGATTGCCTCCCTATGAGAGCGCCAGTTATATTCCAGGTTCAAGGTTTCAGGATGGCTCAATGTTGCTTCTAGGGCACGTGGTCAAATACTACTTGTAATTACCTCTCCCCTGAATGGCTCTTTGAAAAGCCTCTGGCTTGATTGTCAATAATCCTGTAGAACATTCCTAGCAATCTTAATAGCAACTTTGCTGGGATTGTGGCTCTATGCCTGTAATCTGAGTGACTGGGAAAGCTGGCACAGGAGGATCAAAAGTTCGAGGCCAGCCTCTGCAACTTAGCAAGACCCTATCTTTAAAAAAATAAAAATAAAAAGGGCTGGGGATGTAGCTCTGCAGTAAAGGGCCCTTGGATTCAATACCCAGTACCTAAAAATTTTTAAAAATCCCTTTCAAGAAAGATTACTTGACCAAAGAGCCACAGATAATTTGGAATCCAATAACGCAGGTGCAGCCGCCCCGCAGGAGCATGCTATGTGTCACCTGGGTCTCTGAACCCGCCCAGCGAAAAAGCCTGCTTAGCCGGCCCCACACCAACATCAGGTCTTCGCAGTGCCCCACGCAGAGGTCGGCACACCTGTAGACTTCGAGGACACGGAAGCCCTTCGACAGCGCCAGGCGTGTGAGAAAGGCCCGGCGGCTACGGCCCATGCGCGGTTCAGCCAGGTAGATGGCGACGCCGGGAAAGAGCACTAAGGGCGAAGTGGAGGAAGTGACAGCACCACCGGGACAGCCGACCCGCACTCGCCGCCGTTTCGGGAGCATCTGGACACCTACGCGGGCTGTGAGAGGAAGAAAAGGGGCCGATATCCGTAAGGAAGGAGAGCGAAAATGAAGGAAAGTGGGCGACAACAGAAGGAAAGCAGGCAAAAGCTGGCTAGAGGAGGAAGTGGCGCCACAGAAGGCCCCGCCCTATGTAAATGAGGTCCCCATGGAATTCGCCCTTAAGTCTGGTAGGAGCCCTGTGGTGGTCCAGAGTTCCGTTCCAGAGGCCCCGCCTCTATGCAAATAACCACCAAGGGCACGCCTTCTATTTAAATTACCCTCCCGGAAGGCCCCGATTTGCTTTGCAGGCCAAGGGGCGGGGAGGCTCACCGCAACCGGAAGCGTGAGCCTTATCCTTTTCTGGAGCTGGACCTTGTTCTCGGAGTGGGAGGGGCTGGGCAGGGCTCCGGACCCACGTGTGCCCCGGATGGGTGGGACTTCAGGACCGTGCAGCCTGCAGGGTCCACGTGTGCTCGTGAGGTAGCAGCGGAAAGTTTTCTAGCGGAATGATGTTGAGACAACTGGCTGGCCACTTGGAAAAGTGGAAATTGGCGCTCTCCCTCACTGCTTAACATCAAATAAATTCCACATGGATCAAACATTTAAATCTGAAAAAGAAACCAAAACCGTTCTTGAAAAAATATCAATGTTTTTATGATCTAAGTATTGTAGTTAACTTGAAAATACTAAAGCAAAAAAAAAGAAAAAAAAAAGAGAAAGGGCTAACTGGACCACATGCAAATTTAAAATGTGTTTAAAAATTAAAGCAAAATGAGGGAAGCGTGATATTTTTAAATTAAGACTGATTCTCATAATTATAAATCGAAAAAAATGCTAAAGCAAAAAAAAGGGGGGGGGGAATAACATTACCCACAGATAAACAAGAAAGAGACAATGATCTAATAGAAGAATTGGCAAAGAAACACAATTGAGTAATTCTCTCATACAATTATGACCAAATCTCCAAACCTGTGCAGACACTAGAGAAGTGCAAGTTTAGATAAGAATAACTTCACCTGTTGGTTTATCAGATATATAAGAAATTAATGGCATATGTTGAAGGTGCGAGGGGAAATGGCAATTTGTAGAAGAGGCTCTGGAAGCTGAATTAGCAACCAAGAAAATGACAAAACCACACTTGTTTGTGGGGTGGGGGTATCTGAGATTGAACTCAGGGGCACTGAGCCACACAGCCACTGAGCCACATCCAGCCCTATTTTGTATTTTACTTGGGGACAAGGTCTCACTGAGTTGCTTAGCATCTCACTTTTGCTGAGGCGGGCTTTATACTAGCAATCCTCCTGCCTCAGCCTCCTGAGCTCTTGAGTGTGCCCAGCCCAAACTACATGTTGATCCAGCAATTCTTTTCCCTCCTCAATCCTGAACTGTATACTCCTCCAGCCCTGTACTACCAGCCAGTGGCTTTTCTCTCCTCGTTGTCCCCGACCCCTGCCTTTTTTATTATCTTCTATGGGCCCTTTCTCTGCCCCAGTTCTGACTGACTGAGGGCACAGAGCTGAGAGGAAGAGGCTAGTGACTTAGCCCAGTCATCTTTTTGGCCTCCCTCTCCTCTCAGACTCCCCAACACTCACCCATCCAAGCCTACAGAACTTCCTGGAACTTAATCCCTTCACACCACACCACCATGAGAAGACTTGGGTGTGCCCCCTCTCTCCCTGCTCCTCTGCTACCAGCAGGGTTAGAGCCCTGTGTCCCACATCTGTGATCCCAGCTCCTCCTCTCCTCAAGGCACAGCTTTGCCTGAAAGTCCCTTCCCACTGTCTGTCCCTCTTTTCTCCTAATGTCCTGTCTGGGCCAGGGTACCTGGGCTCACCTTAGAGCCTTCCTCCTCTCCTGGAGAGGCAAAGGCAATATTTAATAATCCTTCAGACCTGAATATTCAAACTCCTGGGCAACTGTGTACAAATATTTGTGCAAAGAATTCCCTTCAAGTGATGCTAAAAGAAATTGCCTGGCTTAGAAATTGGCCAGGCCCTTGAGTGGTGTCTGCTGCAGACAAGTGTCTGCTGGGACCACATGTGGGCTTACCATTATGAAAACTGTCCATGCCGGGTGATTTGGGTGGTGAAAGAGATGGGAAGGGACACTCATCTGCTCTGCCCTGTACTCCAGGGAGAAGTGGCCTGCCATTGGTGGGGGTGGGGGCAACTGGAGACAGGATTTTCTGCTGCTTATGACTTTTTTTTAAGAGAAGAGAGAGAGAATTTTTTAATATTTATTTTTTAGTTTTCGGTGGACACAACATCTTTTATTTTATTCTTATGTGGTGCTGAGGATCGAACCCAGCGCCCTGCGCATGCCAGGCAAGTGAGCTACACTTGAGCCACATCCCCAGCCCTGCTGCTTATGATTTTAATATATGTGCTGCCAAAGTAAGCACTCTTCTGTTTCTGAGATGATCTCCTGTCTCAGAAATTAAGTGCCCACTCTGTGTTGTAAGTGTTTGGTGAGTGTGGTGTGTTTATTTGTGTGTGTTAGAGAGTAGGAAGGTGTTTCTGGAGAATAAACAGAATAAAGAGCTGAGGGGAAGAGAGGGTGTCAACACAGGAGGGCTCAGGACCTAGCACAAGGGGGATCCATACTCTGGCTGAGAATATACAGGGGCTGGAGGTAGCTTTGGCAACAAGCCAGAAGCAGGACTTGGGGCAAATCAGGAATTGAGTGTGCCCAGGAGGCACCTGGAAGGAGTTGCCTTTCCCAGAGTGTGAACCTTGGGCTATGGGAAAGATCCCACTGAAGGGAGGCTTCAGGTTATCTCTTGCACATGTGAAAATTGTCTTTATGCTTCCATCCTCACCTGGCCTGATCTCTCCATACTGGTCTGTGGTGGTCACTAAGGATAGGCAGTGAGGAGTGGTCTGGAAAGGCAGGGAGCCTGCCTCAGGGGCAGTGATGAGGCATGTCCAGTACAGTACAGCAGGATGTCCCTGAGCATTTCAAATAATCTGATGTTCAGGCCCTCCCCAGGCAGTCTGGTTTAATTGGCCTGGATGTGGCCTGGGCATTGGCATTTAAAAATCTTCCCAGTGACTCTGATATGTGGCCAAGGTGAGACCCCCAACACTCACCCATCCAAGCCTGTGCAGTCACTAGAGAAGTGCAAGTTTAGATAAGAATATCTTCACCTGTTGGTTTATCAGATATATAAGAAATTAATGGCACATGTTGAAGGTGCGAAGGGAAATGGCAACATGATTCTGTTGAATTAGCAACCAAGAAAATGACAAAACCACACTTTTTTGGGAGTGGGAGCTATCTGGGATTGAAGGTGAGACCCAATTGCTCTGGAGGAAAGGACCCCTATAGTTTGGATCTGGAGTGTCCCCAAAAAGCCCATGTGTTAAAGATTTGGTCCTCAGCTTGGCAGCTATAGAAGTGATAGAAACTTTAAGAAGTGATGCTTAGTGAGCGGTCTTAGGTCACTGGGGGCTTGATATTGAAAGAGATTGTGAGTCAGGTGTGGTGGTGCTCACATAATCCTAGCAATTTGGGAAGCTGAGGCAGAACCCTGTCTCAAAAAATAAAAAGGGCCGGGCATGGTAGTGCACACCTATTAATTCCGGTGGCTCAGGAGGCTGAGGCAGGAGGATTTCAAGTTCAAAGCCAGCCTCAGCAACAACAAGGTGCTAAACAACTGGGTGAGACCCTGTCTCTAAATAAAATACAATATAGAGCTGAGGATGTGGCTCAGTGGTTGAGTGCCCCTGAGTTCAACCCTTGGTTCCCAAACATACATACATATTTTTAAAAATAAATAAAAAGGGCTAGGGGTGAGGCTGAGGAAGAACTCTTGCCTAGCATGTGTGAGGCATGGGTTCGATCGTTAGCACCACATAAAAATAAACAAATAAAATAAGGGTGTTGTGTCCATCTACAACTACAAAAAAACATTTTTTTTAAAGGGCTAGGGGTGTAGATCAGTAATAGAGTACCCCTGGGAAAAAAAGGAAGGAAGAAGAGGGAAGAAAGGAAAGGAAAGAAAGGTCTTGTGGGGTTTTAGTCTCTTTTTACACTCGCATATTTATTCTTATCCTCCCCGCCAACCTCCATCCCCTTTCTCTCTCCATCTCTTTCTCTGATTCCTGGCTGCTTGCTCCACATGTGCTCACTTGTGATGTACTACCTCACCATAGGCCCAAAAGCCCTGAAAGCAATACAGCCAACAGACCAGGGACTGAAACCTCCAAAAGTGTGAGCTAAAATAAACCTTGTTTATTTATTAGTTGATTATCTCAGGTGTTTTTGGTTTTGTCTTGTTTTGTTGTTTTGAGACAGAGTCTCACTAAGTTGTTAAAACTAGCCTCAAACTTGCAATCCTCCTGCCTCAGTTTCCAGAGTCACTGGGATTACAGGTTAATGCCATCACTCCTGGCTCAGCTATTTTGTTATGGTAACAGAAAGCTGACTAGCACAGGGCTCTTCAGGGAGAGGAAGACATTGACAACAAGTTTACATGTATAAAAATAAAAGCTGGAAACCACTTAAGTATCTAATAGCTAAGGACTATGCTATGTCCACATCACAGAATACTATGGAGCCATTAAACATGATTCTGTGCAGTTTTACTCATAATCTCCAAAAAAACTGTAAACACCCCAAGTGTTCTTTGGGAACAACTTCACACACTGATCCATCCATACCAAGGAATACTAGGCAGCCTTGAGATGACAGGGATACTGGTACAACCGTCTTGGATGAGATTCAGGTGTCTTATGTTAAGTGAGAAGAACCATCTACAGTAGGCTCTGATCCTGTGAATAAGAGAGTCTGGAAAAGGAAAAGCTGTGGGGCAGAAAACAGACCAATGATTGGCCGGGGTTGGAGGTGGAGGCAGATAGATGTTGACTGCAAAGAGCCCTGAGGGAATTTGAGAGTGATGGAATGTTTCTTTGCTATGGTGGAGGTTCCAGAACTGTGTTTGTCAAACTCATAATTATGCACTAAAAAGGGTGCATTTTCCAGTATGACAACCTCAATAAGCCTGGCTTTTCAAAACTGGTGCTGTACAGCCATATTCACTGCCATGAAAAGATACATGAGATACTGCCTGATATTATTCCTGATGAAAACAGACAGCTGTGTGTATAACGTGAAGCCATATTTCTAAAATCCTCTTTCTGTATATGTGACATACATGAAAAATAGAGTGGCAACATGGCCAAGAAAATGTTTGTGAAGGTTAGTGAGATTGCGAGTGATCTAAAAGTTTTTCATTTTGGTTGTTCTTTCTAAACTTTCTATACTTGTAATCCCAGTGACTCAGGAGGCTCAGGCAGGAGGATTCCAAGTTTGAGATCAGCCTCAGCAACTTTGCAAGGGCCTAAGCAATTTAGTCAGAACTTGTCTCAAATTAAAAAATAGAAGGGACTGAGGATATGGCTCAGTGGCTGCATTTAACCCCTGGGTTCAATCCCAAGTACCAAAATAAATAAAATAAAATTCCTACAAAGGGGGCATATTACTTGGAAGGAAGAAAGGAGGGAGGGAAGTAAGGAAGAAAAACAAATTTCCAACCTCATTTTGTAAATGAAGAACCTCCTAGCCTAAGGCCAATCGTTATTTCTGGGGCTGTGTGAAATGCCAATCTCTGCTTGCATATTTTTCCCCAGAAACAAAGCCTAGGGAAGTTTTGCAAGACAGGGGAGATGGCCCAAGGAAGGCAGGCCTAGGTAGTGGGCAGGGCTACAGCAAGGATGGGTGGATAGGTAGGGTCTCCTCTCCTCTCCTCTCTGCTCCCTGGACTGTCAGGACTAGTAGGAAGTAAGAACTTCAGGCTCTATCAATGAACATGACTTGGGGGCTCCAGTATAAACCCCAGCTTCCTCCCCCTTCTCTTCCAACATCAGGGAGTCTGTTCAGATCTCCTGACTGGGCTCTGCTGGCTACCCTGAGGGTTGCTATCTGTCTGCTGTTTCCCAGCCATGGCTATTCCGGTGCATGTTTTGGATTATTTTTGCCCAGATGTATGAGTTTGTGTTTTTCCAAGATGAATCTCATCTGGCTATTTCCTGTTCCAACTTTCAGCTCTAGAGAGGTCCATAGGGGTGACTTTTCAGTACTTGTAACCTTTTCAAGCCCCCTCCCCAGGCACCTCGCTCCAGATTCACTTCAGTGCTGTGTTTGGCCTATTTGGAGGCCTGAGGAACCAGGACTCTGCCCTGCTCTGGGGCCCACCTCCTGTCTTGATCACCTCTTCCCTACAGGCTGCTTGCCAGCAGCACTTGGAAAGTGCGTGGCCAAACTGCTGATGTCGCTGGACCCAAGCTCCTGAGGGCTGTTGGCCCTAGTAGTGCTGGCCCGGGCCATCTCTGAGCTATTCGGCACATAGCTGTGGTTAGGGTAAACTGGTATACTCCTGTCTTGTGACTGCTGTGACAGATTATCACAAACTCGCAGACTTGAAACAACAGAAATTTATTCTGTCCCAGTTTCTGAGGCCAGAAGTAAAAAATCTAGGAATCAGCCGGGCCATGCTCCCTGCATTCTCCAGAGAAGGAGACTCTTCTGCTACCTTTGATGGCCCCCTTCTCCTTGGGTCTCTGTCTGTGTGTCCCTACTCTTCTTATAAAGAAACTGGTCATTGAATTTAGGCCATCCTAATTTAGGATAATCTTATCTCAAGATTCTTTTCTTAATTACATCCGCAAAGACCCTTATTCCAAATAAGGTCCGATGCTGAAGTTCTGAGTGGATATAAATTTGGTGAGAGGGAACTTTTCAACCTGCTACCCTGGGCCCAGTTTTACCCGTCTTCCCAGTAGAACTGGGGTGATATCCTCGGGATTTAGATTTTTGACAGTAGATGTGCTAGTGTTGGGACTGTGGACTGCATAAGGACTGGTTGGTTATGTGACAAATATAGATGCTTTATTTTTAAGAAACTATTACTGCCTTTTAAGGAAGGTATGTGTCTGTTTGCTTCATGGACAGGCTCCATGTAAAAACGGGGTGGGGAATTGGAGGGCTGGGATAGGATCCAAGTGTGAAGACTGTGATGGAGGAGCAAAGGAGAATTTTCACTTCTTTCTATCCACAGATTTGGCCAGAGAACAGTGAAGAAGGGATGGAACCTTAAAATGAAGGCTGGCTCTTTAGGGCTGGGAATATAGCTCAGTGGTAGAGTGTTTGCTTAGCAAGCACAAGTCCCTGGGTTCAATACCCAGCACGTAATAATAATAATAATAGAGGCACTTTGGGTTTGTTTAGCCAATCAGTCCAGGCTCAGCCAACAGTTGAGGCATGGTTGGCAATGGAGAAGGACCATATATCTCACATAAGTGATTTAAACACTGGCTAGTGGGGCTGAGGATATAGCTCAGTGGCAGAACACTTGCCTAGCATACATGAGGCCCTGGGTTCAATCCTTAGCCCTGCAAAAGCAAAAGCAAACAAAAATGCTGGTTATTGAACTTCATAGCCATCCTCCCTACTACTATCCATTCAACAAACCGGGTAGTGTTCCAGCTTGTTCGAAACATAAGGAGCATAGCATCTGTGACATAGAAACCCCTGCCCACATGATATTTTAGTGGAGCAACAATTAGGAGAGAATGGTGCTGGGCCAGAAGGTGTAGTCAGTGATAGCAAAGCTGGTCATCTGAATTTCTTCTACCTGCCACCATTTTGCAGAGTGACTTTAATGCTCCCCTCAACAAGAGTTAGGGTCTTGCTCTCTCCCCTTAATTTTGGGATCTCCTTGCTTTGACTCACAAAGTGCAGCAGAAGTGATATTTTAGCCCTTGCAGGCTCAGCCTTACAAAGGCTTGCAGCTGCTTGGTCTGTGGTGATGAGAGGCCATGTCAGACAAGAACCAAGGCTGCAGGGATAGTACCAACTCCAGCTCCTGCTGAGTACCAATACATGGTGGCTCCAGCTGACACTGGGAAGGGGCAGCAACTTATAGAAACAGAGTACTGTATCACTGCTGTAAAGTCAAGGTAAGGGGAGAGGGAGCACCCAGGGCAACTGATAGCTCACCCAGAAGTTGACAGGGAAAAGGAGTAGAAAGTTGCTCTATCATGCGGCTTTGCAGTCACTGGAGGAACTTTGGTTTTTTACTTGGAGTGAGAGGAGTGGTTTTGAGCAGTGTAGACTGACAGATGCCAAGCTGTACCCTCCCTACCACCTGGACATCCCCCTGGGTTACTCATGGTGACTCTGTGGTCACATGTGGATGGGAAGACAGATGCTCCAGCACATAGATGACCTTGGGGACCAGATGCTCCAGCTCAACCTTACATGCTGGTGCCCTGGAGACCTGGGAAGAAAAGGGAAGCAGGTATCCCACAGACTGACGTGGAATGGGATACTCAAAATGGACATGAACCCACTAAAGGAAAACATTTTTTTTTCAATACTGGGGATTGAACCCAAGTCCTCATGCATAGGCAAGCACTTTCCCACTCAGCTGCATCTCAGGTCCTTTTTGAGACTAAGTTATCCAAGTTGGCCTCAAACTTGTGATCCTCTTATCTCAGCCTCCCAAGTAGCTGGGATTACAGGCATGCATCAGCACTGCTACAAGGAAAAATTAAAATGCATTTCTGGCATTCTGAATTGTTAGACTAAATTCACACTCACAAAAAAAAAAATAGAATGGTTTCATCTATGTTTTAAATATTTAGCACAGAATGCTAAATCCAGACCTTGGGGAACACTAAAGGCAATCAGCCTAGATTCAACAAATAAAGTACAAGAACAAAAGAGAGAGAGAGGGTGTGTTAGTCAGCTTTCCACTGCTGTGACAAAATTCTGACATAAACAACTTAAAAGGAGGAAATGCTTGTTTTGGCTCATGATTTTAGAGATTTCAGTCCTGATTGCTTGGCCACATCGCTTGGGGCCTGAGATGAGGCCAAACACCATGACAGAAGCGTTTGGTAGAGGATATCTCCTTAGCTCAGGCAGCTAGGAAGCAGATAGGATCAGAGAGGAAGGGACCTGAGACAAGATATACTCTTCTGGGACCAGTCACCAGTGACCCACTTCCTCCAACTAAGCCCCACCTCTTACAGTTTCCACCACCTCCCAATAACCCCATTAAGCTATGAATCCATCAATGAATTCCTCCATTGATAAGATTAGAGCCCTCATTAACAATCACCTCCTGCCTTGGAATACTGCTGCTTTGGGGACTGTTATGGTTTAGATCTGGAATGTCCCCTAAGAGGCTCATGTGTTGGAGGCAATGCAGCTGTGTCCAGAAGTGGGGCTTTTAAGCAATGATTGAATGATGAGGCTGTCTTAGTTAGCTTTTTATCACTGTAACAAAAATACCTGAAAAGAACAATTTAGAGAAGGGAAAGTTTATTTTGAACTCAGTTTCAGAGATCTCAGACCATAGATGGCTGATTCCATGGCTTTGGGCCCAAAGTGAGACAATATGTCATGGGGGAAGAGCCCAGTGGAGAAACGCTGCTCAACTCATGGCAGGGTCTAGAAGCAGATAGAGAGGGGGTAGAGGAAGGGGCCCCAGGGTAGATGTACCCTTCCAAGGTACACCTCCAATGACCCACCTCCTCCAGCCAGGCCCTACCTGCCTACAGTTAACCCCCAATCTGTCCATTCAAGCAAGGATGGACTGATTAGGTCACAGATCTTACAGTCCAATCATTTTACCTCTGACTATTACTGCATTAACAGAAACTTTTGGAGGACACCTCATATCCAAACCCTAACAGGCTCCTATCTCATCAGTGAATTAATCTATTTGATGATAGCTGAATGGATTCCTGGGAGGTGTTGGAGGAAGTAAATCACAGGGGCATGCCCTGGAAGAATTTATTTTCTCTCCGACCCCTTCCTCTCTCCTTTTCTCTCTGTCTTTCTCTCCTTCCCAGCCACCATGAGCTAAGCAGATTTCCTTGGCTGCAAACCTTCCATGATGTTCTGCCTCACCAAAGGCCCAGAGCAATGGAGCCAGCTGACCATTTCTTGAATCCTTGAAAATGGTCACAGTGTTGCAAAGTTGTCTAACACAGGGACCAAGCCTCCAACACATCAGCTTTTGGAGGACATTTCAGATCCAAACCACAAAAGAGGGGGAGTCTATAGGTTAAAACAGATGTAAGAGTTCTATCAATCCCAGCCCACTATCCTTATCTAGATCCTGTTTCAAATGAATAAACTGTAAAAAATAAAAATAAAACATATGGGGCAATTAAGGAAATATGCACTATGGGTGGATATTGGCTATTAAGGAATTATAGTTGGAATTTTCAAAAATGATAAAAGTTTATAGGAAAGAGAATTTTTTAAAAAATGAACAATAAATATTTGGGAAAGCTGAGGCAGGAGGATCACAAACAAGTTGGAGGCCAACCTGGGCAACTTAGCAAGACTCTTTTCAAAATATAATTAAAAAATTTTTAAATGGCTGGGGATGTACTTCAATGTTAGAACATTTACCTAGGTTCAATTCCTCGTGATAAAGAAAAAAAAAAAGGAAAATAAAGAAAAAAGAAAGGCACAATAACATATTTCTTGGTGAAATCATGTGATGTCTTCGGATGGAGGAAAAGGTAAAACACAGATGAAATAAAGTGGGTCATGAGTTGAACTTCAGGAGCAGGTGCCAGGGCAGACAGTTCAGTATATCATTTCACTGTTTTTGCAGATGATTGAAATTTTCCATAATAGAATGTTTCTAAGTGTGTGCACATATTCAAAATGAGATCAAGCCTTGCCCAGTGATCTGTGCCAGACTGCTGTAAGCACTTTACACGTGTCAACTCATGAATGTGCTGGAACTCCTGTCAGAGGGTGATATCACTGTCCCCATCCTTCTGGGGAGGAGTTGTAGACACAGACAGAGCAAGCCCCTTGGCCAAGCTTGCATAGCTGATGAACAGCAGTGTTGGGGTGTGAACCTGGCTGTCTGGCTCCTTCAGGGCTTCTCCAGGTCTGCTCACTTCCAAAAAACCTCTGGACATTGTTGTAACAAACTGGTAGTTATTCTTCCTGGGAGGTGGGATGGTCTGGAATTTGATAAAACAGAATAGCTTTGTTATTTGGCCTTTTGTCATTTATTTTCTTTTTTTTTTTTTTTAACATTTTTTAGTCATTGATGGACCTTTATTTAATTTATTTATTTGTATGTGGTGCTGAGAATTGAACCCAGGGCCTCACATGTGCCAGGCAAGCACTCTACCTCTGAGCTACCACTCCAGCCCCTGGCCTTTTGTCATTTCTAATTTCTCTACAATGAGCATGCAGTACTTGCATAATAAAGGACTTTTTAAAAGTAAGCATATGGGGGTGCTGGGGTTGTGGCTCAGTGGTGGAGCGCTTGCCTTGCCCGTGTGAGGCACTGGGTTCAATCCTCAGCTACATAAAAATAAATAAACAAAGTAAAGGTGTTTGTCCATCTACAGCTAAAAAATAAATATATATATTTTTAAAAGTAAGCATATTCAACAGAGCCACAGCCAGTGGGGTGACCAACATGGGCATGAAAGGGCTTCTGCTAGGTGGGTGCTGAGCCCAGGCTCCTGCTGGCTTTAGTGGGCAAATGGGAAAGGCACTGACCAATATGGACAGAGGCACTGCCTGGTCCTGCAATTCAGGGTAGGGGGAAGACACTGACCACTCTAAAGTTCTCTGTCCCCATCCTTATTCCCTGTGTCAGTAGCAATTGTGTAGAACCAGTTGAGCTGTGATGGGGAACAGCTAGCAGGAGTGCAGACCAGGCAGGGAGGTCAACAGAAATGCCTGGTGTCCAGCCTGGCACCAGGCATTAAGGGACATAGGGTATGGGAGCCTGTGGCCCTTCAGGCCCCACACCACAAACTGACTTTGGGAAGTAACATCTCAAGGGAGGATGAGCAATGTGGTTACCCCTTCCTTATATCCAGTTCTACCACTGCATTTGGCTGGAATGGGCTCATGTGTCCCTATCACCACCTGCTGTCTGCCCTCCCCTCACTCTTCACAGGAATGTATAGCTGGTTCTCTGTAAGAGGCCCTGGGGATGGGGGACTCCACATCTGCAGTCCCCTGCTCTCCCCATAGCCCTTTCAGATACCTCCCACAAGTTCTCAACCTTGCTGGCTCTGTCCTAGCCTCCATAAACTCCTGGGCCAGTTCTTGTGGTCTATTTCAGCATTGTCCCCATTGGCCATCCACCTCTGTTCAGTGCAGGCCATCCCAGTGACTTGCTATCCCTGCCTAGTTAGCCCCATGAAGCCCCTCTGCCCATGATGGAACCCAATCTCAGGCTGGTCTCCCATGTCCTCAGACCCTGTTTGTACCATGTGCCCGTATTTCTGACATCCCCTAAGGTCATCCTAACTGGAGCCTTGACATACCCTGTCACCCTCTCCCAGGGATTCACCTGGTTCATCCCACTCATGCATTCCCCCAGGAAGTCCATGCTGGTCCTCAGGGTTGGGCCCCATGTACCCCCAGCACTAGGTTGTAGCCAACTCTTTCCTCTTCTGGAGAGAAGACTCCAAGGGCAGGGCACCTCTGTGTGGGCTTGGGATCCTGACACATGAAGTCGTTTACAGATATTCTCTGAGTGAGCAAATGGTCTTTGTGCTGAATGTAAGCCCCTGCCTCTTGCTGCCCCTGAGAGGTACTTCCTACTAGGAGACTCCCGTCCCCATCCTATCAGCAGACCACACTTCACAAGGGCCCTGATGTCTGGCTTTAGATGCACCAATAGTAACCTCCCGGAAAGCTAATTTTTTTTTTAAGTCCCCAAAAGTGAGCTCTAAGCTAGTGGACACAGAGTGACCAAGTCAGCCTTCCTTACCCTTTGGGAATATATTTCCTTCAGGACTGTGAAGGAGTGATTTACCAAAGGGACAAGGTACTAGGCCTTCAGTGGTGAGGCTCAGCCATAGTGAACTGGAGGGAGCATGGGTTTCAAGGGCCCAGAAATGAGGTAGCTGCTTCTTGGGAGTGCAGGCTCATTCCAAAGCCTGAGGGAAGAGGAAGTTCGGGAGGGGTTCAAGCAGAGGGTGAAACTTCCTCCTTGAAGAACACAGGGAGTTCCCCAAGCCCTCTATGATGGTCTGTGGGTGATATGTGGAGGCTCAAAGAGAGGCCTGGAATGGGCATGTGGGTTAGCTGTGGTGAGAATGCTGGAGAATGACCAAAGCTTAGGCTCATGGGAGGCAGTAGGCTGTATTAGTCAGGATTCTCTAGAGGAACAGAATCAATAGGAAGTATAATTATAAAAAGGGGATTTGGCTGGGCGCAGTGGCGCATGCCTGTAATCCCAGTAGCTCTGGAGGCCGAGGCAGGAGGATTGCGAGTTCAAAGCCAGTCTCAGCAAAGGCAAGGCACTAAGCAACTCAGTGAGACCCTGACTCTAAATAAAATACAAAATAGGGCTGGGGATGTGGCTCAGTGTTCAAGTGCCCCTGAGTTCAATTCCCAGTATCAAAAAAGGGGGGGGGGCACTTATTAGGTTGGCTACACGACCAGAAGCTAGATAGTCCACGAGGGCCACCTGCAGGCTGGAGAACTGGAAAAACCAATAGCTGGTCAGTCCAAGAGGCTGAAGCCCCAGAACAAGAGAAATCAACAGTGCTACTCTAGTCTGAGACCTAAGCCTTCTGGAAAATCACTATCAGAGTCCACTTTGGAAGAGTGAAGAAGAGAGAGTCTGATATCCTAAGACGATTGCAGCAGCAATCAAGAACCCGTTCAAGAAGAAAGCAGCTTTCATCAGCTGCTGCTTCTTTGTTCTTCCAACTTTTATTCCATCCAAACCATCAACCTATTGGTTGGTGCTGCGCATGTTTAGGGAGGGTCTCCATTTTAGTTGGCTATCCCACATGCCAGTCATTCCTAGACACACCCTTATCTACAAAGCCATAATCCTCTTAATCTTCTTAATCTGTGACAAATTGACAATTCAAATTAACTATTACAAAGGCCAAGGATGTTGGCATTAAAAAAAGAAGAAGAAGTATCTTTGGCAGGTGGGGAGGTCTCTGAAACAGGGAGAAAGCATCAGGTTCCCAGAGAGAAAAGGCAGAGTAAGTGTTATGCTTGAATTCGGGACTCCTAAAAGACCACCAGAGACCAAGATCGATGTAAACAGCAAAAAGGTGTTTATTGCGAGCTAGCTGGGTCCTCTGCGCACACACAGCAACTGGTGATGCTGAGAGGCCCCGAGCCCAGGGTTTGCAGCTGTTTTATACATTCTTTGGAGAAGGCAGGGACCCCCACATACATCATAGCATCTCTTAGCAAATCATCATACACCACGGGAAAATCAAATAACAACTCTAAGACATGATTAGCACATTCACTGACAGGAATAAGTTGGGTAGGGGTGATTGGTTACTACAAGAGGGGGATTCATTTGAACTGATTGGTTTAAGCCAAGAGGGGTGTACGTGCTGAACTACATGGTTTCCCAACGTGTTATCAACCACCATAAACTACTGGGAGGGTCATCTGGCATCCCAGGTATTTCCCTGTCTCATGCTGATTGGTGGCTGCTAGGGGGTTACTATGGATCCCCACTGAGTCAGGGACACCTGGCGCAGCAGGTCACTCCTGTTATTTGTAGATAAACAACTTAGCAGGGTGGGAATGTGCCTAGGAGAGCTCTGTGGGTCTTTCCAAGGACAAAGGTCATGTCCCTTCCTTGGACAGGCTTTGCTCTGAGGTAGAGGCTGGTTTTTCATTCCCCCCTTTGTCTGGAAACTTGGGAACCAATCATAGTTCCCTCAGTTGGGGACCTATTTGGGCAGGCTTTGCTCTGAGGTAGAGGCTGGTTTTTCATAAGGAAAAAAGGAGCTGACCTTGGGGGTGGGAGAGGAGAAAAACGGGGCAATCCTAGACTTAACCCTGTCAAAGAAAGCCTGCAGTGGCTGGGCAGGACTGGTTGCCTGTGTGGTCCCTGGGTCTGAGTCCAGATGCCAGGGGCAAGAACAGATGCCTGGGGCTGAGGAATTGGAAACTTCAAGTGCAAACAACTCCTTGGAGAAGCGTGGCTGTTAGAAGAGGTCATAGCTAGAGACTAGGGGGGCATTCTGCTCCCCACCTCTCTTTCTCTTTCTCTCTCTCTCTCTCTCTCTCTTTTCTTTTTTGTGGTGCTGGAAACTTAACCAGGGTCCTCATGCATTCTAGGCAAATACTCTACCCCTGAACTACATCCCCAGCCCTTCTGGCACTCTCACTAACAGCAGGAGCTGTGGAAATGGGATGGGTGCCTTTTAGGATCCCCTCCCTTCCTGAAGCTGGTGCCTGTTTCTTGCTTTCCTTGGCTGAGCTACGGGCTGAGTCTGCAGACAAACAGGCAAGGATATGAATACCTCACTCAGAAACTGGCTACAAACTTGCTAATGCCACCATTGATTTCTTATTCTTACACTTTCCTGGGATTTCAGCTTTCACAGTTTCCTCTTCCAAATATTGACTTTTTTTTTACACTGGTCTAAGATTTTAGCACTCTTACTAGACACAAAAGCAAGAGAATACCGTATGTAACTAAGACTGTTAATTATTCCTCAGTATCTGTCTCCTTCTTTAGTGATAGAACACCTGACATTTAGTGAGCCCAGAACATCAGAAAAAGACCATATTTCCTAGCTTTCTTTGTAGCTGGGCATGGCCTGTGACAGAGTTGTGGCTAAGGCCAACGGAGTGAACATGGAGTTTTGTGTGAGCTTCTAGAAAGTGTTTGTAGAGGAAGATGTTGAACATTAATATTATTCCCTTCCCTTCTTTCTGCTGGCTAGGATGATGCAATGATGGCTGGGTCTCAAATAGCTATTTTGTACTCTTGAGAAAGAAGCTCTCTGTGGAGCTTAGGGGAACAACAAAATGGAAGGAGCTAGAATCTCTGGTGGTTGTTAGGCTACCATACCAGCTTCAGACTACTTGCCTCAATTTAGTTACATGAGCAAGAAATATGTTTCTACCTTATTTTAGTCATTATTACATCGGATTTTCTGTCACTTAGCAAGATGGCTGATTGGGGTTCAGCTGCTTTGTAGGGCTTCTGCTCTTTTCAATCAAATGACCTTGAATAAGATGACCCAAATAGTGTGAAGGTCCCTGTTACTAGTAGTACTCAGACAGTAATCTCCCATTACTGCTTACATTGAGAGATTTTTAACTGAGAATTAAGGAAAAAGCAGTATTGGGTACATTTGAATTTGAACTTTTACAACTTTTAGTGAGGTAGAACATTTGCATGTTTCCTACTCATTTATGTTTCTCTTTTTGTGAGCTTATTTATTTATATATATTTTTTGGTGCTGGGGATTGAACCCAAGGCCTCATGCATGCTAAGCACACAGTATTCCACTGAGTCTTGGCTCACTTTTTTTTCTTTTTGAAATGCTGAGCATAGAACACAGGGCCTCATGCATGCCAGGCAAGCAGCACTCTAGATCACTTTTTAAAGGAACAATATAGTCAAATTAGTTTTAAAAAATATAAAGAAGTTTATTTAGCAGCTTTCCTTTATCAAGGCATAAGTGTCTGGATTTTTACCTGTGAATCTTTGTACCATTTAAAAAAAAATTTTTTTAGTTGTAGATGGATACAATACCTTTATTTTATTTATTTATTTTTATGTGGTACTGAGGATTGAACCCAGTCACACATACACACACACGAGGCAAGCACTCTACCACTGAGCCACAACCCCAGCCCTGCTATTTTGTATTTTATTTAGAGATAGAATCTCACTGAGTTGCTTAGCTGAGGGGGCTTTGAACTAGTGAGCTTTCTGCCTCAGCCTCCCGAGCCTCTGGGATTATAGGCCTGTGCCATTGTGCCTGGCTACAAGAGGCTATTTCAGATGGAAGGATTACAGATTCTTTTCCAGTGTTTTGTTTGCTTTTAAAATTAAAAAAAATTTTTTTTGTAGTTGTCGATGGACCTTTATTTATTCATATGTGGTGCTGAGAATTGAACCCAGTGCCCCACACATGCCAGGCAAACATTCTACCACAGCTATGACCCGAGCCCTGCTTTTAAATTTTATCTTCAGAGTATTTTTATTATACAGAAGGCAAAAATTTTATGAAATCAAAATTCTCTATCCTTCCTTAGATAACTTCCCCCACCAAGAATATAAACACGGACTCATATTTTCTTTTACTACATTTGAGGTTTTTTTCCCCTAACCTTGATATCTTCCATCCTCTGGAGTTAATTTTGATGAAGATGTGAGGTGGGGATTAAACTATTTTTGCCACTCAACCTTGTTTTGAAGAATGCCTCCTCCTTTGTAACTTAACACTGGGCTGATTGTTACATTAAGTGGTCACATGCCCTCTTCCCAGATTTACTGACTGCAGAATTACTCATCAGTGCTGGAAGTCCGCCCCTGCCTTGCTGTGGTGACCCCCATCCCAGTGAATCTCCCCACAGCTGGGCCTGCTGTCTGCCCTGCGGTGAGTGGAAGGAATTCAGCATGGACTCTGCTCACTCAGCAGCCAGGCCTGCAGAGCCGGGACTGTGGAAAATCACATGTGGTTTTCAAGTTGTTGGAAACCAAGGAAATTGTTCTGCCAGTTGTGAGGATGGCTAGACGCTGTCTGGAAGACCCTAGTCACCACAGCTTGGGGAATCACCCATCCTTGTGGACTCCAGAAGCTGACCCTACTGATGACATCCAGGCACCTGAGCTACTGAGAAGGGGGTGTCTCTAAAGACCTCCCCCAGGGGAGGAACAAGGCCTGGTCCCTTCTCCTTTGCCCATGGGTGAACCCAGTCTCCAGGAGAAACAGTATCTAGGATCTGGGGGGCCTGCTGGCTAAGATCAGACTTCCTGCACCTTTTATTTAGTTCACACATGCACGTGCGCACATGCACACACACACACACACAAATGCATACAGTGCTACTGGACAGTGAACTGTGGAACAAGTTTCTGCATAAAGGAACCCCCAAGCTATCACTAATCATGGATTCATTCCTCTGGGGGCACAACCCTCTTTGTCTGAGCTGTGCCACATGGGCCCAGGAGGCCTCAGACTCAGGTTGGGAGGATCTGCTCCTAGGCCTTGGAAGCCTCCTGTCCCTGTGTTCTGTGGGTTCCCAGATAGAACACAGGCCCTCTGGAGCCTGCTGGCAGGTGAGTTTAGGTCCCCTGTCAAGCTGAGGCCCTAGTGAGGCTCATGGCTCATGTGGCATTCAGGGGCTGAGGCATGGGTCTCAGCAGGAGGGAGGCTGGAGGGAGGCTGCTGTGGCCCTGTTGCATGATGGCCCCACAGGGTGAAGCCCATGTGGAAGGAGTGTTTGGTTCAGCCTCAGAGGGATTAATTTGGACCTTCATTATCACATACATGAGGTGTCCTGAACAAGTCACTTCTCAGGGTCTCAGTTTTCTGAGAAATGGGGAAATGCACATACTTAGCAAGTGTTAGGTCACTGTGCTACCTGCGATGCCCTGAAGGGCCTGGGGACAGAATTTGCCTGCCTGAGCTTCCCCTCCTCCTTCCCCCAAGGAGTTCAGGGTCCTTACCTATGCCCTCTGTGTCTAGGCATTTGAATTGCTGACTTTGTATGCCTCAGGCCCCATCCAGCCTTAGCTTTTTGAAGGGAGGTTACCTATCAATGATTGCTGGACCTTTGGACCACCCTCAGACCTACACCTTGTTGAAAGTTCCATAGATACCCTGAGTGAACCAAAGAAACACTGATAGGAACACACCTTTGAGGTGTTTATGGTGCCCTGGAAACTAGAGGGCACTGAACTGGTGCGGGGTGTGGGGGCTCAGGGTGGCCTGGTAGGTTGAGGAATAGTGGTCTATCCTGTTCACCCCATATGTGGAGCCACAGAGAAGTGGGGCAAGTGACATCTCATCAGTCCCCTCTTGAAATGGTGCTGCAGGTCCTGCCAAGATGGCTAAGGGTGTCTTTTCACAAACTCAGGGAAGCTGACAAGTGTACTTGGGTACAGAGTATGTTGCATGGACTTCTGCTGAGACCTTTAGACTTTCCCAGTTCCTTGAGAGGGAGCTGCAGCACATACCTCCCACTCTTATTTTATTTTAAAAAATATTTTTTAGTTGTCAATGGACCTTTATTTTATTTATCTATATGTGGTGCTGAGAATCAAACCCAGTACCTCACACATGCTAGGCAAGTGCTCTTCCACTAACCTGCAACCCCAGTCCACGTGCCTCCCACTCTTGTGGGATCAGAAGTGTATCTTCAAAGAGAGGCTACCCAGGTCTTGGGGTCCTCCTTCAGGAGTCACAGTGTTCTCTGAACAAGAAGAATTGAATGAGGGCTAGTGGAAACTGTATGGTCACAAAGTGAATAAGATGGCACTCTTAAGTCCAGAGGGGAGGAGAAGAGATGGGTCAGATCACCAACATGCAGGGTCAGGACTGACCCTCATGCCTCCCAAGTATAGATAGACCAGTGTTGCCTCTAGGCCCAAACTGTACCTGCCACAAAACTATCCAAAGGAATGGGACCTTCCTGTGAAGACCTCCCCCAACATAGCCTGAGGGAACAGAGACCTTATTTAAAGTCATAGCCTGCAAATTGGATGCAGACCAGTGGGAGAAAGCAGGAAACCAGGGCTTTGTTCTCACAGCCCGGCTCTGGCCCCTCCCTCCCACTGCTGGCCCATCAACTAGTTAAACTCAGTCTAACTCAAAGCTTCGATTTCTCATCCTGTTGGCAGCATCTCCTGTCCCCACCCCAAAGGCTTGATCCCAGAAAGTTCCCTGGGTGAGGAGGGGGCCCTTACTTCTAGGAGGAGAGGTGTTACTGTAAAGGGCAAAGAGGCCTTGGTGCGCCCCCCTCCCTGTGTGACACTCTGCATGGCACCACTCCTCCTCTGTGGCCTTGCCCCTGACAACTTGAGGTGTCCCTGGCCTGACCTCTCTCTCCCTCTCCTGGGGCTTCCCCTAGCAGGGAATCCTCCTGGCAGGGTTCTTTCTTAAGGGTCCTCAGAGGTGCACTCTTGGCCCACAAGCTTCACAGGACATACTCACCGGCCGAAGCCCACTTTCTCTCTGCTCTTTCCTCTTCTGCTTTAGGCCTCCACCCTCAGAGTTCCTTGGCTCTTCCACAGCTCTGCTTCTCACTGTGTAGCAACAAGGGAGAGGGTGGCCTTCCCCTTTTCAGGCCAGCCCAGTCCTGCTGTGAGAAGCAGGAGGGAGGGGGAATGGGGTGAAAGGTCACCTGGGTCTCTAGCTGACTCCCCCCAAGGTAGCTCAGGAAAATCCTTGGATGTAGATAAAGACGCTCTGAGGTGTGGCAGGGGCTGGGACTCTGAAGCCCCTTAGTGCTCAAGGTCACGGAGAACAGGAGCCTCCCACTTTCTAGATTGGTTTTGGCTGTGCCTTTGGGAAGCTTGGCATATGCTCCTCAGCAGAGAGAGAAGATTCCTCACAGGCTCCCTGATTGATCTCCCTATCCCAGACAGAGCCCCAGAGACCGCCTGGGGGCAGATCTTTAAGCTTAGCAGGGGTCCCAAGGGGAGGAACTTCAGCCTTGCTTGGAGAGAAGTTGCCCTCTCCTGCCCAGTTAGAGGCCCTCAAACCCTTAGTCCTCCTGGACACAGAGGGTCCAGCTCCCCATGGTGGTGGTGGCGGGGCTTCTGTTCAAATTCATGTTGGTGATGCACTGCAGCTAAGGGAAAGGGCTCTTTATAGTTCTTTTTTGTTTTTCTAAATGGCTTCTATTTTCCCTGGCAGAAGATGTCAGGCTCAAATTCAATTCATGTGTGAGCCATTCCCAGAGAAGTGACATTCCAAAGCCCCTCACCCAGCCTTGGGCCTCCAGCATGACACACTCGACCTGGAGCAGCAGAGCAAATTCCCAGAAGCAGTTTTGAGAATGATGAGTCAGAGGTTTGCAGGGGACAGTGGTTGATGAGAGCTTGCTTCACACTTGCTGCCACTAGGACCAGGCTGGGGCCATTAGGGCAGGCAGAGGCCTGGCTGTGAGGGGCTATTTTGAGAGCCCAGGGGCTGGGGACCATGCTGGTCTCCAGGGGAAATCAGGAGCCAAGAGCCAGTAGGGTGTGAATACTGAACACATGTGCTAGGTATGGCACATGCATGATCCACACATAGTAGTAGTGATGAGTACTGTTGAGGTCACTTTCAGAGATCAGAGGGCCAGGAAGGCAGAGCCAGGGTTGACTTCAGGGACCAGCTCTTGACTGTGCCCCTGCTTTCTTAAGGAGAGCCAGTGGGAAAGCAGAGGGAAGGCCTTGGAGGACTCTCCCACTCCTGGTGAGTCCTGTTGGTGCTCAGCTCAGCAGCCCCACTGGGATGTGCCTGGCTGCTGCTGTCTGCTCAGGCTGGCCCAGGGCACATCAGGACCCAGGTGCTTCCTGACTTGCTTTTTCTCTCTATGTACATATGAAGTCCAAACTCAACTCTTAATATTTCCAGGGCTCCTGGGTGTTCCTACAGGACTACATTACTAGGGTCAAACTCTTACAACATTGGATTAAGGTTGCTGGCTACTGCTCACCTTGACTTTTGGCTACAAGTGTGCTTTGTCTTGCTTCCTTATTCCTTCAAGGGTGAATTGAATTCCTTATTCCTTCAGCGGTAGAAGCCATGCCCTTAGCTGTGATAGCCATTTTGGGCCAGTCAATATTTGCTCTTCTAGAAGCTAAACACCAAGGCACATGTGGTAAATCTCCCTCTACTGGCACCATGATGGACACCACTGATGGATCCTGATGCCCTGATACCCAATCTATGTGCCCTTGAGTTCATGTGGTACCTGGAGCCATTAGAAACATATTTAATTAATTAATTAATTTTGCAGTATTGGTGATTGAACCCAGGGGCATTCCATCATGAGCTACATCCCCAGCCTTTTTTATTTTTGAGACAGCGTCTTAATTTGCTCAGGATGGCCTTGAACTAGTGACCTTCCTGTCTCAGCCTCTCCAATAGCTGGGAATACAGGAGGATGCCCAATGCCTGGTGTAAATTCAAAAAACAAAAAACACAGGTATTGGTAAGGGGAAGAAATGAAATGGTAATTTGTCCATGTTTAGACCTGGGGTGATGCCTCTGTCTGAGGCATCTACCCAAAACAGAGCAGTTGCTGCTGAGAGCAGTTTTGTACTGCCCCAGGCTAGAAAGTGAATTCTCAATGTGCTGTTCTTCCTATAAGCACAGGGATTGGTCCTGCACAAACCTGGTGAGGTTGGCGGGACGAGTGCGGGAAGTTGACACTGGGTTGCTGCAGGTGACATTTCGAAGAGCCCTCCGGCAAACGCTTCACAGAGTGGAAAGGAT
The DNA here is from genome assembly GCF_001458135.2 of Marmota marmota marmota. Classification (NCBI taxonomy): domain Eukaryota; kingdom Metazoa; phylum Chordata; class Mammalia; order Rodentia; family Sciuridae; genus Marmota; species Marmota marmota. The sequence goes on from NW_026000153.1 coordinate 19,504,206, forward strand.
TGGGTGACCAGAACCCTCACGACCCGTAGTTCCCAGGCACCTCTGGCAGACTTGGCGAGTGCTAAGATCAAAGTGGGGTAGAGGCATTGGCTTCGTCAGATACTCACCCCCAGACCGTACCTTTTCTTCTCCTAGGCCCTTCATCCCCCCCAGTCGTCCCTGCCACCCAGACCCTCAGATCCTCGGTGCTGGGCTCCGGCCTCCAACGGGACAGCGCTGGTAGTCCGCGCATTGGGAACTGCCAAGAGCGCGGCGCCCTAACTGCTCCACCCCCCCATCCCCGCCCCCGCAGCCCCTCGGTCGGTGCCGGACTCCTCCTTCGCCTCCTCCTCCCTCGGGGGGTGGGGAGCCCGCTCCGGAAGCCCCGGCGCCCCCGCCCGGGCCGCAGCTAGCATTTTGGAGGGCGGTCCGCGCGGGAGCGCGCCACGCGGGGCTGGAGTGCCCAGTCGCCGCCAGCGCTTTGGAGCGCCCCCGACCACCCT
>NW_026000153.1:19504712-19582113 GCF_001458135.2 Marmota marmota marmota
TCCTGCCCGCCCCCTGCCCAGCCGCCCCTGCCCACCACCCACCCCGTGCCGCGGCCATGGCAGTGCGTACCGTGCCCCTGCTCGGCTGCCTTCTGGCACTGCTAGCACTCTGTACTGGGGGGCACTCACAGACGGTGCTGACCGACGACGAGATCGAGGAGTTCCTCGAAGGCTTCCTGTCAGAGCTGGAGCCCGAACCTCGGGAGGACGACGTGGAGGTCCCGCCGCCTCCCAAACCCACCCAGCGCGCCCGCAAAGCCAAGCCAGGGGGCAAGCTGGGGGCGGGTGCAGAAGGTGAGAGCCTGGGGCCGGGGCGACCCGTGGGGGGATTGGCACCTTAGGTGAGCATGAAAGGACTTGAAGGGCCTGGCTCCTCCCCAGACTGTTCATGGTGAGGACTTGCAACCGCGCCTGTTGGGACGCTGTGCCAGGCGAGGGCAGTGCTGGCGCGGAGCCCTGGGACCTGAAGGCACATCCAGCACAGGGTGGTAGGGCCGCTTTGGGGAGCCAGTGGATACAATTGTTCTAATAGCTCAGCCCCAGGCCCCAAGAGGGTTTAGGCTAGGCTAGGGAACTGTCACCACCCAGCTGTCCTTCCTGACAGGCCTTCTCTTCAGGCCACACCCCCACCCCCACCCCACGCCTGCACTTGCCCACCTACCCCAAGAGTGCACAGGTATGGGGAGGGGCTGCTGAAGACCTATAGCCCACGGCCATAGGTGGAAGTGGGCAATCCTGGATTATTATGAGAATTACATGAGGTGATGCATCACCAAGGCATGTAACCCAAGGTTTCTTATGTAATCAGTTGTCAATAAATCTTGGCTGTTTCCTGTGGCTCTCTGGAGGGTGGCAAAAGATCTTATGATCTCTCTCCCAGGAGACTCTAAGGCACCATTCATCGTTCTTGAGGTCAGCAGATTCCTCCTCCTGCTCCCTGTAGCCCCAGCTGTAGATCTTTCCTGACTCTCCTTGTACAACTCACCTCCCGGCACCTTCAGCAGCCCAGGCTTGCTGTCTAGGGTTTTGGAATATCGCTGGAACTGGCCTTCTCCTGGTTGTTTTGTAACTTTCCTGTATTTCAGCCAAACTGCCCTCGTGTCTCCCATCCACCATTAAACTCACAGCAGCATTTGCAGCTCCTGCTAATGCATCCTGGGAGGATTCCCATGGGGCAGCCTCACCTGGGGCACCTGCTCCCAGACTCCCTGAGATGACCTGGCAGCCAGAAGATCCTAGACTATTCCTCTGTCCCCTGTGTGGCCCTCAGGTCCCCAACCCATCCAAGATCTCTTACTTTTTCTTCTTTTGGGGGCCTCAGGACCCACCAAGTGTGCCTTTTCTTTGAAGTTTCTTTGTCTTTGCAGGGAGACCCCAGGTCCATGTCCTTCAATTTGTATGATAGTTACAGGGATGACTGTTGCTTCTTCAGGCCTGCATGATTTAGTCACCTCTCTGTCCCTTCCATGTCCAGCACAGAATGGTACTCCATGACTGATAAAGGGACATTTGGTGAAGGAGTGGATTGTGAAGGGCTCCTCTTGAGGTTTTGGCAGGTGTAGGCCTCTCCCTGGATCTGAGTGTCACACACTTAGGCTTTAGAGAGGCTGAGATATGATGGTGACAATCCCAGACTCACAGATAGAAAGCTGGGGCTCAAATACTAGGTCTGCCACAGTGTTTAACCTCTTAGTTTCCTGAACTGCTCTGGGGACTGATAAGAGCCTCTGTACCCAAGTTGTGGGCATCCTGAGGGGCCACACGGAGACAGAGTGGGCTCTAAATCTTAATCTTGGACAGTACCTCCAGAAAAGGCTAAAGACAAAGGGAAGAAAGGGAAGAAGGACAAAGGCCCAAAGGCAACCAAGCAGCCCCTGGAGGGGTCCCCGAGGCCTCCCAAGAAGGGGAAGGAAAAGCCACCCAAGACCACTAAGAAGCCCAAGGAGAAGCCACCCAAGGCCACAAAGAAACCCAAGGAGAAGCCACCCAAGGCCACCAAGAAGCCCAAGGAGAAGCCACCCAAGGCCACCAAAAGGCCCCCGACCGGGAAGAGACTCCCCACTCCAGCCCCCGTGGAAACCTTGGAGTGGCCACTGCCCCCACCCCCCAACACCGACCCTGGGGAGCCACCTCAGGAGGGAGGTTTGTGCCAGGTTTCTCTGGGGTTATGGGGCTCTGACCTCTATTAGAGGCTGGGAATGGGGAGGGTAGGTCCCTGGAACTCTTCTCCCTACAAACAAAGTAGGATTTGGGGCTTCATTTTTTTATCATGAACTTGGCAATTTGACCAGTGAGTTTCCTCAGAGCTCTAGCCTTTCCTGGGTAGGAAGAGGGCTTGGTAGCTTGGGGATGGGGATCTCTGTCCCCAGCTGTATGAACTTTCAGGATTCTTTCCTGTCTTCCTTGGTGTCAATAGCCAGCCCAGCTCTCTGACTTCAGGGTTGCTAGCAGGGTACAGGAGTGCCCACTCCAAGGAGTGTGGGCTTAGCAGTATGTCCACAGGGCCTGTGATGGCTGGTGGCCTTAGGCTGTCAGGGTGGTTAGGACAGGCCCCCATCCACCTGCTCCTGGGGCATCTGTGTTGCAGGAGAAGCCTTCCCAAATACCTGGCAGGGTCAAGGAGAGGAGATCCATGTAGAGGCCGGAGAGCACCAGCCTGGTGAGTGGCTGTCATCCTTCTGGCCTCGGGGTGACAAACCACCTTGGCTTGCTGCACTTGAGGGGTTTCCCAGAGTGGGCTTGGGTGGGGTTTTTAGTAGCCACTGGCATCTTCCTTTAGTGCCTGAGGAGGAGACTGAGGTGCCCACTCTGGACTACAATGACCAGATAGAAAGGGAGGACTACGAGGACTGTGAGTAGGCCGCTGTCCCAGTGGCTCAGACCTGGCCTGGGTAATGGTGGCCCTACCTGAGGACTCGTCTCAGCAGGGCAAATCAGATTCTGCCTCCCCTCAGTTGAGTACATCCGGCGCCAGAAGCAGCCTAGGCCACCACCCATCAGGAGGAGGCTCTGGCCAGAGCGCCCAAAGGAGAAGGTTGAGGAGCCAGAAGAGAGGAAGGAGATAACTGGTAGGATGGGGGGCAGAAGGGGAAAAGGTGCAGGGGAGGGGCTCTGGCCTACCCCCAACTCCACACCTCCACAGAGCCACCTCCAAAGCCTGTGCTGCCCCCTGACTACGGGGATGGCTTCGTGATCCCTAACTATGATGACAGTGAGTATCCAGTGTCCTAGAGTCTGAGGGATGTAGGTGAGTGGACACATGGGGCCAGGAATCTGGCCAGGGACTGGGCCTTCCCTGCCTGCTTTCCTGGCTCCTGACTTTGCCTTTATCCCCTCAGGGGTGTCCCTAGGCCTTTCAATTCCATGCATGCCCAGCCCTCCCTGTCCTGTGCTCTAGTCTCCTTCCTCCCAGCTCCTTGCTACCTTTCCTGAGGGTCACCTTGCTCCAGCTCATCATCCCCAGTGCTTGTGGCACCTGCAGATTCCCTCTCTCCTGGGCTATGGGTTTGAGCAGGTCCTTACTCTTTTCCTGCCTCCAGATCCCCGTCAGTTCTTCCAACCCTCTCTCTAGCTCAGTCCTCACGGTTCCATAGGGTGCCAGCCGCCACTCAGGCATGTCATCTGCTCTGGTACCACTCTCTGCCCAGTCTTGATTCCTTCTTGCCTCAGGCCAGACTGCCTTGTGGGACCAAGTTGGGGACCTCAGCAGGGTCTTGTTTGTCCCACCTGATGCCCCACCCTCTCATAGGAGGACCCCTGTCCTCTTCTTAGCCTGTCCCCGAGATCCCTACCTCCCTCCCCTCCTGCCCAGTCCTGCTTTGTGGGCTCCTGTGAACCCAGGAACCAAGGCCCCCAGAGCAGGATCAGAGCTGCCGCAGCCAAGTTCTCTCTCCCCACAGTGGACTATTACTTCCTGCCTCCTCCGCCACAGAAGCCCCATGTTGAGTTGGAAACAGATGAAGAGAAGGAAGAGCTAAGTGAGTGGGACCAGGGCCACCCCCTACGGCCAGCTCTGCCTGCCAGACCTCCTCCTCATGTGCCCTAGCTCAGCCTGACCCCCCATATGCCCTTGCTTAGCTTCTTCCATGAGTCCAAGCTCATCCTGACTTCCCAAATGCTCTAGCTAAGCTTCACCATATGTCTTAGCTCATCCTGACCCCCCATATACCCTAACTTAGCCTGACCAACCTCCAAGTACCCCAGCTCAACCTGCCCACCTACTATATGTCCCAACTCAGCCATTTCGCAGCTTAGTCTGTTACTCACACGTCCCAGCTCAGTCTGACCACACCCATGCTGAGGCCCAGGATGACAGACCTCTTACCTTGCATCCTCCAGAGAAACCCAAAAAGGGCAGCAGCCCCAAGGAGGAAACAGAGGACAAGTGGGCTGTGGAAAAGGGCAAGGACCAAAAAGGTGTGTGGCTGGTCCCCATGGGGCATCTTGACTCTTGTTGCCTTGGGCCTTTGGATCTAGCTCTTCCCTTGTCCACAGGTCCCCGAAAGGGCGAGGAGCTGGAAGAGGAGTGGGCTCCAGTGGAGAAAATCAGTGAGTGGGGATGGGTAGGGATAGGACAAAAACTAGCTCAAGACCATACACCAAATAAAATTGCAGCTGGGGCAGGGTAGGGAGTGAGGAGGGCCTTGGGTGAAAATCAAGGCCTCCAGCTGCCTTTACAGGTGGGCATCCTTGTGGGGGCCAGTGTGCAGATGACCTCATCATCTGGGTGAAGTCATGACTGGCAGGGCTCTGCACGGGATTTAATGTGAGTCCTGGGTTCCTGAGAGCTGGGCACCATCAGCATGTTCTTTCTCCAGATAGGGCAGCTGTGGCCCAAGCAGAGGAAGCAGAGCCACAAGCTGCCACAGCCTCCAATTAGCATCTCTGATTTGAGGGGAATGGGCTGTAGGCCCTGTAGCTCTGGGCTGGTGGAGGGAGATCTGAGCCCCTAGCCATCAGCCTGGGGTGTGTGTCCTCAGAGTGCCCGCCCATTGGGATGGAGTCGCACCGCATTGAGGACAACCAGATCCGCGCCTCCTCCATGCTGCGCCATGGCCTAGGGGCACAGCGTGGCCGGCTCAACATGCAGGTGGGTGAGTGGTTGGCCCATCCCCTAGCAGGCAAAGGGCTCTTCCACCCATGCTCAGCACCTACTATTCTGGACAGGCTGGTGCCAATGAGGATGACTACTATGATGGGGCATGGTGTGCTGAGGATGACTCACAGACCCAGTGGATTGAGGTGGACACCAGGAGGACTACTCGGTTCACTGGCGTCATCACCCAGGGCCGAGACTCCAGCATTCAGTACGTGGCTGGGCTCTTGGGAAGTTGGCAAGGTTTGGAGTCCCATTTGGGACATTTCAGTCAGCCCTTGAGCTGGTCCAGAAAAGCCAGTAAAATCCATGAGTGGCCAGCCTTGCCCCTGACCCTCAGCCATGGTAGTTAGCCCCTGAGTTCAGATGAGCATGAGGTCAGGGACAAACTACCACCCATAGCCATGGACAGGCACAGGACCTGGTACCTGATGCCTGAGTAAAACTCCATAGCCCTGCTGGTTCAGAAAAGGGGATTAGGTCACCTGGGGCCTGGGGCCTGGTGCAGGAGAGAAGCCTTGCCCTGACAACATCTTCTCCACAGTGACGACTTTGTGACCACTTTCTTCGTGGGCTTCAGCAATGACAGCCAGACATGGATGATGTACACCAATGGCTATGAGGAAATGGTAGGCACCTGAACCCTGTGCTGTTTCTGTTGTGTGGGCCAGAGTGGGCTCTCAGAAGGGGTAGGAGTGCTATTCTGAGGCCTGTCCCTCCCCAGATCTTCCACGGGAATGTGGACAAGGACACACCTGTGCTGAGTGAGCTTCCAGAGCCAGTGGTGGCCCGATTCATCCGGATCTACCCACTTACCTGGAATGGCAGCCTGTGCATGCGCTTGGAAGTGCTGGGCTGCCCCGTGACTCGTGAGTATGGAGGGGCTGGCCAGGGGTTGGGGTGGCTGGAGTTGATCTGTGGGTGAGTCAACATCAAGATCCCGACTGCCTACCCCTCTGCAGCTGTCCACAGCTACTATGCACAGAATGAGGTGGTGGCGACTGATGACCTGGACTTCCGGCATCACAGCTACAAGGACATGCGCCAGGTTAGAAGCCTGTGTCCCATGCCAGGGTGGGCCCTTTGCAGGGGTGACTGGAACTCATACCTAGCCCAGTCCTGCTGATTCAGGGGCCCAGCCTCCCTTAGAGGGATGTTGATTGCCCCTTGACTTAGGAAGGCTAGAACCTGTGGGCCACCTGAGAGGGGCTGGGTTTAGCTATCCATCCCATAAAACAGATCAGGACAGAAGAAGAGGCATGGTCAGTGATGTGGTGCCCTCTCCCTGCCAGCTGATGAAGGTGGTGAATGAAGAATGCCCCACCATCACCCGCACATACAGCCTGGGAAAGAGCTCACGAGGGCTCAAGATATATGCCATGGAGATCTCGGACAACCCTGGGGATCATGAGCTGGGTGAGGGCCTGAGGGCATCATTCTGCTAGCCCTGGCTGCCTGGCCCTGAGCTACTTGGCTCAGCTTCCACTCCACAGAGGATCAGAGGCAAGACCCTGGCACTGCAGCAGGGCCTGTGCAGTTGCTATGTGGAGTTCACCACCTCCTGCTTGCTCCTGGAGTCCCTCTGGGGATCCAGGCCTGTCTTGCTGGGCACCATAAACCTCAGCTGCTCCCTGCCCCCTGTCCCCTGGTGTCTGGGCCCTTTCTCAAACGCCCTGGGCCTCGTGAGACTGAGTGCTTGCTGTGGCTCCTGCCCTTTCAGGGGAGCCTGAGTTCCGCTACACAGCTGGAATCCATGGCAACGAGGTGCTGGGCCGAGAGCTACTGCTGTTGCTCATGCAGTACCTGTGCAGAGAGTACCGTGATGGGAACCCCCGTGTGCGCAACTTGGTGCAGGACACTCGCATCCACCTGGTGCCCTCACTGAACCCTGATGGTTATGAAGTGGCTGCACAGATGGTAGGTGGGACCTGGGGCTGGCCAGGGAAGGGTGGGGGTTGGGGGATGAGCAGCTGAAGAGGCCAAAGCTGACCCTGTTGACTTCTCACAGGGCTCAGAGTTTGGGAACTGGGCACTGGGGTTGTGGACCGAGGAAGGCTTTGACATCTTTGAGGACTTTCCGGATCTAAACTCTGTGCTCTGGGGAGCTGAGGAGAGGAAATGGGTCCCCTACCGGGTCCCCAACAATAACCTGCCCATCCCTGAGCGCTACCTGTCTCCAGATGCCACGGTGAGGAATTAACCCTGAAAATCTGGGCTGGGGAGTAGGAAAGTGGCTTAACCTCAGGTGCTAAGATTTAGGGGCTGGGAGAGAGTCAGAGGGACATAACGGGATGAGAAAAGTGAGCCACTGTCATGAGCATCTATGGAGGATGGAGGGGGTATGATGATGGGAGCCTTGGCCTCTTGTGCTGGCCACCCCCAGGTATCCACGGAGGTCAGAGCCATCATTGCCTGGATGGAGAAGAACCCCTTTGTGCTCGGAGCAAATCTGAATGGTGGTGAGCGGCTCGTATCCTACCCCTATGATATGGCCCGCACACCCAGCCAGGAGCAGCTGCTAGCTGCAGCCATGGCAGCTGCCCGTGGAGAGGATGATGAAGAGGCATCTGAGGCTCAGGAGACCCCAGACCATGCCATCTTCCGCTGGCTGGCCATCTCCTTTGCCTCTGCTCACCTCACCATGACAGAGCCCTACCGAGGAGGCTGTCAGGCCCAGGACTACACCAATGGCATGGGCATTGTCAACGGGGCCAAGTGGAATCCGCGGTCAGGGAGTGAGTCAGCCTGGGACGGGCTGTGGTGGGGAACAGCCCAAGGAGAGGCTGACTGTAATTCTATCTGTCCGTCCAGCTATCAACGACTTCAGTTACCTGCATACCAACTGCCTGGAGCTCTCTATCTACCTGGGCTGTGATAAATTCCCCCATGAAAGTGAGCTGCCCCGGGAGTGGGAAAACAACAAGGAGGCGTTGCTCACCTTCATGGAGCAGGTAGGGCAGTCTGGGCTGCATGTGGAGAGAAGGGTGAAGTCTGGGACAGGGTCCTCAAAATAGGGTCTCCATGTGGTCCCGAAGCCTCATCTCCCTCCTTCCCACAGGTGCATCGTGGCATCAAAGGTGTAGTGACAGATGAACAAAGCATTCCCATTGCCAATGCCACCATCTCTGTGAATGGCATCAACCATGGCGTGAAGACAGGTACCTTGTGTGCATACCTTTACCCACCTTCCCCAGGTGGAGTCTATCTTGTCCTCCCCAAGTACCCACAACAAAGGGAGACACATCTGTGAGGCAAGATGGCCTGCTCTGCAGGACTCAGCCAGAGAAAGGCCTGGCCACAGGAAGAACAGGGACTAGTGGGCACCTAGAAGAGGTTGGGGCTGGGAAGCTCAGAGGGGAAGGGTGGAGCTAAAGAGGCTCTGGGACAGCCAGCTTGTCTTTCCTGTGTAGCAAGTGGTGGTGATTACTGGCGCATTTTGAACCCGGGTGAGTATCGAGTGACAGCCCATGCAGAGGGTTATACCTCCAGTTCCAAGACCTGCAATGTGGACTATGACATTGGGGCCACCCAGTGCAACTTCATCCTGGCTCGCTCCAACTGGAAACGCATTCGGGAGATCATGGCCATGAATGGGAACCGGCCCATTCTGCGTGTTGACCCGTTACGCCCCATGACCCCTCAGCAGCGCCGCCTGCAGCAGCGCCGCCTACAGTACCGCCTGCGAATGCGAGAGCGGATGCGACTGCGTCGCCTCAATACCACTGTGGGTCCCACCACTACTCCAACCCCTGTCCCCAGCCCCACTGCTGCTCCCACCCCAGGCACTACCTGGGGACCCTGGGGCCTTCTACCTACAACCACTGCAGGTTGGGAGGAATCGGAAACCGAGACCTACACGGAGGTAGTAACAGAGTTTGGGACAGAGTTTGGGACTGAGTTGGAGCCCGAAGAGGAGGGGGAAGAGGGGGAAGAGGAGGAAGAGGAGATAGCTACTGGCCCTGCGTTCCCCTTCACAACAGTGGAGACCTACACGGTGAACTTTGGAGACTTCTGAGACCAGGGTCTCATCACCACCTGGCCCAGCTCAAGCTACAGCAACACTTCCCAAGCCTGTGCCCACAGACACACCCATCAGCACATGGAAGGCCCCTCGTGCAGGTCCTGCAGGGGACACAAAGGAGACAAGGACCCAAGAGCCAGTGTCTGTGCAGAGATTCCTGCCCTGCCTGCCAGCCTTCAGGGAGAGGCAGGGAGACACCCAAGGTCACACCAATAAAACAAGCTCATGGCACTGACCATTGCTGTTCTGACCAGCTCTAGGGGGAGAGGCTGGACCCCTACTAGGATCCTATCCCAGGTATGCCCAGGAGGAGGTCAAAGCTCAGACAAGTAAACATAAATGCTTTATTTACAAGGCTTATATTGCAAAGGCAAATGGCCTGGTTCAGGCTGCCCCTCTAAATCAGGGGCCCAATCCCAGGCCTCCAAGGTCATCATCCTCTGCTCCAAAACCAGCAAAGCTAATAGGTTGGCAAGCCAAGCTGCGCAGGTTCACCAGGCAGGCAGTCTGGGTGGCACTGAAGTCAGGAACGGCCACCAACAGCACCATCTGATCCTCAGGGCCTACAAAGGAGCCATATTGGATCCACTTAGGGTTCTGGGCAAGGTGTGCCTCACAAGAAAGCCCCCAGAAGTAAAGAGGAGTCACAGTGGGGGGTGACAACAGAAGTACACTGCTCAGAGCCATTTCAGCCCCCAGTCAGCCTGGCCCCCTTAAATAAAATAACAGTCACAGGGCAGACCCCAGGCAATCTAGTTCATGGGGACTTCTCCCCCAGGGAAGAACAAATTGCTCTTGTGAGCTCAGGGTTGTCAAAAGACAAAACTTACCTCGGATGATTTTGGAGCCAAAACTGGGAGTGTTCCCGCAAAAGTAGACATGAGGGCATTCCAGAAAGATGAATGGGTCAGTTTTGTAGAAGGGGTAACAACCTGGAAAGGGGCCTGTTGCTGAGCAGGGCTTCTCAGCCTGTATAGAGGATACCCGGGACTAGGCAGTCCTGCCATGGGGCTATTCTGCACAGGATATACAGTAGCATTCCTCCCCTTACCCACTAAATGCCAGTAGCAGGTCCCAGTTGTGAAAAAAGTGCCATGTTACCACAAGGCCTGAGGGGAAGGTCAGGGGCCCTGTTGCCTCTGCCCTCAGGGGTGGGGACTGGGGGGTTATACCATGCAAAACCCAAACTTCCAATATACTCCCATGGTCTTGAGCACTGGGGAGCCACGGTCAAAGACAAATTAAGAGTCTAGAGTAGCTTCCAGAACAGGCTTCTCCTTAACAGGCCTGGGCAAGGCAGTGTAATCTCAGGAAGCTGTCTTGGCCCACAGATCCCACCAGTGTGACTATGCTGTTACCTAGGGTGTCAGGAGCTGTGGGGCTGATGTGACGGACTCGCAGAGTCCACTCCAGAATCTCCAAATGGTCTTCCATACTGCTGTATCGGAAAATGTCATTCACATTCTGTCCTGATGTCCCCAGGAACCTGCAAGGCAAGGCTCTGCTGACCCTTGGCCTGGGGCCCACTGCTTCTGCTCCACCCATAACAGCCAGCCCAGAGCTCATATCATATTTTTTGGGTGCTCCAGGCCAACCTTGTACAAGAACCTTTTGTTGCCCTGCCTCCTCCCCAACCTTCTCCCCTGCTCCTTCTGCTGTACCAGCTACCTGACTCCATCGATGGTGGCCTGGTAGGGGTTGGTGACCAGCTGCAGTGTGGAGTAGGCAGTGGCCAGTGGGAACATGCAGTGGTGCAGGGGCTGCTGGGGGAGCGTATAGTTGGTTGGATCAAATTCACCTGGCATCACGTCCACAGGCACCGAGGCCTAGAGGGCATAGGGTAGGGAAAGCTTGCAGGACCTGAGGGAGCTCCCACTTCCCAAGTCAGCCACCCAACCTCCCGATCCCCACTCAACAGCTTCACAGACTGGGGTCTCCATACCCTGCCAGCCCCCAAAGCTGCTCACACTCAACTGCAGGAGGATCTCATCCAGCATCTTGACTGCTTCCACACTGGCTGCCTGGGTTTTCTTGGTGAGATACTTGGCCTGGGAGTAGAAACCCAGGAAGCCCTTAGGCCCTGAGGTCAAAGGGACACCCAGAGCCCACCTAAGTTCTCAGCTGAGGAAAGCAGAGCAAAGCCCACCAGCAGAAAGATTTAGAGTTGCCTCATAGACCCTGCACCCCCCTCTGGCCCATATACCATCAAGAAGCAGGGCTGCTTGTGAACATAGCCCCAGTGCAGGAGCCCGCCCACTGCAGCAGGAAGGCTGAATACAGCCAGGTAGCCTCCATACCTTGTTGATAGAATCTCTGCTTTGGGTGCTGTGGCTGAGGAGGTTGCCGGCAAGAATAACCCGGGAGACGTGGGCAGCACTGCACTGTTCTCCTTCATCCCCGAGCTGCCCCGTCACCACATCTACCAGCAGTTGAGTCCCCAGCAGACTCTCGCCACCGCCTCCACCCAGGCCCAGTCCAGACACGAGCAACACAAACCTGCAGAGACAGTGGGGTCCTGCAGGGTGCCATGGAAGGATATACCTCTCCTTGCACTGGCACTGGGGCACTGGGACTCCTCACCTGTCTGTGTCAAGAGGGGGTGCAGGCTTCTGTGGAGCAAGGTCAGCAAAGCAGTGGTCCTCTACCAGAAACTTTCCATCATCTCTCACGGAGCCAAACACTGCCAGGACTGTTCCTGGGGAGCAGTGAGGTGGTCAGGTGTTCCCACCTCCTCCCATCACCCAAATGGGCAGAACCACCAGCCCCTCTCAACACACCAGTTAATTTTCTTTAGGACTCTGAAACTAAAGCCAACTTTCTGGGGTCACTGTCCCTGGGTAGAGGCTGGAAGATTGGTCTCACCCAGTGATGGCACCCTACTTTCCCACAAACATAAATGCACCAGCCCCTCAAGCACAAGCCCTGACAGCCCCCACAGAGCCCCCCAACACAACCATGGTGAAGTCTCTCCCAACCTCCTACCAATATACCCTCATTGGACTCCCTACCTCTACCACCCTCTCATTGAATTCCCTGTTTCTCCCCATGCTAACATATTCATGCTGGGCTCTACCCACTCTCATTGGGCTCCCACCTGTGACCAACTTTGACACATCAATGGTGCCTTTCAGTTTGATACGCTGCAATTCATCTTCCAAGACCAGCTCATCATCTGGGTGGATGTATTTGCTTCGAGGAGGCTGGGGGAGCAGGTTGTGCTGAAAGGCAGAGATGGTAGATAGTCTTGGGATCGAGGCCACCAAAGTTCCTATGTTTCAAGATGGTACTGTAGCCCCTGCCCCTCTGGACCTGCTCCTTCGCTCTCCATGGGCAGAGACCCATCCCCAACCCCTTGGGTCTATTAGGGTGGCACATCAGTGTCCTCCCACATAGGTCTTACCTCTTCGCTGATCTCACGCAGGATGGAAGGCTGGAGTGGCATGGCCTTGAACAGAGTGCCCACTACACAGCACTTCTCCCCATGCTGCAGCTCACACAGCTTCTTTACTTCAACTTCACTGCCTGGTGTAAGGGATACAGACTCAGAGACCAGCCCCACCCCTGACCAAGCAAGCGGAAGCCCCTGCCCAGCCCTCTGCCATGGGGCACTTACAAAGAGCCTCACCAGAGTGCTGTAGGCCTGGGCCCTTGTCTTTACCAGGAAGGAGAGAACATAAAGTGAAAGACCTCCTGGACCTCAGCACAACAGTGAAGGGGGATCTGCCAGAGGGACAAAGCCTGTGGGTGTGGTGGGGCCCAAGATGCCAAGTATCCACCTAAGAGTCAGAAGCAAATAGGGACAGATATGCAGAAGCAAGGCCTTGTGAAGATAGGGCAGGCACCAGAGTTCTGTGGTCACAAGCCTGGGAGGGCCTGGAGCTACCAGAAGCTGGAAGAAGCAGGAAGGATCCTCCCCTAGAGTCTCCAGAAGGAACCAACCCTGTTGACAACTTGATTTCAGATTTCTGGCTTCTAGAATGGAGAGAATAAATATTGTCTTAAGTCAGCAAGTTTGTGGTACTTTATTACAATGCCATAAGAAACTAGTACAGAGCATTACTTCACTTATGCCTAAATTATAATAGTCATTCTTAGAAAGAAGCATGCTAAATCCCAACAGAATCCGGCCCTAAAAATATTACAATTTAAGAGTTTTCATTCTTCTGCTCTATCCTCTGTCCCCAAATGCTTCATCCTCTGAAAACAGAGATATCCAAAGGTCAGACATCCTACCCTCTTCCACCCCACTGTGTTTTCTGTTCCTTCTGGAGTCAGGCAGCCCTGATCACCAGGCATACCCAGGATCCTGGGGTAAGTTAGAACATATCAGAATGTTCTGTACATTCTAGAGGAGAGCTATAGAGAGCCAGGGTGGGCAGGAGGAAGGAATGCAAGTCTCTAAAGGCCTGTGGACTCATCACAATGGATCCCCATGCCTAGGAAAAACCCCTGTAAGGAGGAGGCACAGTAATGTGAAGATCATGTAGTCCCTCAGCTTAACTGACCCCTGCACAGCCCAACCCTCTCCTGCCCTGGAAGAACCAAAAACATTCCTCCGAGGTACATCTGGGGAAGCACAAAGAGGGGAGTAATTTGAAACAAGATAAGAGGGGCACCACCACCAGTAAGAAACACCACACACCAAAGAAAACAACACATTCCTGCTAGAATTTGGATATGGCTTGTCTTGCAAAGGTTCATGTATTGGAGGTTTGGTCCCTAGTGTAACAATGTGAGAGGTAGAGAGATATTTAAGAGGGGGAATCTAGTGGGAGGTCCTTATCTCACTGGGGGAGCAGCCCCCAGAAGAGATTAAAGCTCTCCTGAGAGTGAGTTATTATAAGAATGAGCCCAGTCCCTGAACTGCTCTCTGGCTTCCAGTTTGATGATGTGATCTCCCCCCCCCCCTTTTTTTTTTTTTTTTTTTGCATGTGCTCCTACTATTTGCTATGAGGTGCTCACTGGAATGAAGCTGATGCTGGTATCACACCCTTTAACCTCCAGAACTATGAGCTAAATAAACCTCTTTTCTACACGACGTACCTCACCTTAAGAATTTTGTTACAATAACAGAAAATGGACTAATATATGCTCTCACAACCCAGGTGGCCCCACTAAGCACAGTACACTGAGCTCAGTCAATCCTAACAATACGCTAAGAATAAGTATTATACCCACACTGAGGCATTGAGAGGTTAAGTATTATGTCCAAGGTCACAGAGTTGGGAGACAAATGTATGACCTTAAGTACTTGGTGGAAACATTAACCCAAGGCAGGATACCCTTCTCCAAGTAATGCACTGGTACCAACAACAAAACTGGACACAAAGACCAACACTTGCTCTCACTGATCCCCTTCCAGAAGGCAGACAGCCAACAGACAGTACACAAATAATTGCCCACAGACAAATAGGGAGCTGAGGTAGAAAATATAGAGTGGACTCTGACAGGTTAAGGTCACCAAAGGTGGTCTCCCTAAGGACATGCCACCTTAGGTGAGAATGTAAGGCCAGAAGACTAGGGAGAGAATGTGCCAGTGAATGGAAAAAGCCTACAGCAGGAAGGCTTGGCATGTTCAGGGAACAGGTGAGTAGAGAGAGACCCATTCTGAGAGGCAGGCTAAGCTTTAATGAGGAAGCCCAGGCTACACAGAGAAGCCTCCTGTGGGTATTCTGGGTGATAGCCAGCATCCACCACCAGGTCTGTGGTGACCTGCTGCCAGTCACCCCCTTCATTGTGGAAGCTGCCTAAATTCTTGCCCACAGTCAGTGTGTGGAATGCAATGGCTGCTGTCAATCACCTGGGAGCATTGTTAGCAGGTTCGATCACCGGGAAAGAACGTGCTGCTGTAAAACTCCTGAAAGGTGGTATTGACATTGGGCCCAAGCAGCAGGAGAATCCACGGACAGTGTCCCCAACGGCTTAAAGGAAAGCAAGGAAAAAGTTCAAATTACTCCCCTTTATGTGTTTCCTCTAGCAGAGGGAGGAAGTAGCCCCTTGTTATGTGGTAGAGGACAGGCAAATAGTACTTTGGGCTGAGGTAAAGAAAATATCACATCCCCAAAGAATTTGCTAATCTACCTAGCAAACTTCCAGGCCCAGAATTCTCCCACTGCCTAAACAAACTGAGAATTAATCCAATGGTTCAATGAGAGGTGGGAGGGACCTGACAGCCAGTGTTTCTCAAAGTTCCCAGTGGTTCCCATGGGCCACCAGGGCTGAGATTCACCAAGTCTGGTGCTAGGGATAAGTAAGGCAGGGTCTTACCTATAAAAGCCTCAATTTAAAAACATAATAGGAGATGAATTTGAAAACAACATGGAAAACCACTCACGCAAATCATGAGAATGTAACATCATCCAAAAGTTAAAAGTGGGAGATGGGGGTCCTTTTTCACCACTGAGAATAATCTAATTGCAGGTGCAATCACCAAAGAAGAAATGAGGAAAAGAAAATGGGTCATGTTGCCCAGGCCACTTTATTAGGAAAGACAGAGAAAGCCCAAGAGACAGAAGACTCAAGGCTACCAGTACAGGAAGCCAGGAGAAGCCATCAGTGAAGAAAGGAGAGGGGTCCCTGGAGACCATAGTGTGCATCTCCAGAAATCTTGTCTTCTTGACATACCAAGGGGCCCTTTAGCTATAGTGTGAACAAACAGCTGAATAATTTGCACTGAAGATAGGAAAAACATTTCCCTCTGCTAATGAAATATTCACTGTCACCACCAAAACTAAGCCCTTACCTCAAACCAGTCTCTGAACTAAACCTAACATTAAACCCACAGGTTACCTAATCCTCATTATTACCTTAAGAAGAAACTGAAGGATAAAGAGGTTAATTTTCCCAAGGTAACTAGAAAGTAGAAGTTAGAGAAAAATTTTGAGTCTAAGTTCTGAGCTGGTAGGGGGATTACCCCCTAAACTCACCCCAATGCTGCAGGGCCCGGTTCACCAAGAAGGGTCGCATCTGGATGAGGCGGGTGGCATAAATGTGGGCGTACTGTCGACTGAAACTTCTCTCCCCCAACCTGAAGGGTTGTGAGGAGTTGGTGTAAGTTGCCACAGGCACCCGGGCGAAGGTGGCATTGTTGACTGTTGGTGGAGACAGCAGAGTGTGGGGCCTCTGAGCTGCCTGTTCAGAAAACATGGCTGTACTCTTGGCTTGCTTTGTCCGTCAGACAGCTGTGCCCAGGCCAAAGAGGGTCACTGCAAGAAAACAAAGGCATTCTTGCCACTCCTGTCCCAACCCAAGGCAGCAACTCTGCTGGTGTCTCAACCAAGCTGCCCACACTTCAAAGGGCACTAAGATAGAAGGGGAACATAAGCTGGGTGTGGGTAGTGAACAGCCTGTAATCCCAGCAGGTCAGGAAGCTAAGGCAGGAGGATCAAAATTTCAAAGCCAGCCTCAGCAACTTAGGCTCTAAGCAGCTTCTGGAGACTCTGTCTCAAAGTAAAAAATAAAAAGGTATGGGAATGTGACTCAGTGGTTAAACACCCCTGGGTTTAATCCCCTGCACACACACACAAAAAAAAGGGTTAGGGGAAGGGAGAACAGACATAGTGTTTTCCTGGAACTATCTGTGTCTGGATATCTGTCTCACTCTGTAACCCTAGGCCAGGCAGGGAGAAAAGGAAAGCTGAGAGTGATTCTCCCATTTGGAGCTCTCTGCAAATCCCAAATTCAGGCATCCACTCAGGCATTTCCATCTGGACAGCTACCAGAGTCTCAAACTTAGTACAACTCAACTGGAACACCTGATTTGCCTCCATCCAGCTCCCCAGCCCTGCTCCATCTCAGAAAATGAGGCCAGCCTTATTACTAAATAAGCTTACCATTAAAGAATAATAATAACTAAGTAATAAAAATAAAACTAATTTAAATAAAACATAAATCAGTTGCTGCTCTGCTGGAAACTTTTCAAAGATTCCCTATTTCACTATGTAAAGTCCTATGTTCTTATAGTGGCCTATGAGATCGGCCCCAATGGTCCTCCCCTACGATGTCTCTCACTCCTCCTAGTGACCCTCCCACAGCAGGGGCTCCAGGAGAGGTCTCTGTATTCTGGTTGGCTCTTCTCCCATATACCTCACTGGTTCTTCATGTCCTTACTCAAAAATTCACCTACCCCTCTCCATATTAATTTTCAAGTGCAACCCTCCCCGGTATGTCTGCTTCTCTGATTGTTGTTCACAGCATTTTCTCCTAATAAACTGTATACTTTAAGTTTGCCTGCCTCCTCCAACTAGACGATAAGCTCCAGGACAGCAAAGATTTTTGTTTTATTCCTGGAGATATTACCAGCACCTAGAACCGCACTGTTTGTTTCATTGGAATTTAACCGAGTTGTACCTGCAGGACGTACATGTGATTTTGAAAAGTAATACAAACAATATCTCAAGATATTCTTCATACACAATTGAAATGACAGTAGTTTGGATATTTTACCACCACAGCTTTCTCCACCCACAAACCTACTTGTTGTTTTGTTTAGGAAGTTCAAAACCCCGTAGCTGGTTCGTGTTCCCTGTACTGGACAGCTGTGCTGCACAATGCAAGCTCTCGTTATTAGCCCAAAGGGCGAATCTAAATCAACTTTAAGCCAAACGTGCACTACGGTGGCCGCGGCCCGCCAGCTACCGCGTCTCATATGGCGGGAGTCGGATCCACCCGTGGCCGCCCTCCCCCCAGCGTCCGGAGCTAGGTCCCGCGCGGCAGTGCGGAATGTTCCCCAAGATGCGAGTTGCGGCCCGGGAAGCCCTTGTCTCGGACCCGTGGCCTTGAGCCCATTTAACCCCGCAGGTCTGCACTCACCGCGCGACTCTCCACATCCCGCGAATCCCCGCGCGCCCGGCCCGCCCGTCATCGCATCCCACCAATCCCGGCGCGCCTGTCCCACCCATCGCCGCTCTCTGCCAATCCCCACGCGCCTGACCCGCCCATATTCGCATCTTGCCAATCGTTGCCGCTCATCTCCGTCCATCATCTTGCGCCGTATCCCGCCGACCCCCGCGCGCCCTTAGCCGGGGAAGCTCCAGCTAAGGAAGCGCTTAGCCGAGTCCCAGGTTCCCTTGGCAACGAGGGGCGGGGAAAGGCGCTGCGGGTCCCGTACGCATGCGTGCACGCTGGGAGCTGGGTGGTTGGGTGCGCGGTGAGAGGTACCCGGTCGCTTTGGGTCTCATTGACTGTCAGGCCTCGCCCTGACGCCCTGCCCCGCGAAATTGCCTGGCGGGTCTCCCAAAGTCTCCCAGGGTCCTCGCTGTCCCTGCAGAGTGGCTCACCTGAGCGCAAGGGATCGCAAGCGGCCGCAAGTGAGAGGATCCTGGCAGAAGGAAGGAGGCGCCAGCGGCCAGTCCCTCTCTGCCCTCCAGTCCTGCAGCCCTGTGCAACCGACCCCGGCGGGCTGCTGTCAAGTGCTCCACAGCGACCATCCTATATTCCCCACCCTCCGATGTCCTCCACACCCCGGAATTCGTACTCTTTCTACCCATTAATTCGTAGTATTTCTAACGGAACCCATCGGTTCTTCCCTGTACAGTTTTCCTCCCTCTCCCACCTTTGCTGTGAGTCTCCGTCAGAAGTTGATAATGAACACACTATCCTCCTGTAGTGGACCAGCGTGATAGTGCACACCTGTAATCACAGCTGCTGGGACCCTGAGGCTAGGTTCAAGGCTAACCTGGGTGATTTTGGCCCGGTCAGAAATTAAGATGAAAAGGGATAGGGACGTAGCTCACTAATTGAGAGTCCCTGGGTTCAAGTCCCAGTACTTCTGCAGGGTGGAGGGTTTCGAGGAAGCTCCGTAATAGATTTACCACTGTTCTAAGTACTTGACACTTTAATCCACCCTTTGAAGCATAAACTGTCCTTCCATTTTACAAATGAAGAAACAGGCAAATTAGGGGTCACCCAGTTAGCAGCAACTGGGATTCGTACAAAGGCAGCCTGACTGCTGGTAACATTGTACTGTACTGAGGCTTCACTTGTAACATTGTACATGTACTGGGCAAACGTACATAGTTTTACTTCTTCCTTTGCAATTTGGATACCTTTTCTGTTTCTTGCCTTTTCTGTTTTCTTGTTTCTGGTTGGAATTTCCCATACCTAAATTGAACGGTAGTGGCGAAAGTGATCTTAAAGGAAAAAATTTCAAAAGTCAGCATTGAGTGTGATGTTAGTTGTGAATTCTTCATATATGGATTTTATTATTTGAGATAGTTTCCATATATTCCTTGTTTTCTGAAGTTTTTGTTTTGTCATGATAAGATGTTAAATTTTGCCAAATACTTTTCTCTGCATAAATTGAGCTGATCATGTGGTTCCCTCTGCCCCTTTTCATTCAGGTGATCTATTACATTTTTAAATTTTGTTATGTCGGACCATTTTTGCATTTCAGAAGAAAATCCCACTTGGTAGACTTAGTAACCACTTAGTGGAACTACAAACCAAAGTTACAGCAATACTAGCTTTTATAATTACCCCTGTTCACCTTTACCAGAGGTCTTTATTTATTTATTTATTCTTGATTTTGAGTTACTTTCTTTTCAACTTACAGGACTCCCCCTAGCATTTCTTTCCAAGATTTCTGATGAGAAATCTGATCATCTTTTTGAGTATCCCTTATATTTGATGGGTCACTTCTCTCCTGATGCCTTCAAGATTGTCTCCTTGAACAGTTTATAGTTACAGGGATACAAGTGGATAAGAGGTATAAGTTCTAAAGTTTTATAGCACAGGAGGGTAACTATGGATGATAATAGTTATATGTTTCAAATTATATGTTAATTATGTTATATGTTTCAAATTATAAGTTAAATTATATGTTTCAAATAGTTAATAGAATTTTGAATGTTTCTAACACAAAGAAATGGTAAATGCTTAAGGTGCCCTGATCATACATTGTATACATAAATTGATGTCACACAATACTCCATAAATATGTACAATTATTGTGTGATTAAAATTTAAATTTTTTTTAGATATTCTCTAAAAAAGCTGGCTTTTAGCAGCTTGTTATATAGTTGACCCTCTGTGTCCATGGGTTCTGCATCTGTGGATACAGAGAGCCACCTTAAAGGACTTGGGCATCTACTAATTTTGATATCTGTTGGTGGTGTGTAACCAATCCACTATGAATACTGTGGCATGACTTGTATCACTTTTTTCCTCAGCATGGGTATCAGGTTAGCATACTTGGAGGTTTGTTTGTTTTTTAGTTTTTTGGATATTTATAGTCATATCATTTATCAAACTGAGAAATTTTTAGCCATTGTTTCTTCAAATAATCCCTTCATCTCTTGAACTCTTTTTTCTGGAATTCCCATCATAGATATATTGGTCTGCTTGATGGTGTTCCACAGGTCCCTTAATCTATGTTCACTTTTCTGCAACATTTTTATTCTTTCTGTTCTTCATATTTGATAATTTAGATTGTCTAATCTTCAAGTTTGCTAAAATTTGTCCTTGAATTTCTTAATGACTATTTCATTTTGTTATTGTACTTTTCAGCTCCAGAATTATTTTTCTAATTTTTTATTTGTTCTTTTTAGATATACATGACAGTAGAGTGTATTTTGACATACACAGACATGGACTATAACTAATTCTAATTAGGATTCCATTCTTTAGGTTGTACAGAATGTGGAGTTTCACTGGTAATGTATATGAACATAGGAAAGTTATATTTAATTCATTTAGCTGTCTTTCCTAATCCCATTTCCCCTTCCCTCCCTTCATCCTATTACTATTATTGTTATTATTATTTATTTTTTGGTACTGGGATTGAACCCAGAGTCATGCTTAACCACTGAGTCCCATCCCCAGCTCTTTTTAAAATACTTTATTTAGAGAAAGGGCTGAATTTCTTAGGGCCTTGCTAAGTTGCTGAGGTTGGCTTTGAACTCTGGATCCTTCTCCTTTAGTCTCCTGAGCCACTAGGATTATAGGCATGTGCCACTGTGCCCAGCCAGAATTTCTTTTTTACTACCTAAACAACAATAAAAAGTTTTCTCTCTCTACTGATATTCCCATTTGTGCATACATCGTTTTCTTGACTGTCCATATCTTCACTTATCTCTTCTGGTATCTTTTTTAAAATATATGACAACAGAATACATTACAATTCTTATTACACATATAGAACACAATTTTTCATATCTCTGGTTGTATACATAGTATATTCACACCAATTCATGCCTTCATACCTGTATTTTGGATAATAATGATCATCACATTTCACCATCATTAGTAACCCCATGCCCCCTCCCTTCCCCCCAACCCTCTACCCTATCTAGAGTTTGTCTATTCCTCCCATGCTCCCTCTCCCTATCCCACTATGAATCAACCACCTTATATCAAAGAAAACATTCAGCATTTGGTTTTTTGGGATTAGCTAACTTCACTTAGCATTATCTTCTCTAACTCCATCCATTTACCTGCAAATGCCATGATTTTATTCTCTTTTATTGCTGAGTAATATTCCATTGTGTATATATGCCACATTTTTTTCTTATCCATTCATCTATTGAAGGGCATCTAGGTTGGTTCCACAGTTTAGCTATTGTGAATTGTGCTGCTACAAACTTTGATGTGGCTGTATCCCTGTAGTATGCTATTTTTAAGTCCTTTGGGTAGAGACCGAAGAAAGGGATAGCTAGGTCAAATGGTGGTTCCATTCCCAATTTTCCAAGAAATCTCCATACTGCTTTCCATATTGGCTGCACCAATTTGCAGTCGTACAGCAGTATATGAGTATACCTTTTCCCCCTCATCCTCACCAACACTGATTGTTGTTTGTATGCATAATTGCTGCCATTCTGACTGGAATGAGGTGAAATCTTAGAGTAGTTTTGATTTTCATTTCTCTAATTGCTAGTGGTGATGAACATTTTTCATATATTTGTTGATTGATTGTACATCATCTTCTGAGAAGTGTCTGTTCAGTTCCTTGGCCCATTTATTGATTGGGTTATTTGGTTTTTTGGTGTTTAGCTTTTTGAGTTATTTATGTACCCTAGAGATTAGTCCTCTATCTGTGTGAGGGGTAAAAGATTTGCTTCCAAGATGTAGGCTCTCTATTGACCTCACAGATTGTTTCTTTTGCTGAGAAGAAACTTTTTTATTTTGAGTATTTTTAAGATGGTTGTTTTAAAGTCTTTGTCTAGCAAGTCACCTATTTGGCCTTTCTTTCTTTCTTTTTTTATACCTTTATTTTATTTATTTTTATGTGGTGCTGAGGATTGAACCCAGGGCCTTGCACATGCTAGGTGAGCACTCTGCCGCTGAGCCACAAGCCTGGCCCTATTTGGCCTTTCTCTGGTATGGTTTCTGTTGATTTATTTTTCCCTTGGAATGGATCATACACTCCTGTTTCTTTGTCTGCTTTGTGATGTTTTTAGTTGAAAATTGAATATTTCTATTTCACAATGTGAAAACTCTGAAAACCAGGTGTTTCCCCTTTCTCCAAGTTTGCTAAGTTTTATTTATTTAAAAATTATTACTATCAGCTATAGCAGCAATGATGTGGTGGGTCAGGTCTCAGTTCTCCTGCCCTGGCCAGACCTCCATAGCCTATCCCCCTGCAGCCTCTCCAGCATGAGCAGGGCCTTCTGCCATGGCCCACAGACCTACCCAATGCTGCTGCCACATCCCACCTGGGGTCTGAGCTGGGAATATGCCCCTACTGCTCCCTGCAGATTGTGGGCAGGGAAGCTACAGGGAGGTGATGCTTATGAAGTACCAGTGGGACATCAGAATTTATGATATCAAAAAAATGAAGCTCTTAAATACCTCCAGATGTTGAACAGGAAGCTCAGTTCTTGTCTCAGTTGAAGTACTCCAACACTGTCAACTACAAAGCATCATGGGAGGGAGGAGAGGTCTATTCTACATTGTTCATGGCCTCTGTGAAGCTGGTGATCTGTACCCAGAGCTCCAGGAGCAAAAAGGGGAATTTCTGCCTGACAGTCTAATAGTAGAGTGGTTTGTACAGTTTGGCATAACTTTTCAGTATTTACATAAGAAATACAACCTTCATCTAGATCTGAAAAAACTCAAAATCTCTTTCTGATATGAACAAACATCATTCAAATGGGTGACCTAGGAATTGACTATTAGAGAACACTGTGACATGGCAAACAGCCTCATTGGCCTACCCTATTAGATGAGCCTTGAATTATTCTTAAACAGATCCTATAAGTCTGATGTTTGGGCTTAGGGATGCTGTGTTGCTGGGCAAGCCAAGATGGCTATAGTTACACTCTTTGCTGAGGCTTTCAGTAGACTAGGTTTTTGTATGTAGCCAAGGTCATGAACACCCTGACTCAGTGTATGTCCTCAAGGCCATGAACATTTGCTTGTGAGCATTCATCGACTTATGTAACCTGTTGGCAATATGTCTTCTTTGTCTGGCTTGCATATTAAAAATTGTCCATGGAGCCAGGCGTGGTGGCACATGCCTATAATCCCAGCAGCTCAGGAGGTTGAAGCAGGAGGATCATGAGTTCAAAGCCAGCCTCAGGAAAAAACGAGGTACTAAGCAACTCAGTGAGACCCTGTAGGGCTGGGGATGTGGCTCAGTGGTTGGGTGCTCTTGAGTTCAATCTCGGTGCAAAAAAAAAAAAAAAAAAAAANTAAAACTTTAGAACTTATACCTCTTATCCACTTGTATCCCTGTAACTATAAACTGTTCAAGGAGACAATCTTGAAGGCATCAGGAGAGAAGTGACCCATCAAATATAAGGGATACTCAAAAAGATGATCCATGGAAGGACTCAGGAGGCTGGAGCTGGAGACTGGGGGGTTGCTGTAGCTTCCAAATAAAGAACGTCTATTATCTCAACTGTGCCTCACATCTTCCTTCACCTGCTGGGATCCAGAATCCAGAATCTGTTTCCCAGGGTCTGAGCCTACATCTTGATTTGTGTTTATGTAATGGCCACTCTGAATCTGAACCATGATTTCAATGCAAAAAAAAACATGAATTCTTTATTGGATTATTGAAGGAAAGCTTCCACCAAGGTCAAGAGTTTATAGCCCAGTGCTGGCAAAACTGATAAGAACATTAAGGGAAAGTTATGAAGAAAGACCCTCTATGAAGAACATCCTGAGGTGGCCCAGATAAAACACCCATTCTCCTTGATTTTGGAGTCTACAAAGACAAAAACCTCCAAAACTAACATTAAAAATGATGATTCTAAATCCAAACCTGTTGTTACCATTGTTTTCTAGAAAGGCAGAATCAAATCATGAAGTAATCCATCCCCAACCACATTCTGCTGAGGGCTCCAAGTCACATGTAATGAATGAAGGTAAATATTTATCCCAGGAGAAACTCATGGCCATCAGTCCCTTGAAATAACCTGCTGTTCTAGAAGGCCACACCAGCAAACCAGACATGAGCAATACTGCAGAGTCACTAGTCACACTCAGTAGGGTAAATATTGACATCTTACCTGCAGAAAGTAGAGACTAAATAAATTACAATGTAGTTCTGAAAAATCAACCAAGACACGTAGATGCCTCTAACAAGCAAAAAGGTAAATGCAATATTTCTCAAGTAAAGAAAGAGGGTCTGCAGGGTAACACTAAGTCCAGTGCTCAGCCTGAAAGCCTATGGTCCTCTGTCAATGGCAGTGGGGAAGAGAGTAAACCAGTGAGGCTGTTGGAGCCCCTAAACAAAGACCAAAGGCCAAAGAACAGGTGGAATTCATATGAATATATTATAGAAAAACAGAGCAGAATCTTCCCAGATCTACAGCCACACAGTTCTAGGTCTGACTATTCCCTGTCTCCATAGTGATGGCAGAAGAATACAGACTGAGCACAGTGAGGGAGAGCAAAGTCAACAGAGATCTCTTTGTATTCCAAGAGGCACCTTCTCAATTTTGACTTCTCATCCCACTGTTGGGAAAGTATCTATCACATTGTCACAACAAAATGCTGAAAACCAAAGTAGAATGGTTACTGGGTCTGTGAATAGTTCAAGGAGCAGTGAGATGTCATTATCAAAGGACTATCTGTCATCAGTCAGAAAGAGGAGGTGGCTAAAGCAGACCCAAGAAGAAATATTCCTCTCAGGCCTTTCAGTGAGGAAAACTTCTCTGAGAGCAGCAGAAACTGCAGCAGGAAATCCAGTTCATACCTGCTGGACAGCAACATTACTCAGGGGAGGAAACTGATTGATTGTGGGTGAGCTAAGTTCTTCTACAAGGTGAACTGATAGGTCAGATAGGAACTTCAAGGAAGGGAAAAGTCATACAAATGAAATGAGTGACTGATACAATTAAGGACTAAGATCATTAAACTGGCTTCTAAAGAGAGCTGTGAAGTTGACCATAACCAAATTCAGTGTCAGATTTAAATTTCGTTGGAAATATTGGGACACATTGGTACTTCATGGAGAAGATGCAGAAGAGACAGACAAACTCCTATTTAAAGGACTGCCTTCAGCTAGAATGCCAGATTCTGAAAAAAATCAGGATAATTGTTGAAATATCGAGAGTTAATATCATTAGCAGCCTGAAGACTCAGCTGTTAGAGAAGGTATGTGATCTTCTAGAAGAGGAGGATGAATTGAAGAATTGAAGTTACATTTATGGGAGCATGTGGGTAGAAAGTACACAACTTATAGTAGGAAAGCTTGCCAGTTGAAATCTTGGAGAAAGTGAATTTTTGAGAATTTGTTTTAATCTGTCAAATCTGAAGGCCAATTTTCAAAGGTTTTTGGCTTTAAAGACAAACAAACCATAACAGTCATTTAGAGGCCATTTACTATACTTTTATATCTCTTTGGGCTTTTTTTTTGTTTTGTTTTACGTTGGTACCAGGAATTGAACCTAGAGCACTTAACCACTGAGCCACATCTCCATTCCTTTTTATATTTTATTTAGAGACAGGGTCTCACTAAGTTGCTGGAGGCCGGCTTTGGACTTGTGATCCTCCTTGCCTCAGCATCCCAAGCTGCTGGGATCACAGTCATGTGCCACTGCACCCAGCTTCTTTGGGGTTTTCTTATTGGAAAAAAATTGGATACAACAGAGTAATATAAAGCAAGTTCACAAAAGAAAAAATGTTGGCTTTCATATTCCTTTTATGAGAAAAAAATGTTACTTTTTTTGGTTACAGATGAATAGGTACCAAACAAACAAATGTAGAATCTAGAATACTGTATCAGTTGGATTCTGCCGGTTTGCTATCTAGGTGGAGAGAGAGAATCTGGGGACTTCCTGCTCCACCATCTTTCCTGATATCACTTCTCAATTGCTTACTAATACTTTTAGAAAAAAAATTAATATAAAGAGACACTGAATTTTTTTTTTTTTTAACAAGAGCTTTAACGTCTGGTTTCTGGTCAGGCATATAAAGAGATTGGAAGTCACCACTCAATTCTCACAATAAGAAATAAAAGTTGAATAAACTGAAAATTAACAACTGAGATCCATCAAAGAATTTGGGTCTCAGGACAAACCATTATAATAGAAACTTGATTCTGACAGGCAAATACAGATAGCCACAGTGTACTTGATTCTGACAGGAAAATACAGAAATCCACAGCTGCATCCAGTATTAGGGCATGAGAACTTACATTAATATTGAAAATTTGTTGGGGGTTCAACATGGACAATCTCAAGAATTAAAAACTCCAGGGAAGCACTCTTAGGAAGACTCCATGCTTTTATGAGGTTTTATCTCCAGAAGCCCAACCAAGCTCTCAGAATGAAGGGAAGAAGGAAGGAAGGAAGGAAGGAAGGAAGGAAGGAAGGAAGGAAGGAAGGAAGGCCTTGCATATTTCAAAAATAACTATTTTGAAATATTCTAGAGCATTCTGGTTTTTTGTTAGTTGGTTAGTCCAGTGATTGAATATGAACCCAGGGGTGCTTCACCACTGAGCTACATTCCCAGTCCTTTTTATTTTCTATTTTGAGACAGGGTCTTGCTAAGTTGCTGAGCGGGCCTTGAACTTTCACTCCTTCTGCCTCAGCCTCCTAAGTAGCAGGGACTACAGGTGTGAACCATTAAGCCTAGCTTTAGAGCATTATGTTCTTTTTTTTTTTTTAAGTTGTTGATAAACTTTCATTTTGTTTATATGTGGTGCTGAGGATCAAACCCATTGCCTCACACATGCTAGGCAAGTGCTCTGCCACTGAGCAACAACCCCAGCCCCAGCATTCTGTTCTTAACAAGATCTGCCCACAAGGGAAGTTTGTACCAGAGCCTATCTGGTGGTGGTGTGTGTGTGTGTGTGTGTCCTCCAACTCTAGGCACTTCTATCCTTCCTATCTCGCCTGGAAGTGATGGGCGGAAAAAAGAGCCTGAGAAGCACTGGTGAAAGTCACAGCCCAGGGGCACAGGCTTGCTAAAACATGGTCACAAACTATAGAACACTCTTGCTCCCACACATCATACATACTTTTCTGGGAATTTGGTGATGCTCAGTGGTGAAGCCAGCTGCACCTGTGCTCTAAAGTATGGTTAACATTTTGGTTACTGATTTAGTTTCTTCAGTCATCTCTTTCTTTTGGGGCTGCTGCAATGGATTCCTGACATCCAGTCATAAGCATGCAAGTGGCAGTAGGCAGTGACATGAGTGTCTCTGACCAAACTGTTCACAGGACTCTCAGGGTGTTTCCCCTGTTTGTGCAGAAGCCCAGCCTATTTCTCTGGCATGTGGGAGGGGTGGAGATGCAGAGGAAGCTGAGAGTTCAGGGGGTCCTGGGGAGAAGGGGGTGGAGGTGCTGCTGGCAGAGATAAGGTTCTATTTTGGAGCTGTGTGGCTTTGCATGTCAGCAGAACATCCTGGGGGATGATCCACAGACAGGAGGGGGAGGGCTGAGGTTAAGTGGCAAATGGAAGATCAGAGGCTTCTCCAGATGCCTGAGGTGGCAGAGAGAGTGCCATGTATCCCAGAGGAAAGGGACAGTGAGGGCAGATTGTGGTGACAGGGATGCATGGGCAGTGGAAGAGAGGCCAGCAAGAGGGGGTCTCCTTACAGCACCCACACTGCATGCATACACACACATGCATGCACATGTGCAACCCCCTCTCCCCTTGTGCACACTTGCACATGCCCAGCACAGATAGCAGCTACAAGGAGACTCTTTCCTACTGCAGGGGCTCCCTTGGTGCACTGCCTCTGGCTACCAGGGCAGGTCCCATGCTGATGGCTTTTAGATGAAGATGTACTTTATTTACTACCCAGTGAGGAACCCCCAATTATAAACAGCTGAGTCTGGCAAACTCACTGGACCACAACATCTATATAAAAGCTCCTCAACCTTCACAGTCTAGAGATTCATGTCACTTCACTCATTCACAATTCATTTGCAGATTGTGTGCTCTGTGCCAGGACAGAGCTGACAAATATGTTTGCCACCTTCAAAGTGCTCACAGGAAGTCATGGTGATCCAGGCCAGCCCTGGGAGGAATGGTGCTCAGCATTGAGTCAGGAGATCCTTCCTGGATGAAGTGACTGTGGGCTGAGACCTGAAGCCATAGAGGCAGAGCCAGGTCTATTCCCTCTAACCCCATGCAGACAGAGATTCTCCACTTGGCCAAACTACAGTCAGGCCCCTGATCATTTTTTAAAAATTTTAGTTTTTAAAGTTTGTTTTAATTAGTCATACATAAAAATATGGAATTCTTCATGAATTTGCATGTCATCCTTGCACAGGGGCCATGCTAATCTCTGTATTGTTCCAATTTTAGTATATATGCTGCCAAAGCAAGTACCCCTGATCCTTTTCTTAGGCTCACTGGCACACTTCTGTTTCTCTAGTTTTTGCAAAGAACCCGCTAAGTTCGTTTAACCAGAGGCCCTTGTCCCCATAACTGATCAGATTCTTTATCCTGTTCCTTCCCCCCATGATGTCTGACCACGTTGGCAAGAATTCTGGGAGGTTAATGTCACTGAATTTTCCTATCCTGTTGTCTTCTCTTAGTCATTTTCAATCTACTGATTCCACCTGCTCCTTGATTATAAATTCCACATGACCACACTGTATTTGGAGTTGATCCTAAAGTTTCTTCTCACTGCAAAATCCCATCACCATGGTCCTTTACCTATCATAATGGTCCTGAATAAAGTCTCCTTAGCATGATTTAATCAGTATTATTAAATAAGTTTTTTTTTCTAAATAGGAGCAAGGGGCCAGTCCCCAGCAGGTAGCAGAGACTGGATTGAGGGGGTTCACTGCAAGGTAAGGATGATCTTGGAGGGCCAACCTTGATGATCTGGCAAGAGTTGTCCCTGTGCCTCTGGCTGCACTCCCATATACCTCAACTGAATTCTTCCAACCTCAGTGCTCCCTGCCCTCTATTTTGGCATGGCCCAAAGTAACTAGCCAGAGAACTTGGTACCTGGGGTGCTACTAAACAGTATTTGGGGTATAGGGTTCTGTTTCTTGAAACCAATAGTCAAAATCAAGAAAAGTGTCTCAGTTTCTGACTAATCTTAAAACTTTATCAATGCCTCTGTTTGTCTTCATCAGGATATTGGCTAAGTTGATGTACACTTACCTATTGGTACAGCACAAGCT
The DNA here is from genome assembly GCF_001458135.2 of Marmota marmota marmota. Classification (NCBI taxonomy): domain Eukaryota; kingdom Metazoa; phylum Chordata; class Mammalia; order Rodentia; family Sciuridae; genus Marmota; species Marmota marmota. Next base: position 19,534,360 of record NW_026000153.1, read on the forward strand.
GTGCCAAATCTTACTGGCTCAAAACAGTAACAATGGGCTGACCAGGCAGGTCTTTTCTCTTCCTGCCTGAGCTTGGATGTGGCTATTTGAGGCTGAGGGTTCATCAAGGCCTCATTCCCTCATGTCCAGTCTTAGGTGGATGACCAAGGGCCAGGCTTCTATCTCCATGTTATCTTTTATTCTGGGTTTTGTCTCAGCCTGGTGACTTTGGGTTTCAAGAAATTGAGGGCAGAACTGCAAGGTGGAAGTCAATGTGCTATAGACCAGCAACAATTCAGAAGATGGAGAAGTGGCCTCAGACTCATGATGGTAGAAACTTTGCACTAAATGATATACTGAATTCTATCATATTATCACTTCTGGGTGGTGTGTGGACGTGACTGTGGCTTCCAGGACTCTGCCACCTGGAGAGGAGGAGATGATCAGGGGTAGTGGCCCTCCCTAGAACCATCTGCTCTTTAATCCAGTGCTACTTGGCCCCCAGCCTGTGGATATACCAAGTGGTTCTGAACTAAAATCAGCCTACTCTGGGAGGGCCTCAGAAGAGGAGGCCCGAAGGTTGGGTAGGTGTTGTCAAGAGGTTGTGTAATTCAGACATCTTCATTCGAAGGCCATGGTTGTGCAGGGGACACAGAAACTTCTAGGTGCAAGGATCTATGGGATATGTACAGCTAGTTTATGCTCCTAGAGAGGGAGCCCCACACAGCTGCCTTGTGCTCTGGGATCTAAACAAAGATCAGGACAAATTCAAACTTACCTCTCTGGGATGTGTATGACCCTAGACAGGTTGCTTAGCCATGCAGTGCCTCTATTTCCTATCTGAAGATGGGGATAAGTCACTCTGTATTGTTTAGGATTAGGTTCCACTATAAGTATAAAGACTCCCAACAGTAGCAGCTTCTATCAGATGGAGCTTGTTCTCTTTGTGTTAGGGGTTGAGGTGATGTGTGACATACCCTTGTGTCAGGGCCCAGGACGGCCCAGTTTGTAGCCCCTGCCCACACCTTCATGGCCCAAGGAGGCTGTGTACGAGCTATGTGATAGGGTTTAATAGAGGTGCACATATCTGTCTCTTAAAGAGAACACTGTCACCACGCGGGGTCACCCCTGCCACCAAAGGAGGCTGAAAGTGGAGGCTTTATTCTAGGGTCCTGAAAGAGGAAGGGCATCAGTTGGGGATGAGCTGATTGCCATGTGCATGGAGCGCCAGCCCTGATGAGTGTCAAGGGCAGAGAACTCTATGGCCATCAGATCCTATCAATATGCAGTCCCACCCTCCTTGACATATGAGGACACTAAGCTCCAGACACTTTGGGAGCACTTATGTACCTACTGGGGCGGGGGTGTCTGCTCCTTTACTTTAGGTACAGACTCACTCACAGCTGTGCCCCCTCTGCTAACTTTCAGTCCATAAAATTCCAGAAGTTTAGCTGCATGGGAAGAGACACACATGGACCTACTCCCCCATCTGTCCAGCATACCTGGACCATCTACACTCCTGTGCACTGTGGTTAGAGCATGAGGAGGCAATTTCTCCTATTAACTGTGACTTGGGACCATTGACTGACCTTTTCCCATTCCTTCTTTGACTTCACTCTTCCCAGCCTCAGGCAACCACTGTCGACTTTCAACTTTTATGAAATTATCATTTAACTTTTTATTATTTTAATTTGTATTTTCCCTTCTGGCTACCTCTGCCTGAGGAGGAGTCTCAGCCTGAGGAGAGCGTCTGGACTGGAGAGTGGGTGGGCTGTGAGACAGCAGGCATCCATCAAGCCCTGACAGTGTGAGACTTTGAACAGCCTACGCCTGCTGGAGAAGCATGCAGGGTCACATATTCCTCATGCCAGGGCACACAGCTAAAGAGCCTGCCTTTAACCTTATCAGTGGTGTTAACTTGGATAAAGAAAGAATGTGTAGAGAAGGAGGATGTGTGGGTGCAGGGCAGGGCCTGAGATCCACCCTGAGGGCTAAAAGGAACTCAGGATAAGATCAGAAGATACAATATTAGCAGGGCTTTGACCACCACTGACCTGAGCCTCTGAGGGATCAGCCTATGCTCTGCACCCCAGCCAGCGTGGCTGGAGTTGTTCCTGGGGAAAGTCCCTCCCCACCCCCATGTCTTCCCCCAGCTTGCAGAGTCTCTGGAGTGATGGAACATCAGGCCATGTTGGCCAGAAGATTAAAAACAAAATCTGCCAAACCAGAAAATCTTCCATAAAAGTAAATGGAAAAAAACAGTTAAATTATTAAATAAGCATTAAGTAGACTGTAATGCTCATTATTGGCAATCCTCTAAGAGGTTGCAAAGATGGACATCTTGCCCTTGTACATAGCCAGGTACAATCCATTCTGTCCACATTCTCAGGAGAAATGGGGAACTTGTCCTCAGGTAAGAGGTCTCCACAACACCACTGATCACATGCAGTGTACACTGAGTCCTCCTGGGCCATCTGGTTTGTTAATTGCTTTCATCCAAAGGAAAAAATAAACTCATATCTTAAGACAGGAAGTGGGTTTACAATTTCAGGCAGGCACCAGGCTGAACTTAGACTCCCACCCTCTCATAGAAACACCCTCTCATAGAAACTGGGAGATAAGAATGTTGTCTACCATGGTGATGACATTTCAGATGGGGCTCCCAGGTCCTTAATGAATTGTTCCTGAGTTGTAAAATTGGCAAGAAGCCTTTGGGCAGATTTACATAAAAAGAAGTTGACAAAGAACCTACAATTACAAGTTTTCTAAAGGAAATGCTCTAAAAGAAAGATAATAATATTGTATCTTCTCTTATTTGTTTTTAATTAATGCATGATAATTATGCAGATTCATGAAGGACTATGTGAAGTTTCTATACATGTATACATTGAATAATGACCAAATCAGGTTAAGCATATCTATCTCTTCAAATGTTTATCATTCCTTTGTTGTGAAATCCCTCAAAATCCTTTCATCCAGCTTTTTTAAGACATGCAGTACATTATCAATATTTTTAATTTTTTTTCCAAAGCAAAGTCATGACTCACATGCAAATAGTGAACACCACCAAAGATTTTATTTGTTAATTCACTAGGGAAACAATAAAATGTTACAACTCATTCAGGAAGAATGCAAAAAGCATCCATATGGATAGGCAGTCAGGAATGCTGAGGTGAATCTGCTTAACAGTTGCAAAATTGGCTTCTTTTAACAGAGTAAAAGGGAAAATAAATGTTTCCACTGAACATTTATTTGCATGTCTGTGGACAAGAGTCATTGCCTTGCTATTAGTTTTCTATAACCTATAGAGTTATGAAATTGCTTAAAGATAAAGGTGCAGAGGACTCCATCCAATTAATAATGAGACACCTGTGGTGTTTTCATCCATTTCAAAGTCTATCACAATTTCACCTGTAGAGGCTTGGATTTTAAATTTATCCCTTACATCATGAAAAAAAAAAAAAACAAACAACTTAGGATAGCATAAGGACAATTCCTTGATTTGCTCACCCTGTCTTCTCAGCATGCTTGGAGGGATGAACAGGGGCCACTGTCTGAATGGAAACACAAGCAGATTCATGAATTTCAGTATCATTCGTAAGCAATAGAATCAGCTGTTCTTTTTTTTAAAACCAGGGATTGAACCCAGGGGCACTCAACCACTGAGCCACATCACCAGCACTTTTTATAGTTTATTTTTTAAAATTTAATTTAATTAATTAATTTTTTGGGTACTAGGATTGAACTTCGGGGTACTCGACTACTGAGCCACATTCCAGCCCTATTTTGAATTTTATTTAGAGACAGGGTCTCACTGAGTTGCTTAGTGCCTTGCTTTTGCTGAGGCTGACTTTGAACTCACGATTCTCTTGTCTCAGCCTCCCGAGCTGCTGGGATTACAAGCGTATGCCACCATGCCCCACTATAGTTTATTTTGAGACAAGGTCTTACTAAGTTGCTAAGGGTCTTGCTAAGTTGCTAAGGCTGGCTTCAAATTCAGCATCCTCCTGCCTCAGCCTCCCAAACTGCTGGGATTACCAGCATGTGCCACCATGCCCTGCTAGAATCAGCTATTCTTGAAGCTGGGCTTGGAGGTGCATGCCCGTGATCCCAGAGACTCAGGAGGCTGAGCCAAGAGTATCTCAAGTTTGAGGTCAGCCTGGGCAACTTAAACATATTTCAGTGGTAAAGCCCCTCTGTGTTCATCCCCCAGTATCACATGCACACACACAAAAATCCCACCCATGAGTACATCAAATCTCAAGACTTCACTTAGTAATAAAATTGCCAAATCCTGATTAACTTAACATTTCTTGAGGTGAAAATGCCTTTTCTCCTGGGACCTCAGGAAGAGAACATGGGTGGTTCATCCTTCTCTTGATCACCTCCTCTCATCTGACTAGCTACAGACATTGCAGCAGGGCATGCAGGGAGCTGAGGGGCACAAAGAGCTGCTACTACTCAGCTCTGGTCTGACTAAACTGTCATTGCCTCTCTATCTCTCCCTCAGGTGCTTTGGGGGACCCCTGCTGCCCCTTAGGTACCAATGATAGGAGTCACCTACTTCTCCAGCCACTGGTTTCTGAAATAAGGTAGGAGATGGGGACACTCACAATTCTGTGAGATTAGTTTCCTCCCCATTCCCGTACTTTTTCACCGTACTTTGCATAAGGGGCTCAGGAGACTCGAGGCCAATTTCTGGTATTATTTTGAATATCTCCAAGTGCTCTGGTCTGGGCTCTGGTGTCCATTTCCTGTCATGCCATAATTCTCACCTGTATTTCCCATGAGATTTGGGTTGTGCTTTTGGATGGTTTCACATGGGACCCACCTACACCACTGTGCCAAGAGGGGAATGTACAGTGGGTCCGGGGTGCTCTACAGTTGGGGCTGCTGTCACTAGTTGGATAGAAAGTTTGCTGAGTGCCCAGAAACCCTTTGTTCTGCATAACCTGGAGGATATGGACAGTGCCTACTTTGAGATTCATTCATGGGCTTGTGGAAGGAGGTACAAATCCTCTTCTAGAAATTGGCCTTGAGCAAGGTGACCACTTTTCTGGGCCTCAGTGTACTCATCTATAAACTGCTCATGATCATGGTTCATAATTCATTTTGCAGCATGGGATGAAGTGAGTTGTGTGTGTGATGGTCATTATCTTAGTGGGCCTGTATTAGTCCCTGAGACTCCTGTCTGGTCCCCACCCACTCTGTCACAGATAAGCCAACATTACAATTTTCATTCAGAAACAGAGTTTATTGTGGTATCCCAGGCCTGCCCCTTACTCCTCTTTTTCGTCCCCATGAGTGATGATGTAGCATAGGGACTTGTAGTCGATGTTGCCTGCCAGGTCCATGGGTGTCAGGGCAAACATCTGTTCTACCTGTGAAGGCAACAACTGGCGGAGATGTGGCTTAGGGGACCCTTTACCCTCAACCTGGGGCTGTTTTGGGGCCTCAAACTTTTTTAACTCCAAACCCCAAATGCCTGGTTATTTTCCTGTTGGTCATCATTGGGCAGACTAAGCAGTAGGCTCAAACGGAGGCAGAAGTCAAAAGGTGCACCCTGGTCACAGAGATGGTCCCAGCCCCCTATGAAGACACTTTTCCAATGGTCACTTGGTCTGCACAGTCTCCCTGCCTGGTATACTTCCACCCTCCAACCCCACATCTACCCCTACAGGTCTTGATAGAGATGGAACATCCTCTGGAAAGGCCCAGTTGCCCTCTCAGCCTATACTACACTGGTGATGGGGGCAGTGGGTCAGGAGGCATCCCCAATGCCCTGCTGGGGAGGGCCCTGAGAAGTTCCTAGGGATAGGTACTAACAGGGTTGGGCAGGCTCACCTCAGCTGGAGAGAACTTGTCTGCCTGGGTCAGGAGGAGCTGCTTGAACCTGGGAAGTGGGGAGGATCTGAGCTGAGAGAAAGGGTGGCATAGCCCCGGAAAGAGCTGGTCACCCCTCAAAGAACACTGAAGGCCAAGGTTCAGGTGGCCCCCCACGTAAGCGGCCCCACTGCCCCTTTCTGCTTCTGCATGTTGTCCCTCACTGTGGGTAGGGGAGTTGACACTTACTCATCCTTGTTCACTACCCCTTGGCCGCTGGGGTCAAACATACGGAAGGCACTCAGGATGGCTTCCTCGGGGTCTGTCCCTGGAGACCAAGGCAGCCAGGTGAATACTCAGGTCCCCAGCTTTTCAAGCCCTATCCAAGAGGAGCCCAGAGTTGCATGGGGGGAGCTCTCCATGTTCCAGAAGAGGTGGGGGCATTCCCCCCTATGGAATGTTCCTTGGGGATCAGAGGGTCTGGGAATGACCACCCTCCTGAAGTGGGCAGGGCTGGCTAGGAGTTAGGATTTAGGAATGGATGTTTCCTGAACTCAAGTCAGCACTGGGCTGACCAGGGCCCAGGATGTGCAGAGGTAGGCCCCACATCCCCTGGGTGGGCCATGGCCAGGCAGAGTCCAGACAGGGTTCTGGCAGGGTCAGGTGGGTTTGGCAGGTTCAGACTCCATGTCTGGTCAAGGGAACCCAGAGCTGCCCCAGGCTCACCATTGAGTTTCTCCCCAAAGAGTGTGAGGAAGACCGTGAAGTTGATGGGGCCCTTCCCCTCCTGCAGCATAGCATCCAGTTCCTCCTCTGGGACGCTCACCTTGCCTATGAAGGTGGGGATGATACAAACACAGGGACTCTGGTATCCCAGAGAAGGGCCAGTCTGCCCTTCCCCTTTTTCCTGGCTTCTGGTGAAAAGGCAGGAAAAGGGAGGTGTAAGGAGATGGGAAGGAGAGAGAGAAGGGGGCAGGGAAACAGTTCTTTCCCTGAGCACGGACCCTTGGGAAAGCAAGTGAGCAGATGGGGGAGTAGTGGGCGGAAGGCAGAGGCACTCACCGAGCTGGGAGTAGGTCTCTCTCAGGTCTGACTTGCAGATAATGCCATCTCTGTTCTGGTCAATGCAGCTGAATGCCTGTGAGGAGGTAGAGAGTCCTGGGTCGTGTATGGAGGACAATCAGGGGCCAGGGCCATAACACACAGAGAAGAGTGTGCATATGGGAAGGGGTAGGTTTTGGATGGGGTTGGGGTTTCCTGGGGGTGGGGCACTCACTTCCTTGAACTCCTGGATCTGGGCTTGTTCAAACATGGAAAAGACATTGGAAGATCCACGCTGAGTCTGCTTGGTGGCTGCAGCCTTTCCCCGGATCCCAGTCTTCCTGCTGGCCTACAATACTGTAGATGAGAGGGAGTCCTCTCCCCAGGTCCCCTAAATGTCCCTTTCTCGTCATGCACAATCTAAGAGCAGTCCTAGGAGACTCAGGATGAGGATCCTCTCTCCAGCCCTGGGTACTACCTTTCAAGCTTCACACAGCCACAGAAGTCCCTGGCTCCGTCCCCTCCCAACCCTGGAGACTGCTGGTCTCTTTGTCCCCACCAGGCACTTACCATCTTCTCTGACGCGAATTGCTGCTCCCTCTTGCTGCCAGACCCCCTTTATGTCCCAGCCTTATCACCTGGCGGTCCAAATAAGGAGAGCAGCAGAGAACAGGCCCAAACTTGGCAGCCCCTGACTGGGCTAGAAGAGGATGAGGGCCCCAAGCAGATTCCAGTTACATTCCTGGTGACCTTCATGTCCACATGTAACATCTTGGGGTCCATCCATCTCATGTGACCACTCATTGTGTCTCCCCAGAGCAGAGTAGCTCAAAGCTTTCACCATTATAGGTACCAGCTAAGGGTTCCTGTTGCCGCTTATCTGAGAATCTCTTCTGCAGGTCCAGTTCAGGCTCTGGCTAGGCCAGGCCAGTCCAGGCCCTATAGGCTTAAGGAGACAGTGTTTCTTTTTCTTTTTTTGGTCCTAAGGACTGATCCTAGGGGTGCTTAATCACTGAGCCACATCCCCAGCTGTTTTTATTTTTTATTTTGAGTTAGGGTCTTGAAATTGCTTAGGGCCTCACTAAGTTGCTAAGGCTGGCTTTAAACTTGTGATCCTCCTGCCTTGAACCTCCCTCCCTCAAGCCCCCAGGATTACAAGCATGCACCACTTTGCTTGGAAGGAGACAGTGTTTCTGAGGATGATCTCTGGTCTAAAACCTGGGATTCCCAGAGGTTTTGGTGAAGACCTTCAGCTCTGGCCTCTTGCCCCCTGACTAAGTGACAGTAGGCATCTCTGAGTTGTCTATACCCTGTAGGACCATTTACTTAGCTTTGGGGCAATTCTGGGGGTGAAAAGTGTACCGGCTACTCTCTACCTCTGTGCCCCTGCTATTGTGGCCTGCTCTTCTAGAGTGTTCCCATATCCTTCATTTGGAATCTTGCTGTCCTACAAGCCTCAACTCCACCTCCTTTAGCACCTCTATGATGACATTAACTGGGAACTGTGGGCATGTTTCCCATTCACTTGATGGCTAACTTGTTTTTGTAGCTTCCTCCTGAACACCCAGCCTGTTCAACACCTGAACCCCAGAGGGCTTGCACACAGCAGGTCTATGTGATTCTGTTTTGCATGAAGTTTTTGGAGCATGGACCCTCCCCTGGCACCCCATGAAAGAGGGTCACAGGGACTCTGAGGTGGTGTTGAACTGTGGACAGAGGGGCCCGGACGCCCTCTGCTGTTCAGAGCAGCAACTTCACCAGCTTCTTGAGGGACCAGGGGCATCTTAGAGGAGCTAGAGAAGCTGGACTGCTTGAGAGAGGCAGGAGTGGGTTCCCTGGCTGGACCTAGTGGCAACACTCACCCCAACCCAGCTATGCAAGGCCCATATATATCAGTGGTAGGCTGAAAGAGGGCAGGCACTCTCATCCATTAGACTCCAGGTCCCCTATTTAAATATTTTGTTAACACCTCTTTTATTGTCTGGAAGTAAAATTCATTTCATTTTTTTTTCAATTCAGATATGCAACTTAGCTTCACAAAAACATTTAAAAATCAATATAATACCTCAAACTGTAATATGAAGAAGTTGAAAGCCATTTATATTAAAATATGTCCTAATGTGTGTATGCTCAAACAATCCCATTATCTTGATGGTGAAGCAATCAGATGCTGTGTCAACTTACAGTACAGAACTTAAACTCAAATGAATGAAGAGGACCAGAGCAATTCCACATTAGAAGTACCAGAAAAATTAGAAGATCTCACAGTGGATCTGACTTTCCAAAATTACAACTTTGGGTCATGTTCTAAATGAGACAAAGCACAGTTGTTCCTAATTTGCTGGGTAGTTTCTTATGTTGAGAAACGAATATGCAACACAATGACACAAATCTGTCTATATATGTAATTGTTCATTCTACCTAAAGATGGCGTTAGGTCCTACACTTGATATTTCACCTACCAAAGTCTCTATAGAGAGACCTTAGAATTGTGTGATATCTTCTATCTCTGGCCTCTACTCAATGTCGCTACCTATTTGGCTCTGAGGGGACAGGACCTGAGAACAACTTGTAGCAGGGCCAGCCCATCCCTTCACTAGAACAATGACTTGCCTGGTACTCCTTCCATCCCACACTCATTGCATGGCAGGCAGTGTCCTATGTCTCTGATCCCCCACATCATCCCATTCCCACAGCTTATCCTGTCGTTCTTCACATTCCCCTAGGCATAACAGGCTGGAGGATAACGCATTCCAAGATATAGCCACATGACGATGTCTGTCTCTTCATATATTGTCCGTATGGTTCTTATGCACAGAGGTCAAATAAAGGCCATATTTAAACTTTTTAAAGTTTTTAATTAAAAACCCCACATAGTCCCAGGTTGGGCATGGAAAGGGTGGTGTGACACATGGGAGATATGATGAGGATGAGAGGGGGCTGAGATGGTCCCTTGGAGGTATGCTGAATGCTTCTGGGATTTCTTCCTGGACTAGTGCCTTTAGAGCCAAAGACACCTTCCTGCCTCTGGGAGCAGGTTGAAGGACTCCTGATGGTGTCTCTTCCATTTTGTGGGACCCTTGGAGCAGGATATTGGGGCTCTGTCTCATCACCTGTAAGGGCCTATCTCAGGGGTGTGTGTGTGTGTGTGTGTGTGTGAAGAAAAAGGCCTCTTGGGGTCACCTGCAGACTGGGAAATCCTCTCCCCACAGCTGGGCCTTCTCCTATGGCTCTTTGTCCTCTTGGGTCAGACACAAGAAACAGTGAGGCCTGGGTGACCAGCAGCCCACTGTCCCCTGTGGGCCCAGGTCTGGTCTGGCCAAGCTGCTGGAGTTGCCTGCCCCCTGCCTCCCAAGCAGGGTGAGCTTCCACAGAAGCCAAGCCACAGCAGGTGCCCAAGGGCACTCCCATCTCAAAGCAGGAGCCCATGCCAGGCTGGCAGCTCTGAGAAGCAGACAGTGTGGAAATGCAACAAAGTCCTGAGTGAGCAACTACATCTCCGTAGTTGATTTCAGCAGGAAGGGCCAGGGCCTTTGGAGTCTCTGTTTCTGCTCCTCTCAGCCCCTTACCCCAGGGCTCTGGGGTTGTCCCACCGACTTCTGGAGAAAAGGCCAAGAGGCCTGATGGGCTCCAGTGATCTCTCACCATCTTCCAGGATTAGCAGCAGGATAGGCAGCTTCCTGCCCTGGTGAGCTGGGAGCAACTACAGGGAGCGCAGTCCCCATGGAGTCCAGGTTCGGCCCTCACAGCCTGGCTCTCATTGGCCCAGCATGCAGGCCTTCTTACAGGCCACTGCGGAAACCAAGGCCGCACCCCTGCCGCTACCCTCTTCACTCTCGATGAAAGTGATCTCACAGCTGGGAGTCAGCCTGCGTACACTGGCGTGGAACCGCTCCTTGAAGCTGAACCGGAGGGAAACAGGGCTGCCTTACAAGCTCTTCCGGCCCTCCAGGTCTCACCTCTGCTAACCCCCACCTCTCCTGGGCGCCCAGAACCCAGCCGACCCTCCATCCCATCCAGGCCTAGGGGGACAACCCAAAGAGGCTCATGAATTCCTGGGGGCCACGCCATTTGGATCTCACTTTAGTAGGGAGAGGGGTGCCAGGGTGGGGAGGGTCACCTAGGGTGCAGGGGGGGAATTACCTGGGGTGCAACTTGTACACAGAGCCATCCACACCCACGGTGATTCGCATCACGTCCTCGCTGCGGCTCTCGCGCATGCGGTTGATGACACCCGCCAGCCCTGCTGAGCACATGTGCGCTGCTCGCGTGGACACGCTCTCGCAGGCGCGGCGCACAATGTCGCAGTCAGTGGCGGAGGGCCTCAGCCCCAGTGTGCTCAGGATGTTATGGATCTGCTTGCGGTCACCTGAGTCGCTGCGGGGTGGGAGGTGGAAGGGTGGTTGTCCAGGTTTGGCTAGCAGAGCCATGGGCCCTCTCTGGAGAAGGGATGATCCTACCCACCTCACCCAGTCAAAGTGTTCGGGACTTGTGCTCTGGAAGGCAGCAGGCCAATTTTGCCAGAGACCAGTACTTCATTTTTACTGCTCCCTCTAAGCCCTGGGTCTGTGCTCTAATGTGGTGCAAAAACATTGCTGCACCTGGGAGCTGTAGTGTGAATGAAGTGTGAAGGTGTCTGTGGGAGTGAGGAACCATCTTGTGGGGGAAATGTGCACAGGGTAGCTACCTGGCCACTGCTCGGCTTGGGGCCAGAGAACACTCAGGATTCTGCTCCCAGTTCCTCCTCATCCTGGTGAATTAGGCCAGAGATTCTGCCTTGCCTAGGACCCTGCCCACAAGGGCTTCTGTGTCCCTGCCCTTGCCCTCTTGATCTTTGCCGCTGGCCTGGGTCCCCATCTCTTCCACGCACCTCTCCACCTGCGATACGAATCGGGTCTCGAAAGCGCCGCGAGTGCGTAGCTGCTCTGAGGCTTCCCCGTGGAATAGCAGATTCTCATCCACCAGTTTGAGAAGCACAAGGCGCACCAACTCACCCATGTACTTCCCACCAATGAGCTTCTCATACCTGGACATGGGAGGAGGGTTACACCAGTTGACCTGCTGGGGACATCTCCATCACTTCCCCCTTAGGGTTCTGAGGTAGCCACAGGGGTATCTTGGTTTCACCCCCTCCCAGTTGCCCCACATCCTGGGTTTCATGCTTCTCACTCGTTTATAAACAGGGGTTTTAGAAACTTTGGATACTAGGAATGTGCACGTTTTCAACACATCTGGCCCAGCTGTTGGCCCTGTGAGGGAAAGGGATGAAGTTGAAGCCTCTATTCAGTCCTTCTGAAACTTTCTTGGTGGCTTCCACATTTTTATCTTGAAATTTATTTAATACTACTTACCTAATAGAGGCCTGTGATGAAGATGAAGCTCATAAAGGAATTAGCATGGGTCTGGCACCTAGCAGGTGGCTAACAAGTGATAGCGCTATGATCTGTGTGGTGTTCCCAAGATGTATTCTGCCAATTTATAGCATTTCACAAAACACTAATATTCATTTTGTGAACGGAGACAAATATGTGCTTTAAGGAACTCTGGGTTAAACCTGGTAAACACTGCTGAGGGTCAGAGCCTTCTCTGTGACCAAGGTCACCTGTCAGAATGGGGCCTTATCTAAGCAGTGCCTCTCCCTGTTCTGGGTTCACAGGGGCAAGGCATGACTGACTTGAAGAAGAGCCAGCTTACAGGGGAATGAGCAGGTTGTTTTCCCCTGTTTAAAAACAAGCCATTATCTGTGGTGGTGGGGCTCCCATGTACTGCTGCATTCCCAGCGAGAGCAGCCCAGAGATGGGCTGGGGGGTGTCCTTACAGCTGCTGACCGGGATTCGCAGAGCTCTCATCCACCATGCGGTCATACTCCAGCAGGAACTCATCCAGTTCACCTGAGTCCCCGAAGGCACCCCACTCAGTGTTGACACACATGCGGCCCTCATCCCCTTCTACCAGCTCCACATTCTGCATCTCCTCCATGTAGCAGGCATTGCAGCCTGTACCTACAGGGATGGGGACACATTAGGCTACACAAGCTGAGGGGAGAGGATTGGAAGATCTGGGCTGACTGTGTGACCCAGGGTAAATGGGCCAGTCTCTGGGCTGTCCTCTTCTCTAAAAGGGGACAGTAACACCTTCCCCACCCATTACCTGGCTGGTTGGGTGGATGGAGAACAACTGTGTGCCAACGTATTCTGCCAACTAGAGGTGGCTGTGAGATTTTATGGCTTTCTCTTGTCAAAGTGCCCTGTTTTCTGAACCCTGTTTGGGGGGCACCCCAAAGTGAGTAAGGCATAGTGCAAACTCTTGGAACAGCCCAGAGATTACCACAGGCAAGAATGGCTGCAAGGTTTGTCATTTGCCATGTCCTGAGCAAAGTAAAAATGTGTGGTCCTTTGTTCATAAGTTATTAAGAGTTTTGATAGTGAAGGTAGAGTATCATACTGAGCTGACTATGTGGGCTACACAGCCCTGAAGGCAGCAGGGACAACTGCAGTGCTGGTCATCAGGGCTGCTTATAGGAATTAGAGCCCAGTGATACCTGGCCTTCCAGTTTTTGTTTTAGAACAGAAATCCAGACTTTGATGTTAATTCTCCCAATTTTAGACCTTGGAAATTATTGTAAACATGATTTTAAACACTGAGCAGTCACCAAGAGTGTGTGTGGGCAGATGTGAGTCATGGGCCACCAAAGAGCATCCTGGGAGGGGTGTGCCTGGGCCAAACAGCTGTAGCTTGTTCTGGTGAGAATTCAGGTTGAGGTCTCTTGGAAACCCCAGGTAACTCCAAGGGAGAGGGTTGGTGGTGGTGGTGGGGCACAGCTAGGGCCAACTAGAGCTCATGTGTAGATGTTGGGCTTAAAGACAACTTTCTCTATGAAAGGCAAGAGTGAAAGAGCTATGAATAGTGGCACACAGCTGTAATGCCAGCTACTTGGGAGGCTGAGGCAATAGGATTGAAAATTTGAGGGAGCCTGGGCAACTTAGCAAGACCCTGTCTCAAGACAATATCAAAAACTGCTGGGGAGGGGCTGGGGTTGTGGCGCAGCAGTAGAGCGCTCACTTAGCACATGTAAGGCCCTGGGTTCGATCCTCAGCACCGTATAAAATAAATAAATAAAATAAAGGTATTGTGTCCAACTACAGCTGAAAAATAAATTTAAAAAAAAAGGGTTGGGGATGTAGTTCAGTGGTAGAGTGCTGGTAGCATATATAGGACCTGGGGTTCAATCTCCCAGTACTGGGGTGAAAATGAAGGTAGGAAACAAGACAAGAGACAAAGTGAGGTCAGCCTGGAGCTTAAGAGACATGTACATAAATGTTTATGATGTTTATATGTATATATATATATATATATATATATATATAATATTTTTTTGGGGGAAATATAATTATAGATGGGAACCTACCAATACAAATACATTATTTCTCAGAGCTGGTTCTGAAGGGCCCTTAGAAGCAAATAACTTTTTTTTTTCCTTAAGGCCAAGAACCAAACTCAGGGCCTTATGCATGCTAGGCAAGTGCTCTACCACTGAGATAAATCCCCAAACCCATAAATAACTTTTAACATGGACTTTCTGGGTAACCAGGGCTCAGAAAGTATAGAAAAACACCCCCACATCTGTGTGTACAGCAGGTATCTGGTCTGACTGGATTGTTACTCAGGAAATGCTAGCTCCTTCTAAGGATCCAATCTTCTGGGAAATTCTGGAGATTATTGTGGAGGACCTGGATGGGAGGGTAGGGTTGCAGCTCCCTTTTCAGATGCCTGCTTTGCTCCAGGTTGGGGCAGGGTGGGATCTAGGGGCAGAGGTAGTGAGTTAGAGGAGGAGCCTGGGCAGGACAGGCCCATAGGAAGACCTTGAAGGAAGGGATGTCACCACTTTTGCTTATCCTCTTCCACTTGGACAAATCTGTCAGTGTGGTCAATTTACCAGATAAAGTTTTTTTTTGTTTGTTTGTTTTTGAGAGACAGAGAGAGAGAGAGAGAGAGAATTTTTTAATATTTATTTTTTGTAGACACAACATCTTTGTTTTTATGAGGTGCTGAGGATCAAACCCAGGCCTCACACATGCCAGGCAAGCGCGCTACCGCTTGAGCCACATCCCCAGCCCTGGATAAAGGGTTTTAATCACATCTGATGGGCTGGGCAGGTGTGCAGCCGGTGGACCATCTGATACCATGATGCTACAAAATGCTTTTTGAGCCAACACCACATATTCCAAGACCACTTAGCTCTAGCCCTAGGCATTGCACTGACCGAAACCAGTTATTCATGCAGAGCCCCTGGCCATTTTGGAAGGGCCAGGAGTGCAAGGAGCCCTTACCCACAATCATGCCGACCTCGCACTGGCGGTCTTCATAGTAGCAGGAGATCATTGTGGCCACAGTGTCATTCACCATTGCCACTACATCCATCTCAAAGTCCTGCCAAGAAGCACAGATGGGGCTGCAGTGATAGGGCTGGGAGAGGGTCCACTGGTGCAGTGAGGAGGGGCCCAGGGCCTCCCTCTCCTGGCAGATGAAGGTGTTCTCACCCCTCTCCTCTTGATGGCATCTCGCAGAAGCCCGACAATGTTGTTTCCTTCTGCTCCAGAGGCCTTGAAGCCCTTAGTCCAGTTGAGAAGGATGCCCTGTGGGGAGAGGAAGGTCTTATGGTTGCTGGTGTTAGGCAGAGAACTATGGCCTTAAACTAGTTCCTTTTCAGGTCACAGGGACATGTATCTCACTTTACAGTTGAGGAAACAAGTTTTGAGTATCCACATAGCTTTGATAAATGTTGGAAACAATTTTCCATAAATATCTCACATTTCTGCAGGGCTAGGTCCCAGCCAATTTAAGAATGTGATGTGTGTTTTTTTGTATGTGGTGTCAGGAATTGAACCCAGGACCTCAAGCATGCTAGATAAGCCCTCTACTACTGAGCTACACCCCCAGCCCAAGAATGTTTGTACAGTATACCCTAGAGTAAAGATAGGTCCCAAGGGGAGCAACTGTATAAGATCAGAGTTCCTCTCCTGTAGCAGAAGAAGTACCACCTGGCCCTTTCTATGTCTCTAAGGGAGCTCGGGCCTTGAAAAACCATGTGAGATGTTGCTCCAGCTGTTGCTTTTGCCTTGAGCTATGACCTTGCTTTGTTTCAGACCCAGAGGCCTCATGTTTTATGTATGTGTATATGTATAGAGACATACATATATAAAATTTATGTGTCATGTATGTATTATATGTGTATATATAGATAATGTGTGTGTGTGTGTGTGTGTGTGTGTGTTTGGTCATAACTGGCAGGCTAGCTTGTGAGTTGCAGGTGAGGTAAAAATCTCAGATCCTTCACATTTTTGACTCAGCCAGAAGTGATGATGTGTTGGGCTGGGGTTGTGGCTCAATGATGGAGTGCTTGCCTTGTACATGTGAGGCACTGGGTTCGATTCTCAGCACCACATAAAATAAATAAAGGTATTGTATTTATCTACAACTAAAAAATGTATACATAAAAAAGAAGTGATGATGTGTCATGGTGGTCTGTGATGAGCTGCTTAACCTCAGTTTCTTCTCCTCATTTGTAGCAGGGGAGATTGCACACATGCCTCTCAGGATTGTAGGCAGGCTTTGGCACATAGTAAGAATCAGCTGAAATTATTCTTATTTTTCAAAGTTTCACTGACAGTAAATTATGGGGCCACAATTTGAATCTATATTTTTCTCCCTGCTGAGTTTGGACTCTTTCCCAGCACAGGGTGGGGTGCTGCATATGAAGGCAACAGGGGCGGAGTTCCTCTGGGGTACATATCCATCCATTTCATTATCCCTCCCCTCTACCTGGCCCACCTTGTCAATGTCTTCGTGCCTCACAGGGAAGGAGAAAGTGAAGCCCAGGGGTAGTTTCTTGTGCTTCATTTGATGCTTGTCCAGGAAGTCGGAGATGCACTCAGAGATATAGTCAAAGAGCTGGGAGATGCACCAAAATGGTCATTGGGTTACCATCCTGGGCCACCTGGCAGCCCTTCCCCAGGACTTTGTGCCAAGGTGTTCCTCAGGGGATGCTAAGCAATCAGTCCCTTCCAATGACCACCAGGCCTGTCTACAGTTCACCTCTTACTGTTTGTCAGAACTCAAGCCCTGCACCTCCCTGGATGCAGAGCTCTGTTTATGGCAGCTCCTGAGGCTGGTGCCCAGTTTAGCTGTCCTGTCACCTGCCTCCCCAGCACCAAGGCTTTGCTAACTGTCCTGTGAGACTCTTGGTGCTACTCCCAGGAATCCTTGCTGCCCTATACCTGCAAAAAGTTCAAATCCCCTCAAAAGGCCTATCTATAGAATGGGGCATTTCCGAGTACTCTGCAGATGGACCAAGCTCCCTGCTGAGCACCAGAGTCCAGGGAGGTGCCCATACCACCCTGCTATCCATTTCCATGGATAGAGAGCAAGTTTCAGGTGGATGAGGGCCAGGCAGTTGTGGGCAACCTCTGCCTTAGAACCCTGCCCTCTGGGAACTGGCCTTGCCCCTGGTCATGTCTAGGGACTCTGGCTTTGCCCCTCCCCTCAGGGTTCATTCACTTCTATGCTCCCCCTCTAGTCTTCCCCATGGTGGAGGGCCTTGCTGCCTGCGCAGACATTGTGGTTGTTGTCACCCAATTTGGCATGCATCTGGTGGAAGGCAATGGGGAGGGTAGGCTGCACAGCTTCAGGAGGTCAGACAGTCCTCACCCTTTGACTTTTCTTCTGGGACAGGGTCATACCAGCTAAGAGTTCTGCCCCTAACCTCAGTTTAGCCAGTTCTTGTCTCCAACACTGGCCTGACAGTGACTGTGAGACTTGAACACATTGGCCATGCCTAGTGGCTGTCTACTGAGGCCTCTAAGCGGCCTTGCTGTGCCTCTGAGGCTGACTGGACCTTTTGACCGCAGTTTCCCCTGTCTCTGGTGGGTGGGTGGGCTCTTTTTTCCAGGACTGGTGACTCCCTAAGGTTTTGAACTGTCTTGACCCCACCTCTTATCCCCAAGCTGCTCACCATCTCTGCAGTGCCCGTCATGGCGTCCTCAGGGATGGAGTACATCTGATGTTTGGTCTTCACACTCCACTGCCCTGCCTCACCCTCCCCCACCTTCACCAGCATCACCCTGAAGTTGGTGCCGCCCAGGTCCAGGGAAAGGAAGTCTCCAACTTCTGCAGGCACAGGGAGATATGCTCAGCCTTGTGGCACCACCCACCAAACCTGGGTTGGGTGGGACCTGGGCAAATGACCTCAGAGCAAGAGAGTGGAGGAGGGCAGGAACAAGGGTCCCAGGGGAGCTGGACATGGAGCATGGCCCACACATTGGGAATATGCCAGAGCAAGCTGTGGGAGAGGTCAAAGGTAAACTAAGGAAATGTCAGGGGGAACTGCTCTTTTAGATGGAGACACCAAGAACCCAGGGAACCACTGAGGACCTAGGGTAATGGCCCAGTCTCAGGACTGGGTTGGGATCTCCCAAGTGACCCTGGAGAGAATTCATTCATTGTGAGATTTTTAAATAGCCAGTTTTGTAAGGCCCATCAGCTCCAGAGATGAACCTTTGGAGTAAATGGTAAGAACTGGCCCAGTGAGGTGGAGACATTATCGCTTGCCCAGGGAGTCCTGTCTGGGGACAGCTGAGCCTCTGGAAGGCCTGGCCAACAGCTGGCTCAGGTGTGGGGCCATCCCTGTGGTACCTGAGCCTTCTGGGGTGGAACGCACGTAGGTGGGCAGCATCTTCACGCTGGCCTCTTCGTGGGTCTCCAGCCTCAGGCCACGGTCCATCTCCTTCTGCATCCGTCTCATCACCTTCTTCAGGTCTTCCTCCTGCAGTTGGAACTCTGCCAGGATCTGCTCCACCTGCACAGGGAGGGAATGGGAATAGCCAGGTGGACTTGTCACTAGAGATCTCCACACATCAAGGATCTCTTTTTATCCTCTGACTCTGGGTCTAGGAAGATCCATTGTTATAGTTTGGATCTAAATGTTCCTTAACAGCTCATGGGTTGAAGGTTTGGTCCCCCAGCTGGTGGCACTATGGGGTGGGGCAGGGTGGAAACTTCAGAAGGTGGGACCTAGTTGGAGGAAGTAGGTCACTGAGGGTAGGCTCTGGAGGGTATATTTTGTCCCTGGACCCTTCGTGCCTCCTCTCTGCTTCCTGTTCACCATTAAGTGAGCAATCTCCTTTGACAAATGCTCCTGCCATCATAATATTCTGCCTTGCCTTAGGCCCAAAGCAATGGAGCCAATTGACCATGAAACCTCTCAAACCAAGAACCAAAATAAATTTTTCCTCTTTTTAAGTTGTTTATCTCAGGTATTTTATTATCATGATGAAAGCTAACATACCCATCATTTCAAACTACCACAGTTAAATTTGAAGAGTTCCAAAACCAGCACTTCAATAATTAGCCTGTAGTAGCTGGCAGGGAGCAGGGTGTCCTTTGTCCCTGAGGCTTTCCTTGTGGCACAATGTCTTGTAGAATCTTCTTTTTCTTTCCATATTGGTGAAGGGAGGGGAGAAGGAGGGTGCTAGCTGCAGAGTTAGTAAGACAGGGCTGCAGCCTGATTGGGGGAAAGGCAGTGGTATGATTATGTAAAGACCAGGTTATTCTACTTCTAGGGCTTTGTAAAATGTGCCAACTGGCACCAGCATACACAGGGATAGCCAAGGCAAAGTTACTAGGGATGGGCTGTATGCCCATCAGGGGTCTGGTTAGCAAAACACAACCATCCATGGTATGAAGACTATAAGTGCAGAGGGAGGAGGGTCTCCCTTGGCCAATTACAAAGATATTTTCATTCCAAAAAGGAAAGATCCTCTGATAAAAGCCACTCTTAATGAGATCCACTCTTTTTAAGAACTTGTACTCTTTTTGTCTTTCACATAAGTTCAGAAGGTTGGAGATACTCTGGATTACAGCCAAGAAACAATACAGCCACTTGCCCCTTCTTCAGTTTCTAAAACTGAGATTTTTTTTTTTTCTCAGATGGGCAGAGTAGCACATTAAGTCATGATTAGGCTAAGCCGAGCACAGAAATTCTTTCTCTTTTTGTTGGCGATTGAACATGTGACTCATTTCTGGTCAATGACAGGTGAAGGGAAACCTGATTTTAGCAGGAGGGCAAACTTCAGTGTCCCTCTAAATTTGTGACTGCAACTATGTAAGAATGACTGGCAACCATGAGGAGACGGGGCGCAGGGAATAAGGGAAGAAAGATTGATGCCATGGACCCACCCAACTCCACATGCTGATTATGGAATAAGTAATAACCATTTAAGCAGTCAAGATTTTTGGTTTCCTATAATTCAAAACATTCCTACTGAATATAGATCCTTAATTAAGAATCACTTTTCTTAAAGAGGCTCCACACTAAAAATTTAAACTCAGGGAAGATCAGAAAGGAATTGGACTGACAAGGGCTCTGACCAAAAACGGAATCAAATACCTATGTGGGCTGGACAGGTAGCACTCTTCCACTTTGGGCATGAGTTGGGAGTGTAGCCCCCAAACCCCAAATCCCCCATTGGCATTTTGAGGCATGTCCCTGGAGATATTCTCAGCATGCTGGAACAATCCAGGTTATGTTCAAAGTCCCAAAGTTACATCTGTCCCCTCTTCTTTCTCTCTTACACTTGCCAGGAACAACCAGTAGTAATGTACTTAATATTTGCTGAATCCTTCCAACATGCTAGGTCCTGAGCCGAGTGCTTTCACAGCTACCTCACAACCTTATTACATCAGCATCAGAATTGAGGGGCCAGCGTCTGCCTGTCCTCTAGATGCAGAAAAGCTTACAGAAGTCATGTGTATAGTCACAGGCCTGGGGCCAGTGCCTGAAGCCACACGCAGGTGTGGTTGGCAGGAAGTCCTTGTTAGCTTGCCAGGCTTTTCCTCCAAGACTCAATTGTTCAGAGGGTCCTGATTATAAGACATTTGTGAAGCTCTTACATGATGCTGGTCTTGTAAGGGTCTAATCCCTGGGCCCCTCTGGGCTCCATCCTTGCTCCTCTATCTAAAAGCCCATATTGTGCCTGGTAACCTGGACTCTGGTCTTTAGCCCAAGGCTCTTGATGAGAAGAGCCAATACTCAGGCTGAGGTCTTGCAGGAAGTTTGTGTCTTGGGACTGGGCCCATGGTGGCTGGTTGGAATGTGGCTATATTATCAGACAAAGGATCTGAGTGATCCCTGTCTTGCAGGTCTGAAGGAAGAACTTGCCCAGCCCTTGAGGGTCTCAGTGAGAATGTGATAAATTGTTGCTGCTGTTTCTGTCATCACAGGCATTGGGGCTAGCAGGGCCCAAAGGGTTCAGGGAAGCCTGTGTCTTTACCTCTCTTTACCCAGGTGGTAGAGGGCCCTGTCACTGGCCCTGCCTCTGCCAGCTTCTAGGCCAGAAAGGATGCCTCTGAGGAATCCCAGGCATCACATGATTTTAAACTGATACTACCTGTCTAGAGGACAATTTGGAGTTTCTATCAAAATTTAATTTTGATCTAGCAGCTTCTCTCCTAAGAATCCATTGTGCAGAATCCTTAAAGCATTTTGTAAGAAGCACATGGGGGTGTGGCCTGCTGTAACAGAACACCCTCACATGACCCTGTAAGGTATCTTACATCAACCCAGGACACCTACTGGACCTTCTGCTGGCCTTTACAGAGAAGAAGGCAGACAGCATGTCTGGGCATCAGTGAGGAAGTGAGATGGAACATTTGGCAGCAGCCTATCCCATCCTACACAATAAAGTTGCATCTGGTCTGTGGGTCTGATTTTCCCTATATAGTATTATAAAAAGCTTAAATTTGCTGTCAATAATCAAAATCTATTTAAATAGAGATGCATAAAAATATGGATTTCTATTAAAATAGGTTTGCATTCTCATTAGGGTTCCAATAAGGTGTGTTTAGCTAGTCCAAGTTGCCAGGTCACAGGACATAAAACAGGTCTGAGCTCTGTCTAAACCAAGTGCTGCAGATTCTCTCATCCTCATCTATGCCACATGGGCTGCGGGAACCCTAAACACACACACACACACACACACACACACACACACAGACATACTTATGAACATTCCCCAACCTTTGGGATAGGTTGGTAGGCAGGTGCTAGAAGGTTCCGAGCTTACAGCCACTTGGGGGCTCAGCTTTTGCTGTGGGGAGCTCCATGCAAAAGCAAGCCTCATTTTTGGAGGGTAAAAGTTCCTTCCTCGGGGTACATCAGACCTGCAGATCCCTATACTCCTAGCCCAGGTCTGTGCAGCCCAGAGAAGGGAGCTCCAACCAGGCATGACCTTACAGCCTCAAGGCTGTGTGCATAGGAAGGGAAAAATGGGTATCATATCATGAGCTGAGGTCTGCCTCACAGATTCTCTGGGAAGTTCCCAGGAGCAGGGACTGTGGGCCAGGCCCACTGTGACATTCCTGGGTTTCAACTTCATTCCTATAATTTCCCTGACACAGGTACTTTTATTATTCTCATTTCTCACAAATAAGGGAACCAAACACAAACTTCCCCAAACCCACAGAGGCAAGGCGTAAGCTGGGTGTAAACCCAGGCAACAATCTGAGCCTGCCCCTGAACTCCCCTGGCCTTCAGACCTTCCATGAGCCCAGACCCCAGTTACAAGTGTCTCTCTGATGTGTCAAGCTTACAAGATGTTCCTGAGCAGGATAGGAAATGAAGATGCTGCTTAGGGAGCTTGAGACACTGCCTCAGCTCCTCAGGTATATGTATTCCGGAGAGAAAAGCACAGACAGTGCCTGGCCCTGCCACAGCAACCTTGGGGAGGCAGCCCCTGTTAACTCACAAGTCCTCTTGCTAACCTTGCCCAAGAGGTCACAGGATATGTAATGGGGATCCACAATCACAATCAAACACAGGACTTTTCCCACCTGAGGGCTTCCCCCATTCCCTGAAGGGTATAAACCATAAACCTAGTGCTGTCTATGGTGTGGTATGTGGAGCAGGAGCTGAAAGTAGATAAACCATAGGAAATAATCATGCCATACTGAGGGTGGGTGGTGGGCAGTTGCTATTTCCTGGGAGGCAGGTCGGTGGTGGAGGCACCTGCCCTGAGGAAAGAAAGGAGTGACCCTGAAGACTGTGAACGGTAGGGGGGTTGGGAGTGAGAGGCCTGAATGCTCCTGGATGCAGAGTGGAGGCATCTTGAGGCAGGATGGAAGTGGGGGCATCAGACTTTCCTGACAATCTGAGTGCAGAGACAGTGGGCAGAGGGTGGAGAGATGGCAAGAGTCTATAGAAAAAAAATATATCTACAGACAGTTTGAGGAATGGAGTAAGAAGAGAAGCATCTGAGAGGACCCTATGGGGTGGCCTGAGCAGCAAGAAGGAGAGACTTCACTGGGGTAGGTCAGATGAGGGAATGAGGACTTGGTCTAGATTCACTAACAGATCTGCCCACCGAGGGCACATTTGCCTCAAGTACAGCTGGCCATGTAAAATCAGGATTCAGGGAAATGTCTGGCTGGAGATAGACAGTATGGAGAAATCCTTAAGGTTACAGGCCTGGATGAGGTCACCAGAGTATCCAGGTTGAACAGCAAACTGGGAAGGGCAGAAGACTGGGCAGGATGCAGTGAGCAGGCTTGAGATCCCACCCAAGAGTGCAGTACAAAGCAGGACACCAGAGAGCAGTGCATTTGACTAATGAGGAGATTCAGGATACCCTATGGAGGTCTCCATCCTAGCACAGGATGGGTGGCTCAGAGGGGACTGCAAGACCCAAAGGATCCATTCAGGAACCAGTGCAACCCCTGGGAAAACATTGCAGCCTCTGGGCTTCAGAGCCAATCCCAGTACCATGTTGTCCAGCCACAGTAGTGTGTGACCCTGGACTAGCTGTCCAGATACTTCTGAGGAAGAAAATCGCAATCCACCACCCATAGAACTGCCTTAAAGAGCCCCTAAAAGCCAAATAGTACTGGATAAAGCCTGAGACCAGGCACCATCAGTCCCAGGAATAAATTGCCTAAGGCTCCTTGAGAGATGACAATGGTAGTCCCAGTAAGGAGGGGTTAATAGTGAGAGGAATCATATCTAAGACCCCGAGAGGCCCACATGCCTTCTTTAAGTGGTGCAGTACCTGCTTTCCACCCTTGTCCCCAATCTGAATAAAAAAAAAAAACAACAACAAAAAACCCAAGGGTGCTGGTCTGGGGCTGCTCTTCCAATCCAAGATCCCTAGGATCTGAGTGGCCCTTACCAGGGTCAAGGCTGTCTGGGTCTGGCTCCTCATGGACTCCACTGCATCTCTCCAAGGGCACAGGAAGGAGGTATTTTTGGAAGGTGGAGATGCTTCTGCTTGCTGAGGCCTGGGATGAAGCTGTAGCTGTGGCATCTGAGGCCACCTGTCACAGGTGAAGGCTGCCTGGCCAAGTGTTGCCCAAGACAGGCAACCAAGGGCTTCTGCACTAAAAGACCCAGTGGGAAGTTGCTGAAATACTCTGCCCACTGTCACGGGGTCAGGGGCAGGGCCAGAAGGACAGAGGAGGCCCATGTGGGGTCAGGGTCAATAAGAATTTTAGGGACATGGCTCCAGGGCAGGATGGTGTGCCCTCTGAGCACTGGTCAGGATTGCTGCCAAGAGAGTGGTGATTAGTCAGAGCCAGTTTATCCACTCTACACTCCTTGGACTTATGAGGGAAGAACATCACTAGGCTGACTTGGGGTACAGGAGGAACAGATAGGTAGGGGTGCCAAGGGGCCTGGATTGTGCCAGTGAGGGTCTGGACTTGGCCTTGGAGGCAATGGCGATTCTCATGGATTTTCATCTGTAGAGAGGTCTGATGTGCTTTTCATATAATCTGGGGTTCCTGAATGGTGTTTGAGTAGTTGGAAGGCCAAAGCTTTTGTGGGAAGGGCCCAGCTTAGACCACAGCGGAGTGTACAAGTCGGCATTGGAGGGTCTACGGGCTGAGATGCTCATTGCAGTTTATGGGATTTCAGGGCATCATATCCTTCTGTTCCATTAGGTACAAAGCCTATCTGTACCTAATGTACGGAATTAGCTATAACCCGATGTACACATGAGCAGAAACAGGTACGGTTCCCCAGGGCTACCCTCACATGTCCCCCACATAAAAATATGCATTTTACTCTTCAACAGTAAATCATAGACTCCCCTCAAAATTCTCAGAACAACAATAATAAAAAGGAATAAAGTAGGGAGGACATTAGATTTTGTGACTGCAAAGTTCAGACCCAGGATTAACTTTGGGTGCATCCATGGGGTGTACATATTTCCTGGAGCCCCTCCTTGGGTTCATCTAAGAGTAACCCTCACTTATCCTGCATTTGCCAGCACCTGTCAAGCCTTGCTAAAATTAGCTGCAACTGGCAAGTGGGTCAGAGTACAGAGGGTGCCCTGTAAGAATGCCAGGTTCTCCTGCCAACGGTTAATATGGTCATTCCCTAACACAATTGATCCCTTTCCCAAAATAGAGCAAAGATGGCCTCACCAGACCTCATGTGACAGGTCACTGACCACTCCACCCCTGGCTTAGAGCCTTGTTTGCTGTGGGGACAGGCTCATGTCCGAGTTTGGAGTGGTGAGTCTTCTTCTGGACTGGTCAGGCCAAGGAACAGCTGCCCAGGGGTTCTGTCCTTCTCCTAAGCCAAGCTATAGTACAGGTGAGGAGGATCCAAATTCATCAACAGAGGGTATGGGCTAAGGGAGGGCCAAAGGCAAATGGGCCCTCTTTGTGGTTTGGCTGGACTGCTTGTACTTTGAGTAACAAGCACCCTTTATCAGAGCCATTTCCTGAGGATGACTTCCTTTTCTTTACTGGCACCTGTGAGGGCAGAAAAAGGTTCAGCACACCATTTCCTTACACTAGACAAGCCTCCAGGATCAGATTTTAGCACCCACGCCAACCTTCCTGTGCTGCCTCAGTGGGTAAGGAAACAGCATCAATGGGCCAGCACCTCACTGGAGTAAAGATCAGTGCGGCAAAGAGACATTTCTACACTCAAAGCATTGTGGACGGACAAGCCTGTCCAGAAAAGAGAGGCCAGGAAGAGAAGGGCTTCAGGGATGATGGTCCATGGGGATTCCCAGGACATACTTCAGTATCTGAAGGGCTGTCTGAGGAAGATGAACAAACATTGTTTCTGTTTGGAACTTTCTTTAAAAACAAAACAAAACAAAACAGAGCTGTGCATTAATGAGCTAAGATGTTTCCATAGATAGTGAACTCTGAATTAATGAGGAGAGAAAAGGCAGGGCAGATTAGAAGGGACCCTACTCTATGTCCTAGTTGGTATGCCTGCCTTTTGCTGTTCAAGGAACTGACAGATAGTCAGGACTTTTTCACTCATCTCAAGGATATAATATGACAAGTGCAATGTGTTGGGTGGCTTTCCATTGATGTGACAAAGTACTTGAGATAAACACCTTAAAGGAGAAATATTTATTTTGGCTCATGGTTTCAGAGGTCTCAGTCCATGATTTTTTGGTCCTGATGCTTTGACCTGTGGCCGTATAGCACATCATGGCTGGTGTATATGGCATAGAAACAAAGTAGAAAGGAAGGGTCCAGGGTATAAACATCCCCTTCAAGGCATGCCCCGGTGACCTAATTTTTCCCCCTAGGCTCATCTCTTTTTTTAATAAGATTTCTTTTTTTGGTGGTTCTGGGGATTGAACCTAAGGCCTTGTGCATACAAGGCAAGCACTCTACCAACTGAGCTATATCCCCAGCCCTAGGCTCATCTCTTAAAGGTTCCACCCTTCCCAATAATGCCTATAGGCTGGTGACTAAACTTTCAACACTTGGACTTTTGGGGAACATACAAGATCCAAACTATAACATTCAAAGATGGATATTCAAGATTATTCTTTCTAGAACCAAAATATGGTACATGCCCTATGTATCTAACTACAGAGAGCTGGCCAAACAAATTACACACTTATATGCAGTCATTTAAAAAATGGTAAGGCTGGTTTGCCTCTGTTGGCATTGAAAGATGTCCATGACATCAAGTGATTCTCACTGAGATGCTTCTGAATTCTTGATCCACAGAAAACATGTAAGATAGTAAAGGTTTATTGTTGTTTTGCAGAACTAGGGATTGAATCCAGGGCCTCATTACAGGTGTTCACCACCATGCCTGGCCTAGATTTGTTTTTTGTTGTTGTTATTCTTGTTTGTTTGGTTGGGTTTTGTACTGGGAATTGAACCCAAGGATGCTTAACCACTGAACTACATCCTCAGCCCTTTTTATGTTTTATTTTGAGACAAGTTCTCTCTAAGTTGCATAGGGCCTTACTAAGTTGCTGAGGCTGGCTTTGAAATTGCAATCCTCCCACCTCAGCCTCTTGAACTGCTGAGATTACAGGTGTGTACCTCCATGCTTAGGTCTATTGTTTGAAGCTACTAAATCTTGAGATAATTTGTCCTATAGCAACAGCAACAGATGACTGATACAGGGGAAAATAGTTAGAAAACATGATATGATCCATTTTTGTCATAGATATGTGTAGAAGATACAGATGATATAGATAATATGGGAGGAAATACAGCAAAATGGTTATAGCATTATTCTTGATGATGAAAATATTAGAGATTTTAATTTACTATCTTTTTTGTAATAGGCATTTTGTGTGTGTGTGTGTGTGTGTGTGTATGCGCGCGCACGCATGCGTGAGCATGCACATGCCCAATGCTAAGGATTAAACTCAGGGCCTCATTCACGCTAGAAAAGCTCTCTACCACTGAACTACATCCTCAGCCCTACTTTCATTTTTGCTTATCTGTTATTTACTCTATTTCCTGCAATGATGTGTATTGATACAGTAATATTTTAAAATCAACTTTAAAAAACTGAAAGATTGAGCCTTATCTAATATTTTTGTGTAGAAACTCCCAGGACCAGATTTTAAAGGATAGAGACTCAGTGTCACATTGACTAAATTGCAAGACCTCTTGTGCAAATAGGAAAGAAAATGGGGTTCAGGAAGCCAGGGACTCCACAGTGCCAGCTCCTCCATTACCAGCCTGTTCCTGACTCCCCCCAGCACCATCTGGGCACCAAGCACAGGCACACTGATGCAATATACTTAGAGGTCAGCAAGTGTTGCAAGAGTTTGCTTATCACAGGGTAGATTTGAGATTGGCTAGGCCTTTGTGCTAAGAGCAGTCCAGGGGCCTGGTGAATGGGAGGGTGTTAGGCAGTGAATAGGGTTTATAGCCAGGATATCAGGGACAGAGAGCAAGGGAGAGACTGAGAGACAGCTTAATATGCCAAGATCAGATGCCAAAGCTAATGGGTGCTCAGTGGACTCCATAGGCAAATTGCTATGTCAGCACCTTAATACGGATTACCACTGACTGTGTGCCATAGGGACACTGAGGTCAACAGGAGTTAATAGACTTGCTAGAATGTACTAGCTATAAGAGGTTTGGCCAGATTTACCCTCAGGTCATTCAGATTCCAGGATTGTTAAAGTTTAGTCTTTTTGACTAGATGGGTAGCTCTTAAGGGCCAAGCACACTCTGGGGGTATGAAGTATTCTTCAGGGCTGCTTCCAAGCTGGAGATGTTTGAAGGCTTCAGCTTCAGCTGGCAGAGGGTAGGAACAGGGTAGCCACAGAGTCTCTCCCCTGCCTCAGCACTTGCCTCTGATAGCAAAGGGGGTAGAGGCCTGGAACTAAGACTAAAGGCCAGTGCTATGTAGAAGACAAAGACAGAGTCTGAGTGAGGGATGGGGGAAGTCCCTTATATTGGCTAGGGAGGGTCAGAATGGTGGGAGGATCACTCAGGACCCCATGCAGTGAAACATGACAATACCAGGTAACACAGGAAGTTGAAGTCCCCAGCTGGAGTCCAAAGATGCACTCTGCATTCACTGGCTCCTGGGCTTTGACAAGTCCTTTAGTGGTTCTAGGCCTCAGTTTTCTCCTCAGCAAAAGTGGGGATAACAAATCACCTACTTTACAGGGCAACTGAGATGGTTCAATGGGATAATGCAGATAAGGCTCTTGACATAAGTTGTTCAATAGTTTGTAACTATTATTGCTACCAACAATAGATATTTCAACCCCTTGGTTAGCTGGGGAGACACATGCTAAAGGCTTGGTTGCCAGCTTGTGATGCTACTAGGAGATGGTGTAAGTAACCCAGGAAGTGGGACCTGGTTGGGAGAAGTAGTTCATTGTGGGTGGCCCTTTGAAGGATTTATATTTTGTTCCCACTCCCTTCTTCTCCCTCTCTCCCCTTTTCTGTTTCTTGGTCACTGTGAGGTGAACAGCTTTGCTCTGCCACATACTTTTTGTCATGATTTTCTGCTTCACCACAGGCCCAGTATCAACAAAGCCAAGTTACAATGGATTAAAACTATGAAATTGTGAGTCAAAATGAATCTTTTGACATTTAAATCGTTTTCTCAGATATTTTGTCATAGTGACAGAAAAACAATTAACACAATTCCAGTCGAGGACACAGGCTATCCCAAGCTCTTGATCTATGGCAGGTCTAATGCCAAACTCCCTCCCACTACCTATTGATTATTTCAGAGGGTTCTAAGAAGTCAGACCAGGTGGCACATTCTCTTTGGCGCTATTCCTACACTAAATCAATGAAACTTTTGTCTGAAAACAGAAGGACTATGAGGTTTTGTCATGGAAAATGGCAGAATAGAAAGTTCCAGGGATGGTCCCTCCACCTAACTAACCATTAAGTTAGCAAAATCCCTCTAAGCATCAACTATTTCATAATTCTGCAATCTGACTGGACCCTAACAGCAATTATAGGAATGCCTGATGGAGGTGGGGGGAGGGCTACTAACAGTTTGTAAGTGAGCATCACAGGAAAACTAGCAACTATTCACTGTTCCTCAGTCCTCCTATGGTGATGGCAACAATGTTCATGTTTCCAGAGCAGCTGAGTGGAGCAAGAAAATGCAGAAAGGACCTAGGCTTCTAGAAATTTGAGGTTGGGAATATTGTTGATCTAGTGGGTCCCTGAGGGCCTAGAGTAGAGCTTTCCTTTGCTTCTGCCCCTTCAGGCTGCTGTAGCTTCCCTGGTGGCATCTATAAGAATATTTAAAGAGATATACATGCTGGGTTTTATATATATATATGCATATATATACATATAGTGTGTGTGGACACATGGGTACATGCACACAGGCACCCAACAAGCAACAAGGGAGAGGGAGAATCTGACTTCCAGAGTCATCATATTGTACTACTCAAAATGGCCAGTTCTTTTCTTTTCTTTGGGTATCAGGGCACTCAGCTACTGAGCCCATCCCCAGCCCTATTTTGTATTTTATTTAGAGACTGAATTGCTTAATGCCTCGCTTTTGTTGAGACTGGCTTTGAACTTGTGATCTTCCTCCCTCAGTCTCCCAAGCTGCTGGGAATATAGGCATGTGCCACCATGCCCGGCAAAATGGCCAGTTCTTAACAAAATATTACAAGGCATACAAAGAAACAGGAAAATATGTCCCAATCATAAGCAAAAAAAAAAAAAAGAGAGAGAGAGAGAAAGAGAATTAAAAAGAAACTGTCCCTGAGGAAACCCAGACACTGGACTTAATTTGTCATAGACATTTTAAAACCAAATGTCTTACAAGGTTTCTAAGCAACTGGATTGTGTTGTGAAGGAGGGAGGTGTCCAGAGTGTAAAAAAGGCAAAAACCCATGACTATGTGAGGCAATTGGTCAATTTATGTGCCCAAATGTCTAGTAATGACTGCTATTCATTATATCACTACTCACATATGCATCAAGAGCAAGCTAGGGTCCAGGATATTGTGGTTCCTATGGTGTGGTCCAGTTTAAAAAATATTCTGTTGTTACTGTGAAAGGACCTGACTCTTTCAATGGCTCCTCAGCTCTATTTTGATGGATATGAACAAAAGTGCAGCCATTTTATGATCTCAGTTCATAGCATTATAGATTAATATTTAATATTTAGGCAAAAAATATTTTGCCTAAACTTTAATATTTAGGCAAAAAATCAACTGTCTTAAATATGTTTAATGAGATAAAGGAAATCATAGACAAAGAACTAAAGGAAACCATGAGAGCAATGTATGAACAGATAGAGAATGACAATAAGCTTATCAAAAGAAACCAAATAGAAAACAAATAACCCAATAAATAAATAGGCCAAGGAACTAAACAGACACTTCTCAGAAGATGATATACAATCAATCAACAAATATATAAAAAAAGTTCAACATCTCCAGCAAATAGAGAAATGCAAATCAAAACTACTCTAAGATTTCATCTCATTCCAGTCAGAATGGCAGCAATTAAGAATACAAACAACAATAAGTGTTGGCAAGGATGTAGGGGGGAAAGGCACACTCATACATTGTTGGTGGGACTACAAATTGGGGCAATCAATATGGAAAACAGTAGGGAGATTCCTTGGAAAACTGGGAATGGAACTACCATTTGACCCAGCTATCTCACTCCTTGGTTTATACCCAAAGGACTAAAAACAGCATACTACAGGATACAGCCACATCAATGTTTATAGCAGCACAATTCACAATAGCTAAATTCTGGAACCACCCTGGATGCCCTTTGGTAGATGAATGGATAAAGAAAATGTGGGATATCTACACAATGGAATACTACTCAGCATTAAAAGAGAATAAAATCATGACATTTGCAGGTAAATGGATGGAGTTGGAGAATATTATACTAAGTGAATAAGCCAATCCCCAAAACTCAAATGCTCAATATTTTCTCTGATATGAGGATGCTGATCCTTAATAGGGATGAAGGGGAGCATGAGAGGAATGGAGGAACTTTAGATAGGGCAAAGAAGAGGGAGGGGAAGGGAGGGGGCATGGGGTAGGAAAGACAGAGGAATGAGATGGACATCATTACTCCTAAGTACATGAATGAAGACACGAATGGTGTGACTCTCCTTTTGTACAGCCAGAGACATGAAATGTGGTCTATTTGTGTAATATGAATTAAAATGCATTATGCTATCATGTATAAGAAATTAGAATAAACAAATTTTAAAAAAGAAACCAAATATAAATTCTAAGATGAAAAATACAATAACTTATATCCCATCTGATTCAAATGTATGATATGTCAAGTTCATTGTACTGTCATGTGTAACTGATTAAAACAAATAAAAAAAGAAAAGAAAAGAAAAATACAATAACTTAAATGAAAGCATCACTGGAAGGGTTCAATGGCAGACTTTACCAAGCAGGAGAAAGAATCAATGAACTTGAAAATAAGGCAATTGAAGTTATTCAGTCTGTAGAACAGAAAAAGAAAAGAAAGGAAAAGATGAACAAAACTTGATGGACCTGTGGGACATCATCAAACATACTAATGTAAGTATAATGGGATTTACAAAAGGAAAAGAGGAATGGATAGGGCATAAACATATTTGAAGAACTAATGGTAAACCAATTTGTCAAGTTTGATAAAAAAAAAATATGACATAAACCCAAGAAGATCAATGAACTTCAAGAAGGATAAACTTCTAAAAGATCCATATGGAAACATACTATAGTATGATTGTCAAAAGACAAAAATAGAACCTTGAAAGCAGCAAGAGAAAAGTGACATGTTGCATATAATCTTAATCAATAACATTAAGAGCTGATTTCTCATCAGAAAACATGGAGGGCAGAAGGCAGTGAAATGACATATTTAAAGTACTGAAATAAACAAAACCTGTCAATCAAGACAGTTAGTTGTTTGTAACCAGAAAAACTATTCTCCAAGAATAAAGGAGGTATTAAGAAATTTCAGATTTAAAAAAACCTGAGGGAATTCATTACCAGTAAACCTGCCATATAAGATATGCTAAAGGGAGACTTTCAGATTGAAGTAAAAAGATACTAGATAATAGCTTAAGAAATAAAAGACTGTGAAGATCACTACAGCACTAAGAGGTAATTATAACAGTCAATATTAGTGTACTTCTGGTTTATAACTCCTCTCGTTTTCCTATATGATTTAAAAGGCAAACACACACACACAAAAAAAATTATAAATCTGTCAGTGGGCTACAGCAGATAAAACATAATTTGTGAGAATAATAATATAAAGAAAGAAGGATGGAGAGGTATGGGAATAGAGTATCTGTACAGTATTGAAACTGTTATCCAAACTAGGTTATTATAAGTTTAAGATATTAGTTGTCACCCTCAAGGCAATCATTAAGAAAATAATTCAAAAATGGAAATTGAAAGAAGGAAATAAAGATGGAATAGCACAAAAATAAACTAAAATTTAAAATCCAGCAATGGATTAATTGAGGAACAACAACAACAAAAACAAAAACATATATGATGGCATATAAAAAGAATAGCAAAGTGGTAGAAGTTCTTCCTTAACATGAATTACTTTAAATGTAGAGGGATTAAACTCTAATCTAAAAAACAGCTAAAAAACAGAGACTGGGAGAATGGATAAAATAACATTATCCATCACTATGTTATCCACAAGAGATTTGTTTTAGGCATAAAGACACAAATGGTTTAAAGGTTAAAAGGTGGAAAAGATATTCCATTTAAAAACTAATCAAAAGTGAGATGTGTTAGCTAAGTTATTATCACAAAAATAGATACTAAGCAAAAAAATTTGAAGAGACAAAAGAAAGTTATATATTGATAAAATTTCCAATCTATCAAGATGCAAAAAAAAATATATAAACAACAGAGCTCCAAAACACATGAAGCAAAAATTTACATAATCAAAGGACAAAATAGTTCTACACTAATGATTGGAGACTTCAATATACCACTTTCAATGATGGATTGAACAACCAGATAGAAAATCAATAAAGAAAAAGAGAGGGCTGGGGATGTGGCTCAAGCAGTAGCGCGCTCGCCTGGCATGCGTGCGGCCCAGGTTCGATCCTCAGCACCACATACAAATAAAGATGTTGTGTCCGCAGAAAACTAAAAAATAAATATTAAAAAATTCTCTCTCTCTCTAAAAAAAGGAATGAATTATTGATATACATAATGGCATGGGTGATTGTTCTCAGAATAGTTAGGTTGGGATTAAAAAAAAAAGAGAGAGAACTCAGAAAACACTATAAACCAATGAGATCTAATAGACCCATTAAGAGCATAACATTATTCTCAAATGTTCATTAAAAGTCTCAAGGATACACTATATTTTGGTCATAAAAGAAGACTTAATAATTTTATAAAGATTGAAATCATACAAAATACCTTTCAGATCATACAGAATGAAAACAGAAATGAATAATTGAAGGAAAATTGGAAAACTCACAGATGTGTAGAAACTAAATAAATACTCTTAAACAACCAATGGGTCAAAGAAAAAAAATCACAAGGAAAATTGGAGAATATGAATGAAAATTAAAACACAAGATTCCAAAATATATGGGATGCAATGAAATCAGTGTTCACAGGAAAATTTGCAATGGAAAATGCCTATATTAAAAGAGAAGACAGTCTCAAATCAATAACCTACCTTTACACCTTAAAAAAACTAGAAAAAAAAATTTGTTCCCAGGATGTAGTCTCCCTATTTACCTCTCTTATTGTTTCTCTTGCTGAGAAAAAAACTTTTTAGTTTGAATAAGTCCCATTTGTTGATTCTTGTTTTTAACTCTTGTGCTATGGGTGTCCTATTAAGGAATCTGGAGCCCGACCCCACAATATGTAGATTAGAGCCAACTTTTTCTTCTATCAGACGAAGAGTCTCTGTTTTGATATCAAGCTCCTTGATCCATTTTGAGTTACCTGTTGTGCATGGCAAGAGAAAGGGATTCAGATTCATTTTGTTGCATATGGATGTCCAGTTTTCCCAGCACCATTTGTTAAAGATGCTATCCTTTCTCCATTGCATGCTTTTAGCACCTTTGTCAAATATAAGATAGTTATAATTTTGTGGATTGGTCTCTGTGTCCTCTATTCTGTACCATTGGTCCACCCTCCTGTTTTGGTACCAGTACCATGCTATTTTTGTTACTATTGCTCTGTAGTATAGTTTGAAGTCTGGTATCGCTATACCACCTGTTTCACTCTTCCTGCTTAGAATTGCTTTTGCTATTCTGGGTCTTTTATTTTTCCAGATGAATTTCATGATTGCTTTATCTATTTCTACAAGAAATGCCTTTGGGATTTTGATTGGCATTGCATTAAAACTATAGAGAACTTTTGGTAATATCGCCATTTTGATGATGTTAGTTCTGCCTATCCATGAACAGGCTATATTTTTCCATCTTCTAAGATCTTCTTCTATTTCTCTCTTTAGGGTTCTGTAGTTTTCATTATATAAATCTTTCACCTCTTTTGTTAGGTTGATTCCCAAGTATTTTATTTTTTATTTTTTTTGAGGATATTGTGAATGGGATGGTTGTCCTCATTTCCATTTCAGAAGATTTGTCGCTGATATACAGGAATGCCTTTGATTTATATTTGATAGAGCCCTAATATCCAGAGTATACAAAGAACTCAAAAAATTAAACAATAAGGAAACAAACAACCCAATCAACAAATGGGCCAAGGACCTGAACAGATACTTCTCAGAGGAGGACATACAATCAATCAACAAGTACTCAAAAAAATGCTCACCATCTCTAGCAGTCAGAGAAATGCAAATTAAAACCACCCTAAGATACCATCTCACTGCAGTAAGAATGGCAGCCATTATGAAGTCAAACAACAATAAGTGCTGGCAAGGATGTGGGGAAAAGGGTACACTTGTACATTGCTGGTGGGACTGCAAATTGGTGCGGCCAATTTGGAAAGCAGTATGGAGATTCCTCGGAAAGGTGGGAATAGAACCACCATTTGACCCAGCTATTCCCCTTCTGGGACTATTCCCCAAAGATCTTAAAAGAGTGTATTATAGGGATACAGCTATATCGATGTTCATAGCAACACAATTCACAATAGCTAGACTGTGGAACCAACCTAGATGCCCTTCAATAGATGAATGGATAAAAAAAAAATGTGGCATTTATACACAATGGAGTATTACTTAGCA
The DNA here is from genome assembly GCF_001458135.2 of Marmota marmota marmota. Taxonomy (NCBI): domain Eukaryota; kingdom Metazoa; phylum Chordata; class Mammalia; order Rodentia; family Sciuridae; genus Marmota; species Marmota marmota. The sequence continues at coordinate 19,570,173 of NW_026000153.1, forward strand.
CTAAAAAATGACAAAATCATGGCATTTGCAGGGAAATGGATGGCATTAGAGCAGATTATGCTAAGTGAAGCTAGCCAATCCCTAAAAAACAAATGCCAAATACCTTCTTTGATATAAGGAGGGCAACTAAGAACAGAGCAGGGAGGAAGAGCATGAGAAGAAGATCACCATTAATCAGGGATGAGAGGTGGGAAGGAAAGGGAGAGAGAAGGGAAATTGCATGGAAATGGAAGGAGACCCTCATTGTTATACAAAATTACATATAAGAGGAAGTGAGGGGAAAGGGGAAAAAAACAAGAGAGAGAAATGAATTACAGTAGATGGGGTAGAGAGAGAAGATAGGAGGGGAGGGGAGGGGAGGGGGGATAGTAGAGGATAGGAAGGGCAGAAGAATACAACAGACACTAGTATGGCAGTATGTAAAAACGTGGATGTGTAACCGATGTGATTCTGCAATCTGTATACGGGGTAAAAATGGGAGTTCATAATCCACTTGAATCAAATGTATGAAATATGATACGTCAAAAGCTTTGTAATGTTTTGAACAACTAATAATAAAAAAAATAGAAAAAGAAAAGAAAACTAAATCCAATGCTAGCTGAAGGAAGGAAATAATACAAATTAGAGTAGATATAAAGGAAATAGAGAATAGAAAAACAATACAGAAAAATTAGTAAGACCAAAAGTGGCTCTTTGAAATGATCAACAAAATTGACAAAACTTTATCTAGATTATGATGGGGGAGGGGAGAATTCAAATTACCAAAATTGTAAGTGAAAGAGTAGACATTATTATCAACTTTACAGAAATATAAAGAATTATAAAAGAATACTTTGAACCACTGTAATTACTGGAAAAGTTCTGAAAACATATGAACTACCAAAAATAATTCAGGATGAACTAGAAAATCTGATTAGACTAATAACAAGTAATAAAGAAATTGAATAAGTAATCAAAACTCTTATCAACAAAGAAAATCCCAGATGACTTCACTGGTGAATTCTACTAAACATTTAAAAAAGAATCAACTCCAATCCTCTCAAACTCCTCTAAAAAAACTGAAGAGAAGAAACACTTCTTGATTCATTCTACAAGGTTAGCATTGTTTTGATATTGAAGCCAGGCAATGATACTATAAGAAAACTATAGGCCAACTTTCTCATGAATCTAGATGCAAAAATTTTCAATAAAATACCAGCAAACAAAATTCTTCAGCACATTGAAAGAATTATATATCATGATCAAGTAGAATTTATCCCAGCAGTGCGAAGGTGACTCAATATACAAAAATCAATCCATTATTAGAATAAGAGAAAGAAACTACATGATCATATCAACCTATTCAGAAAAAGCATCTGACAAAATCCAACTCTGTGTCACGATCAAAACAACTCTAGACCTGGGCCCAGTGAAACACATCTGTAATCCCAGTGATTCAGGAGGCTCAGACAGGAGAGTCACAAGTTCAAGGCTAGCCTCAGCAATTTAGTGAGAACCTCAGCAACTTAATGAGATTCTGTCTCAAAATAAAAAAGAAAAAGGCTGAAGATGCACACAGTTGTAAAAAGCCCCTTACCTCTCAGTTCAATCTCCAGCACACTTGTGACCACATGTGCGCGCGCACACACACACACACACATAATCCCTAGAAGGAAATTTCCTCAACATGATAAAAGTAATATGTGAAAATTCCACAGTTAGCAACATACTCAGACTTAAAATTTTCTTGCATAAGACCAGGAACAAAACCACTTTTTCCACTTCTATTCAACATAATATGCAATTTCTAACCCAAGCAATTAGGGAAGGAAAATGGGTAAATTGGAAAGTGCTACGGTCTGAATGTTTGTGCCCTCTCAAAATTCATGTGTTAAATCCTAATATCAAATGTGTTGGTGTTAGAAGGTGGGGCCTTTAGGAGGTAATTAGTTAATTTAGAGGGGCAGAGTCCTTTGAATAGGATTAATGCCTTATAAATGAAGCTCAGAGAGCTTTCTTGCCCTTTCCATTATGCAAGGGCACAGCATAAACTTGACTTGAAGAATGATGGGCTCTACAATTCACAATAGCTAAGCTGTGGAACCAACCTAGATGCCCTTCAATAGATGAATGGATTTTAAAAATGTGGCATATATATACTATGGAATATTACTCAGCACTAAAAGAGAATAAAATCATGGCATTTGTAGGTAAATGGATGCAGTTGGAGAAGATAATGCAAAGTGAAGTTAGCCAGTCCCCAAAAAACAAATGGTGAATGTTTTCTCTGATATAAGGTGACTGACTCATAGTGGGATAGGGAGAGGGAGCATGGCATGTTTTATTTTGATGCCTTAGGAATTTTACTTGAGTGACCTCTAGTTTAGCTGTGTGGGTCACAGATGGCACAGTATAAGATATATATGAGAAATTCAATAAGGACATAGAGATATTGAAAAAGAAACAAATAGAAATCTTGGAAATGAAAGACACAATTGTCAAATAAAATGTTCAGATAAAAGTCTCTCTAATAAAGTAGATCATGTCTCAGACAGAATCTCAGAGCTGGAAGACAAAGTGATCAGCTTTGAACATTCAGGAAGTATTAAAGAAAATAAGAACCAGATGCAATGACACATGCCTGTAATCCCAGCTACTTAGATGATGGGGCAGGAGAATCATATGTTTGAGGCCATCCTTGGCAACTCAGCAACTTAGAGACACCCTGTCTCAAAAAGTTTGAGGGTAGGGGGGCAGGGGATGTGGCTCAGTGGTAAAATGCCTCTGTGTTCAATCACCAGCACCAAAAAATAAAAAATTAAGAAAGAAAATAAGTAACCATGACCAGAATATACAAGAAATGTGGGACAATATTAAGAAACCAAATTTTTAAGAGCTGTTGGAATAAAATAAGGTTGTGAGTTGCAGGCTAATGGCCAGGATAAACTCTCCAGGAATATAATAACAGAAAAATTTCCAAACCTTAAAATGAGATAAACATCCAGTTACAGGAGGCATTCAGAACCCAAACAGACAAGACCAAAAAAGACATCCCCATGACACATTATAATTATTAACATACAGAACAATAATAGAATTTTTAAAGCTTCAAGAGAAAACATCAGGTTACATCTTTGAGGCAAACCAATCAGAATTACTTGTGATTTCTCAGCACAAACTTGAAAACCAAGGAGGGCTTATAAAGATGTGTTTCAAGACTTGAAAGAAAATAGCTGTCAACCAAGATTTCTTTATTCAACAAAGCTATTCTTTGGAATTGAAGTGGAAATATACATCTTCCAAGATAAGTGGAAATCAAAAGAATTAATGACCACTAAGCTCCACAGAATATACTTAAGAAAATACTATACACAGAAGAAATTAAAACAAACCACAGAGCTCAAGAACAGATAAATCTTATTTGAAGAGAAGCTAAGCAAATGAGAAACAGGACCAAATTAAACATTAGAAATAAATCAAAATGGCAGAAATAAACATCTGTCTATAATAGCAACAAATATAAATTGTCTGTCTGATTAAAAGACAGAGTCACCCAATGATACGTTGTTTGCAAGAGACTCATAGGCAAAGACAATCATAGGCTCAAAGTAAAAGGATTAAAATTGATATATCATAAAAAATTATATATCATGCAAATTGAGACTGAAAACAATCATAAGCAAGTATTCTCATATTTGACAAAGCAGACTTCAAGCCAAAATTAAATCAGAAGAACAAATAAGGCCAAATTAACAAACAATGCAACAAGTAGAACACTTGCCTTCAGTGGTAGAGCACTTGCCTAGAATGTGCGAGGCACTGTGTTTGATCCCTGGCACCACAAAAATAAATAAGTAAACAAGTAAGTAAATAAGTAAGTAAAATACAGGTATTGTGTCCATCTACAACTAAAGATGTTTTTTGAAAAGATATAATGAGAGCAAATATTTATGCCCAAACATTGGTGCACTTAATTACACAAAACAGACACTACTTGAATAAAACATCAGATAAACACCAGTACAATAATACTGGGTTATTTCAACACACCACTCTCAGTAATAGATAGGTCATCCAGAAAAACTCAGTAAAAACTCTTCAGACCTAAAAAAATATTATAAATCAAATGAACCTAACAAACATCTATAGACTTTTATCCAACAATAGCCAAATTCGCTTTCTTTTTAGCTGCTCATGGAAACTTTTCTAAAATAGACCATAATTCAGGACACAAAGCAACTCTTGGGAAATCCAGAAAAATTTAATACCTTGCATCTTATCTGATCATAATGGAATAGAAATCAATACTCACCCCCCGTCCACCCCCGAAAAAAACTTTAGAAACCATATGAACACATGGAGATTGAACAATGTACTTATGAATGAAGAATGGGTGTTAGAAGAGATCAGAGGAGAAACTTAAAAATTCTTAGAGTCAAATAAGAATCATGATACAACATACCAGAACCTCTGGAAAATTATTAAGGCAGTTCTAAGAGGAAAGTTTATAGCTATGAATGCCTACATAAGAAAATCAGAAAGATTCCAAAAAAGCAATCTAATGATATATCTCAAGGTCCTCAAAACACAAGGAAAAACCAATTCCAAAACCATCAGAAGGAAGAAAACAATTAACATCAGAGCTGAAATCAATGAAACAGAGAATAAAATAATAATACAAAAAGGATCAACAAAATAAAGAGTTGGGTCTTTCAAAAGTTAAATAAACCCTTAACAGAACTAACTGAGAGAAACAGAGAGATGACTCAAATTAATAAAATTATATATAAAAAAGTAGAAATCACCACAGACATCACAGAAATCCAGAGGATTCTTAGGGACTCTTTTGAAAACTTATACTCCAATGAATTAGAAAACCCAGAAGAAATGGATACAGTCTTAGACACCATATAACCTGCCAAAATTGAATCTACAGGGTACAGAAAACCTAAATACATTCTAATGATGAGATAAAATCAGTAATAAAGTCTTCCAACAAAGAAAATCCTGGAACAGATGAATTCCCAGCTGAATTCCACCAGACCTTTAAAGGTTGACCTAATGTCAATTTTCCTCAAATTATTCCATGAAACATAAAGGGGACACTTTCAAATTCATTCATGAAACTAGTATCATCCTGATACCAAAACCAGATAGGAACACATCAATTAAAAAATATATATAGACCACTATCCTTGATGAACTTAGATGCAAAAATCCTTAATAAAATATTAGCAAATCATATTCATCAACATATTAAGAAAATTACATCATGACCAAGTTGATTTTATTCTAGAGTTGCAAGGATTGTTTAACATATGCAAGTGAATAAATGTCATTTACCAAATGAATAATTAAGACAAAATTCACATGGTCATCTCAATAGAAACAGAGAAATCCTTTGTCAAAACTCAGCACCCATTCATGATAAAAACACTGAAGAAACTATAGGGATAGAAGGAACTTATCTCAACATCATAAAGGCTATATATGACAAACCTAAAGCCAATATCAAGTGAATGGACAAAACTGAAAGCATTATTTAAAAATCTACAAGACAAGGATGTCCATTTTCAACCACTCCTATTCGATATGGTACTAGAAATTCTAGCCAGAGCAATTAGGCAAGAGAAGAAAATAAAAGAGATAAAAAATTAGGAAAGGAAGAAGTCAAATTATCACTGTTTGCAGATGATATGATCCTATACTTAGAAGATCCAAAAAGGTCTACCACAAGACCTTCACCTAATAACAGATCCATCAAAGTATCAGGTTACAAAACCAACATACAAAAGTCAATAGCTTTCCTGTTTACCAATAATAAATCTGCTGAGAAAGAAATCAAGAAAACAATCCTATTCACGATAGCTTCAAAAAATTAATAAAATATCTAGCAATAAATCTAAAGCACCTAAAAGGTAAAAGACCTCTACAATGAAAATTATAGAATGTTAAGAAAGAAATTGAAGAAGACACAAGAGGATGGAAAGATATCCTATGTTCATGAATAGGCTGAATTAATATTGTTAAAATGGCCATACTAACAAAAGCAACATACAGATTCAATGCAATGCCCATCAAGATATCAATGACATTTTTCAAAGAACTAGAGAAAACAATTCTAAACTTCATTTGGAAGAATAAAAAAACCAGAATAGCCAAATGAATTCTAAACACACATACATACACACACACACACTCACACACACAGCATTTCTGGGGTCATCACAATACCTGACTTCAAATTATACATACAATGGAATGCTATTTATCTATGAATTTGCCTGGAGAAGCAGGCAACCTCCATATCTAGTACCCACGGTACAGCCTGATCCCCAAAGCCAGACCAGAGTCAAGTAGCATCTTTCTGTGCCCCTCACCTCCCTCCAGGCCCTGCTGAAATTCTGTGACTGGAGAGGTGAGATCATGCTTCAAAACAAAACATCAAAAGGGTTGCAGATGTAGTTCAGTGGTAGAGTTCCCCTGGGCTCAAACCTTAGTACCCCCCCCCCAAAAAAAAGTGAATTCACAGAAATAGAAAGCAAAATAGTGGCTACTAGGGACATGGGGGTCGGGGAATGGGGAGTTACTGAGTTTCTGAATGGGATGATGAAATAGTTTTAGAAACAGGGGTGATAGTTGCACAATATTTTGAGTGTACTTAGTAACTCTGAATAATACCTTAATGGTACCTTAATGCCTCACCCCAATACTGGGGATTGAACCCAGAAGTGTTCTATGACTAAGGTATATCTGCAGCCCTTTTATATTTTATTTTATTTTGAGGCATGCCTCACTAAGTTGCCTAAGCTAGTCTCAAACTTGCAATCCTCCTGCTTCAGCCTCCCAGTTGCTGGGATTTATAGGTGTTTGCCACCATGCCTGGCTCTGAATTGTACATTTTAAATGGTTATAATGGCAAATTTTATGGTACACATATTTCATCCTAAGTTTAAAAAGGAGGATGACTAACAAGCTGGCCTATTTTCAGAGTAAAAGCAAATTTTTTCTTCTTCAAATGGAATTGCCACTCAGTGGTACTAGAAATTCTAGCCAGAGCAATTTATTTTCTTCTCTTGCCTAATTGCTCTGGCTAGAATTTCTAGTACAAAACTTGTGTGTTCCACTCATTCAACACTATTTACTGTGCCTTGCATAGTTGCAGACACTACATGGACAGAGTTAGAGTAGGTAATTAATTCTGGATTCTTTCAAAATTAGACATAAGCCTAAGGAAACTTCTGGCAAGGGCCCATTCAGAAATCTCAGTAAACAAAGAGACTCAATGCTATGGTGAAGATTAATTTGAAGGGACTGTTCACCTTAATCTTGTTTCAGAAGCCTTAAAGTCCCTACCAGTAAGTTAAGGGAGCATAGGGACTAACAAAAAAAGAAATAAAGTGGGCATAAAAACCAATCTAGGAGAGAATTTTGGTGGTAGTTATTGGTACATTTTGCTCCCCATGAGCAAAGAGATGAGATGCCTACTAAATTTTTAAGAGGAAAATCCCACAAGCTTGGCTTGAAAAAGCCTTTGAGTGTTCAAGCCACAAAGTAATTCTTGGGCTCCCCAAAACTTACCAGGTGGAAGTAGATTGTGGAAGGATAGTCTGAACTTCAGATCATCATGTAGGTGGTAGTAAAAGGATCTCCCAAAATGTGGGGCTGAGGCTGCAGAGGACAGTGGACATTTGGGTTCACTGTGGAGGTAGATCCAGATTCCTTTCAAGAAACATGCTCAATCTGGCAAGGGGTGGGGGTCCTCCTGCCTGTTAAGTGAGATTTTTATCATTGCTATGGAAGCATTTTGTTTCCCATCCTTTCTCTTACTAAATGGAAGATTTTGGGGGGGTGGGGTGGAGTGCTGGATACATCCATCGTCCTTTTTATAATTTGAGAAAGGTTGTAAATTATTAAGGATCTTGCTAAGCTGCTGAGATTGGCCTCAAATTTGTGATCCTCCTGCCTCTGCCTCCCATGTGCCACCACACAAAGCCAAATGGTTTTTTAAAAAGAAGATACTGTTATAATTTGAACCTTAAGTGAGCATCAAAGTTCGCATGGTAAAGTTTTATTTCCCAGGGTGGTGCTATTGGGAGGTGCTGCATCTTTAGAAAGCATGGTCTGGAGGGAAGCCTTTAGGTCATTGGAGGTATATCTTTAAAGGGGATTTTATGAACCCAGTCTCTTCCTCTTCCTCTCTCTTTTGCATTCCATCCATGAAATGAGCAATTTTGCTTAACTCTGTATATTTTTATTATGATGTGCTGCTGCAGGCCCAAAGAAATGGGGCTAATTGATCATAAACTAAAATTTATAAAACCATGAGCCAAAATAAACCTTTTCTCTTTATAAGTTCTCTTTATAAGTTGATTATGGAAAGCTAACATAGACACCCTGCCCATAATCCTCTTTTCCATGGTGGTTGGGTGACTCATTTTTAATTCACAAAATAGCATTATTTGAGAACTTCTTCTTGCCCCCCATCTTAGACTTTGTCTTGGATGCAGAGACTGCATGAGGGGTTGTGTATTCTGTGTGTAAGAAGGAAATACATGGGTGGATTGAGTCACATGGTGGAGTGGACTGTGGAAGAGGTTGCTAGCTGTGGACCCAGATCCATGACATTTTTTCCCCACTGTGATTGCAATGCTGAGCACCTGGCTGGCAAGCTTCTGTGTTTTTCTTCCTCCCTTGAAGTGAGATGAATCTATTCATGATAGTCTATCTGTATTGTCAAACTTGATTGGATTAAAAAGTGCTTAAGATTAAGAGGTTTCTGGGTTTGTCAGTGAGGGTGTTTTAGGAATGATTGGCATGTGGAAGAATGAAGAATCTGATGTAGATGCAAACTTGATTCTTCTTGAGAAGGTGCTTTGATTGCTGCTGTGAGTGCCTGAGGACATTAGAGTCCAGCTCCTACACTCTTCCAGAATTAACACAGAAATTGGTACCAGAAGTGGGGTCACTGCTGTGACTAAATAAACCATGTGGATTGGAAGCATTTGGAACTCATTTGTGGGAGGAATTTGGAAAAGTTTGGAGATGCAGGCTGGTGAAACCTTAGAATATAGTAAGCAGACCTTAATGAGCAATTTTGGTGGGAACTGAGAAGACCAGAATGCTGATAGGAATATGAACAGTAAGGCTCATGATAGTTTTAGAGGAACAGAAAAGCTCTATTGAAACTTGGACCAGAGGACACTCATGTTACATTCTGGCAAAATTGTCTACATTTTGCCTATGATCTGAGACTTTTTGTGAGACTGAACTTAAAGTGATGGATTAATTAATCTGGTGGAAGAAATTTCAAGGCAGCACAGCATTCAGGCAGTACATGTACATTGCTAGTGGCTTTTAGCCAAGTTTATTGAGAGGAGCAGAAAGCATAGTGAAAAGATTTGAAAAACTTGCAATTTGACCAGAAAAGTGAGTGTAAAGCAAATAACAAAAGTTAGTTAGTATAAAGCTGGGGCCAAGAAAGTTATGGTTGTTTAAAATTTTACAGGCACTAAAGAGTTGCTAAGTGATTTGTAAATAGGAGAGACAATAGGAAAGATGGCTTAAGGGTGTCTCTGGTCTTGGCAAGGACATACATATTGTATATTCAAGGGTGTAGATGTAAAAATTCCTTTGAGAAAAGACCATGGGGGCGGGGCTGGGGATGTGGCTCAAGCGGTAGCGTGCTCGCCTGGCATGCGTGCGGCCCGGGTTCGATCCTCAGCACCACATACAAACAAAGATGTTGTGTCCGCCGAAAACTAAAATAAATAAATAAATATTAAAAAAAAAAAAAAAGACCATGGGGGGCAGCCTGCTTGCACAGAGTGGCCTAGGAAGTTGTTTGATCATGCTTGGCTACTAAGGCGCTCAGATGCCCCGAAACCATGGTTCCAGGAGGCCTGGCTACTGCTCAAGATGGCAACACACTTTGGCATCATCCGCATGGGGCTGTTTTACAGGAATGCAGGATACTGGAGTCAAGGGGTTATGGAGCCTTCCACTGAGGTTTGTTTTGTGTTTTTATACTGCAGATTGAACCCCGGGTCACTTAACCACTGAGCCACATCCCTAGACCTTATTTATTTATTTTTGAGACAGGTTTTTGCTAAATTGCTTAGGGCTTTGCCAAGTTGTTGAGGTTGGCTTTGAACTTGTGATCTTCCCGCCTCAGCCATTTGAGTCGCCAGGATTATAGGTGTGAGCCACCACATCTGGCTTCCACTGAGATTTTGAAGGAAAGTCTGGGAGGGCAGGCAGAGCGTAACAGGGTCAGAATCCCTATAGGCAGCCCCTGAGAGGGCAATATGTGAAGATATATAAAGAAAACTGAAGGTGCCAAGGATTTCCTGAAACATGGAATGTCTACTGAGGAAATCTGCAGAAATCAAGCAGAAACAATCCAAGGGAGAGTCCATGTGGGCTCAGGATGTCATGAGCCCCAGATGTTAGATGTGGAACTACAGGACTTATTTGCTCAACTGGATTTCTCTCTTGCTTTGGTCCTATCCTGTCTTTCTATACCCCTATATCTACCTTTTGGAATGGAAATGTTTACTCTACCATCATATGTTGAGTATATGTAACTTGCTTTTGATCTGTACAGGTGCTCATAGCTAAGAGTTTGCCTTGAGTCTCAGATGAGATTTTGGATTTGGACTTTTGGGAAATGCTCAAACTGTTAAGATTGTGGGGGTGCTTGGAAATGAATTAAATATATTTTGCACTGTGCGGTGGGCATGAGATTTTGGGGGCCAGGAACAGAATGTTATGGTTTGTATTTAAGGTAATCCCTGAGAATTCATGTGTAAAACAATGCAGGAGTGTTCAGAGGAGATATTGTTAAATTATGAGAGCTGCAACACAATCAGTGGATTAATCCATTTGCTAGATTAATAATTTGAATGAATTAATGGGTGGTAATTGTAGGCAGGAAGGGCATGACTGGAGGAAAGAAGTAGGTCACTGGGGCATTTTGTCCCTGATGAACAGAGCTCTCTGCTTACTAGCTGTCATGTCCTGAGCTATCTTCCTCTGCCACTCACTTCTATCATGATGTTCTGCTTCATCTTGGGCCCAAAGCAATGGAGTCAGCCAATTATGAACTGAACCTCTGAAACCATGAGCCAAAATAAAATTTTCTTTTTCTAAATTGTTCTTGTCAAGTCTTTTGGTCAGAGCAATGCAAAGCTAACTAAAACACCATTGAATATGAGTGGAAGTGATACATACCATTTGGGGATTCAGGCACTAAAGAAGAGAGTAACTCTTTCATACTTTTTTCCTGACTAGATGCAGATAATGACTCAACTTTAGGGGATGGGTGGAGCCATTAAAATGGAATGGAAGGAGACTGGATTCCTAAATGACTCTGTAGGGGAGAATCTCCCAGCTGATGAAGACCTGCATTTGATTGTTGTGGGAAATACAATTCTATGTGGTATTGGTTTCAGTGTATTTGTTATAGCAACAAAGTGTGCCCTTATAAACTCAGAATGAATGCATTAGTGACCAAAAACGAGTTGGAAGGGAATACAAGATCACTCATTCCTTCAACATTATTGAGTACCTAGTTCATGCTCAGTCTGCATGAAAGTTACTAGTTTTTATTTTCTTTCTTTTTGTTTTTGGAAGTTCTTAAGGAAGGTATGTTCAGAAAAATATAGAACTCTTCATGAGTTTGCATGTCATTCTTGCACAGGAGCTATGCTAATCTCTCTCATTCCAATGTTAGAATACTTGTTGTCTGCTTCAGTCAGCTTTTTCAATGTTGTGACCAAAATACCTGACAAGAACAATTAGAGGAGGAAAAGTTTATTTCAAGGCTCATGGTTTCAGAGGTCTCAGTCTTAGAAAGTTGGTTCCATTCCTCATGGCTCCAGGTGAGGCAGCACATCACAGCAGAAGAGTGTGTGGTAGCTCAGGACATCACACCAGGAGGAGAGAGAGAGAGAGAGAGAGA
>NW_026000153.1:19582138-19592854 GCF_001458135.2 Marmota marmota marmota
GAGGGAGGGAGGGAGAGAGAGAGAGAGAGAGAGAGAGAGAGAATGAATACTCCACTCTTCAGGGACAAAATACTTATCCCAAACCCACACCCACAATGACCCACCTCCTTTAGCCACACCCTGCCTGCCTATAGTTACCACCTAGTTAATCCCTATCAGGGGATTAATGCATTGATTAGGTTAAGAGTCTCATAACCCAATCATTTCACATCTACGTTTTCTTGCATTGTCTCACATACAAGCTTTTGTGGGACACCTAATAGTTAACCCATAACACTGCCAAAATGAGCACAGTGACTAGGGTTTAGCTTACCATCTAGCAGAAGAGACAAAAGACTTAATAAAAACTGAAATTGGCAAAGCTACAGGGACTTTTAGGAAACATAAAAGAGATTAATAGATTTTTTCTGGAGATTCTTGCTTTCTTAAGAAAATTTCCCATAGGCTGTAGTACATGAGTAAGAAGCACATTTCAGATGGAGGTCCCTAAAGACAGTGTCAAAGTGGCTGGAGAGATACCAATGTTTCAGGTGGCTCAGACTTAAGGCACAGAGGGTCCACTTGGCACATGAGGCTTGGCCAAGGATTAGCAATGAACAAAAGGGCAACCCAAAATTCTGTGCACTTGGAAAGGGAAAAGTACTTCTGTAAGTGGCATTTGGGCCAAAGAGGGACACAGCATTGGATTATAGACCCTTTATGAGTGAATGACCATGAATGTACTGAATAGAAAACATATGTATAATAGACATAGCAATGCTTAAGTAACATTTTCATCCTCATATGCACTTGCTAGAAACTAAATGGGAAATCAATGAGCAAAGGATTCTCTCAAGATGCTGAAAGCTTGAACATAAAGAAGATAAAATAAATAAAACAAAAATCAGAATAAAGGAATCAGTAATGATAAAAGTAGAAACTATTTGTATTTTATATAGAAAATACACAAACGAAAAAACAGTAGCTGGGCACAGTGGCGCATGTCTGTGATCCCAGAGGCGGAGACAGGAGGATCGAGAGTTCAAAGCCAGTCTCAGCAATGGCCAGGCACTAAGCAACTCAGTGAGACCCTGTCTCTAAATAAAATACAAAATAGGACTGGGGATGTGGCTCAGTGGTCAAGTGCCCCTGAGTTCAACCCCAGTTACCCCTGCCCACACAAAAAACCAAACAGTAAAATTGATTAAGAAATCTCAAACCCAGTTCTTTTAAAAGACCAATAAAATATATAATCACTTGGTAATTGATCAAGGGTAACAAAATACACAAATAAACAACTTCAGGAACGAGGAAGTGACTTAATTATAGATACAAGGAAGGCTGAAAAATATATGAGTTATATATAAGACATCAATGCATTTTAAAAATATAGAGGAAAAGGAAGATTTTCAGATAGCATAAATTTTCAAAATTGACTTAGGAAGACAGAAAAAAACTGAATATGTGGATAACAACAGAAAAATATTATTAATTGTAGAAGAACTTTCTCCCTACAAGAACACCAAACCAGCTAGTTTTTAAAAAATATGTGCCTGTTTTGGCTGGTGATAGACTTACAATGGATTACTAAATAAGGGGATGACACCCAGCATCTTGGGAGATTGAGGCAGGAGGATCACGAGTTCAAAGCCAACCTCAGCAAAAGTGAGGTGCTAAGCAACTCAGTGAGACCTTGTCTCTAACTTAAAATACAAAGTAGGGCTGGAGATGAGGCTCAGTGGTTGAGTGCCTCTGAGTTCAATCACCAGTACCAAAATAAATAAATAAGGGATGATAGACAGGCTCTGTTGGCTGTCAGGGAATATGTGTGAGGGATGTGGAGTCAGGATACTGACAGAGGGGCTAGGAGAATAATGATCTTAATATGCATGTATTCAGAATGTTCCTTGACTTACAACAGCTGGACTTTTGACTTTTCAACTTTATGGTGGTATAAAAGTGATACACATCCAATAGAAATTGTACTTCAAATTTTTATTTTTCATCTTTTCCTTGGGCGAGTGGTACAATCCTTTGTCATAATCCTGGGCAGTTGCAGGTACCACCACAGCTTCCATGGGGAACAACTGAGACTCTATAGTGTGCTGTGTTGCTCAATTATGATGGGTAGGTTAAGTATGGTAAATGCATTTTCCACCTATGATGGGTTTACCAGGATGTAAACCCATACCTGTCAAGGAGAATCTGTACTCTGTGTCAGACACTGTCTTAAACTTTTTATGTGGACTAATTTATTTGATCCTCAAGACATCTTTATGAAGTATCTTTATTTTCCTCAGTGAAGTCCTTATGTTGCAGAGAGATAAAATAATTTAGTTACTCTTCTCAGCTTCGCTAATATGAAGTTTAAATCCTGAACCCTATTTCTAAGACCCACTCTGAAGCACTGAGTTATCCTGGTTCTGAGAGTTAGAGGAGGGACAGATAAGCTGAACCATCATAGCGGAGGGAGTGGTGATGGATGAAGGATTCTGGGGCATAGGTCTTGTAAGTAGAGAGTGTGGACAGTGTTCATAGTAATGAACACAGACTCAGGCCCAGGGTGCTTATCAGGATCTATGTAGAGCCATACACCCATAAGCAAGTACATACATGACAAAATGCCTTATACACAGAACATAAAATTCAATAAAATGACAAGAAACCAATTAACAAATAAACAAACTCACCAAAGAATGCTCACTACAGATACAAAAATATATACAGCATCATTGGTCAAAAAGAGAAATGTAAATTAAAACCACAATTATATACTACTACACACGGTTCAGAATGGCTACCATTTAAAAGCTGGGAAAAACCAAGAGTTGGGGAACATGTGTGTGAAGCAACTAGAATCTTTAAACATTTCTGGTGGAAGTGACAAATGGTAAACCACTTTGGCAATTTCTTCTTCAGTCAAATATACATTTACCATACAATACTATTCCAGACATTTATCTTTCCAAAATGAAGACACACATATGTATTGGAATGTTTACAGAAGCCTCCTTCATGATAGCCAAAGCCTGAAAACAACCCAACTGTAGACACACATTGCTCAGCAATAGGCAGGGGGAAGACTAATATACTCCTGATCTATGCAAAGCTCATGCCAAGGGAAAGAAGCCACACTCAGGAGTTCTGTACATGATGATTCCACTTATAGAGAATTCTGGGAAAGGTCAAAAAACAAAAGGGAAAGCAAACAGATCAAGTGTTTCCAAAGGGGTGGGCCTGAGGGGATTTGGGGGTGATAGAAATATTGTCTTGGTGGTGATGACTGTTATATCACCATATACATTTGACAAAGATCATCAAACTGTGTACTTAAAAACAGATTTTTTTTTTTCTACCAGGGATTGAACCCAGGGACACCTAACCACTGAGCCACATCCCCACTCCTTTTTATTTTCTATTTTGAGACAGGGTCTCACTAAGTTGCCTAGGGCCTTGTTCAGTTGCTGAGGCTGGCTTTGAACTTGGGTTATTCCTGGCTCAGCCTCCCAAGCCTCTAGTATTACAGGTGTGTGCCACTGCACCCAGCAAAAGGTGGATATTATTGTGTGGACATTATACCTTAAGCTTTTTTTTTTTTTTTTTTAATGAAGAGCAGAAGATGAAGTTGAAAATACTCAGATGCCAGCAGCTGCCTAGAGAGACTGGAGCTACATCTTTCCCTTTGGGGATAGAGCACTAAGGAACCCATTCTCCAGCTCTCTCAATGGTACTTCAGGCAGAAGACAAGGCTCTGGGGAGCTGGTGGGACTCCTATTAGCTACTACGGACGAGTAATTTATTCCCTGAAAACTTCTGTGTCCACTCCTATAAAACAGATAAGATGCCACTTGACTCCAAAGGATTAGATGAGAAATCCTATTATTCAAACGAGATTTTATTTTGTTATAGAGCCAAGAAGATGTGGTTCCCAGAGGGGAAAACTCTGTTCTCTGTCCAAGAGAGCCAGAACTCCTGAAGTCCAGTGTCCTGGACCTCAGGCTACTTCTCCTGAGTGTGGGAGAATAAATATCATGAAAGCAAGGTATCTGGTCAAAATCCAATTTCCTTTCTCAGCCCAAATGTCACTTGGAGACTGTTATGGTTTGGATATAAGATGATCCCCAATAGCTTCCATTTTAATGTAGAAGGTGAAATGACTAGATTATGAGATCTGTGGACCTAATCAGTGGATTAATAATTTGAACTGATTACTGTGTGGTAAATGTAGGCAGGTGGAGTATGGCTGGAGGTAGTGGGAGTACCTTGAGATTATATATTTAGTCCTTTGCTCCTCCCACTCTGACTCTGCTTCCCAGTTGCCTTGAGCTGAATAGCTATCCTCTACTATACCTGTTAGAGTCTGTAAACAAGTCAAAATAACACCTGGCATTTAGCCAGGGGAATGTTAAAGTTCGTAAACAAGTCTGGATGGTGCCTGGCAAAATGTCAGAGGGAGTGGTTTGAGAAGTAACAAAACCGAGCCATTAGGTGTAGAGATTCCTGATTGGTTGACTGATGTATCTAGTTTATGCTAATTAGATAAGCTGTGTGGAATGTATAAATACTGTTCCTGTCCTGCAATAAACGGCTCCTACTCCTGCTGTATCAACGTACACAAGTTATTCGTCACCCCCCAATTATTTTGCTGCAGCCGGACTGCGGCAATACCCTTCTTCCAGGATACTCTGTATCATTCAGACCTAGAGCATTGAAGTTGGCCAACCACGAAATGAACCTCTGAAACCGTGAGCCCTAAATAAACTTTTTCTTCTCTAAGTTTTTGTCAGGCATTTTTGTCACAGCAACAAAAATCTGACTAATACAGAGACTGTCACTATTGGAAACCACTTCCCATTTTATTTGTTTAGGGTTAAGTGCCATTGCCATCTTCTAAGAGGCAGATCCCATAAGAGCAGAACTTGTGGGTCTTCTGCAGGTTCTGAGTCCCAGGGCTGGGTCCATCATGGGTTCTCAATACTCAATAATGGTTCTATCATCCAGAGGCCAGTGAAACCTAAAGCCACACCCTGCAGGCAGGCTCAGGCTCACTTTCCTGGTATTCTGTGTTGGAGAGGCCCCTGGGACAGCTCCTGGCCTCGTGAGCTCCTGGGGGTGAGGCAGACACTTTCTTATTCCTATGAACCAGTGCTGACTTCCTCCTTGCCCACAGGACTTCCATTCTGCTCAGGGTCAGGTGTCAATATGCCCAGCACCAGGAATGGGCCTGCCTCACCTCATTCCACCTGCATTCATCTGCTAGACCTGGTTTCTGGAGCTTGTGGCAATATCTGGCAGCCATGAGAGTAAAGTCAAGAGAATCAGAAGAGCTAACCCAGAGTCCCATATCAGAATGAGAATTTGCCTCTGGACTATTGATCATACAAGGTAATAAAACCTATTGATGAACTCAGTTTAGTCAGGTATCCGGTACAGCCTATAGCCCTAACTGACACAGTGGTGTTAACCAATCTTCCCTGGACTGTGAGGAAGAGGAGCTCTAAAGAAGTCAAGGAGGGCACACAAAGTAGTGACCGTAGATGGGTGGGGTTGGGATCAGGAAAGTAGGTGAATCAGGAGCCTGCAAGGGGAAGCTTCCTGCAAGGTGGTAGAAGCCCTGTGCTATGCTGAAAAAAGGTTAACAACTAGGTCTGCATGGAAAATGCCTAATTGGTGGCCTTTTCTGTTTTCTCTGTTATAAGCACTCTAAACTGACATCATGCAGGGAGGAGCTGAGCACAGACAATACAAGCTTCCCTCCTCATCTATAGCCTTAACCCCAAGATCTGTGCATAAGATCACCCTGAGCCATCTCCCTTCTCCCAGCTTGAGGCTCTCTTGCTGTCTGACTGCCTCCATACCAAGGATTTACTTGACTTGATCTTCCCAACCCAACTGGACCACCTTGCTTAATTCCAAGAGGCTAAAGTTCACAAGGTAACTTGATGCAGTGGTGTGAGCTGTGTCAGAAAAGACTGAAAGGAAGTATCTATTCTACTTGCCGACTTAGTTTAGCATTGACTGTTCAACTAAACCCAGCCTATGCTGCCCCTCATGGGTTTCCTGAGTGGGTGAACCACACTTGTGACATTTACAGCCATTTTTTTTTAAATTTTCACTCCTTTATTTTTACTTTGTGGAGTTTACATGTCCTTTTATTCAGTAATGTATTTCATTTTCTACTTCTTTGAGATTTATGTAAATGGTACTAGCTAAATGTGCTAAGGATTTTGCTATGCATTATATTCCTGGGAGTCACCCATCTTGACATCTATACATTTACAGCCATTTTGAAAATGTACAGGACAGCTGATTTTCTGATAGCAGCATTATTCTATAGGAGTAATGGTTTTTTTGTTTTGTTTTGTTTTGTTTTTTGTAGTTGTAGATGGACAGAATGCCTTTATTTTATTGGTTTATTTTTATGTGGTGCTGAGGATTTAACCCAATGCCTCATGCATGCTAGGCAAGTGCTTTGCCACTGAGCTACAGCCCCAGCCGAGGAGTAATGGTTTTAAATGAGAAAAAGCATGATGCCTATCCATAAACCCATCTAATTCCCAAATGCCACTAAAGTTCTCTCTAGATATAACAGTGCACCAAATATTTCCACATGATATAAAAACCTTTAAAACATTAACTACCTAATTATTTGATCCTTAAAGAACTCAAGAGTAGATATGTCTGTGTATCTATGTAATGATCTTGTTCATTGCAAATATTGCAGATGCTGTGGCACCTGCTGGTCCATGGCCCCTCAGCAAAGCTCAGGGCTGGCTGCTAACAGGTCATAGCTGGGCTCTTCTTCTGGAACTTGCTCCCTGATCCACAAAGTTGCCTCAGAGAGAAATATGTGGGTGGTTAGGTCTTCTGTGGTTGGCAGAGAAAATACAGTATGTCATGCATTATTTGAGATATATATTAAAAAGTTACTTGTTGCATATCTGAAGTTTGCATTTAACTGGGTATCTTGAAAATGTTATGTGCTACATCTGGCAGCTCTAGCCTCTCCCCAGGGACCCCCAACGACTGATGGATGTAGGAGTACAAAAGATGGCCCTGCTTCAGAGAGACTCATATACACCATAGGTGTATGAATCCTCATCTTAATGCTCTGCTTTTAGAACCTAAAACAGTCAGTACCATAGTGACCCTAGGTGTCAGCCACTAGAGGTGGAACTTTTTTCAGCTGATGACATGAGGATCACTGGTGGTGAGAGGAGTGCTGATGGTTCCTGGCATGAGGCAGCAGTTGATCATGAAGACCTCACCTGGGGGGAGCTGGGATATGTGGTGCACAGTTGATCTCTGTATCCTTGGGTTCTGTGTCCATGGATTCCACCAAACATGTAACAAAAATATTCAGAAGAAATGTGTTTGTACTAAACATGTATATACGCTCTCTTTTCATTATTCCCTACACAGTACAGTGTAACAACTATTTCCATAGCATTTATATTGTGTTGATGTTAAAAGTGACCTAAAGATGACTTAAAGTACCCATTAATGTGTGACTTTATGTGACAAAAGGGACTTACTGTCAGACGTGGTTTAATTAAGAACCTCAGAATCAGGAGATTATGCTTGATTATTTGGGTGAACCTAATGTCATCACAAGGATGCAAATAAGATAGAAGAGGGAGGTAGGAAAGTCAGAGAAGCAGTGATGATGGAATCAGAGGTGAGAAGAATACAATACTGCCTTTGAAGATAGAGGAAGGGCCCATGAGTCAAGGAATTCCATCAACCTCTAGAAGTTGGAAAAGGACAGGAAATAGGTTCTTCTCTGGATCCCCCAGAAGGAACCAGTCCTGCTGACACCAACAGATAATTTTCAGTGTCATGGGATTAGGGCAGGAAGCATCCTTCTACCCTGCCCCTGCACCTCAAGAGGCCCTTAGAGCTCTCAGACTTGCTGCTTAGTAAAAGGCTCTAGCTGTTGGGATGGTCCAGAGCAGTGGCCATGGAGCCATGCACATGGCTTCAAAATTAAGAGGTCTGGCTCCATCCCAGTTTGTATTTTCCGTGTGATCTTAGCATGACATTAGTCAACCTTCATTCCATCATCACAGAACGGGGGGAGATGTTCACTTCTTAGAGTAGTTGTGCACAGAGATGAGCTGTGAGAAATCCCCAGGGAGTGGGTCAAGGCTATTGGTACCTACTGGACCACAAACACCAGAGCTGTAGCCTTTGGTCACTTGAGTGCCCACACCTCAAGTATGTCCAACTCTCCCACTAACTCAGGTCATCTTCTGTCCCACAGTTAACCACTCTATCAGGAATGTTTCCTTCCTTTCCTTAGCAGCTGATGGAGGAAAACATTATTTCAATTAGTGACCTGCCAGGGGCCCAGAGAGGCTGAGTGGCAGCCCCTGGACCCCCAATGCTTGTCTGTCTACTGAGGCCCAGCACTTACCTCCCCCAGGGACAGACTCAGGTGCATATGCATATGGGAAGTGCACAGACCTTGTCTGGGGTGCAGAGGGCTCTATCAGCAAGGCCTGGGATGTAGCAACAGTAGCAGGAGCTACAGGTAACTAGGAGCTCGAATACCTGGTGGCCTATGGAGATAGAAACAGGAATTGGGAATTCAATGGGTTTGGAGAGACTGGAAAATTTCCCAATGGCCCTGCACCTACTAACAGTTCCTTACTACATTGGCTCTGGCCAATTCTCACCTGTGCCTGAGGCTTCACTGTCATGGGATCCCATGAACATGTACCCCACAGGCACACACGTGCACCTCTGAGTCTCAGGGACACTCCTGGAGCCCAGTGAAGATGAAGCAGAAGTAGCAGCCAAGCTGTCCTCTAGTCCTACTATGGAAGGGCCTCAGCCACTCTGGACTTTCAAGCAGAGTTGACACTGTTTGCAGTTCTATGAGAAGGAGTGGTAGGAATTTTAAATCTACAGAAAAGCTAAACATGAATCTAAGAAAAACTCATCTTCATTCTAGTGGACAAGGCCCAGGCCTTGGGAATGGGTATGAAGGAAGGAACCTGGTAGCCTACCAGTGTCTGAAGAGGGATGCAGGTGTGTTGTTGCCTGCTTGTTCCCAACAGGTTAAGTGTTCTATTTAGATGACATTCTCAAGTCTGCTAGACTTGGGTCCTGAAAAGATCAAAGTTTGTATCAGGCTCTTGCAGTAGAAATGAGACAGAGGAAGACAGACAGAAATAGAGAGACACAGAGAGAGAGATAGGCAGAAATAAATCGACTTTCTTTTTCTAAAGCATCCCACCTATGGTATTGGCATGGCAGCCCAGCTGATCAATATACCTGAATAGTACCTCTTCAGTTTCCTTCCTCAAAAGTGCCATGCTAACAAACATACTTGCTGTGAACTCCTCATCACCCCACCAGGTGATCTGTGGAAAATGTGGGTCACCCAGTTGTTTTTCTGGACCAGCAGAAGGACCACAGTGAAGGGAGAGGAAAATACGGACCAAAAAGTCCTCAAGGCCTAATATTCAGGTCACCTGAAGTGGTGGTCCATCAAGAAATGGAGGAAAATGCCATACGAATGGACCAGAAGTGGTGGGTACTCAGCAGCCATAGCTAGTGGGGAAGGGGCTGTAAGGAATAAGGGCATGTTAGTAGGATCAGGCTGGCCCCTTAGGAGCTGAGGGCCATCTGGGGAATCCACTGGACATGCTGCTTCTGCAGATCATAAAGAAATGACCACAGGTGAGTCCCTGAAGGTCAGTTCAAGCAAGATGGCTGTGCATAGTCAGAGAAATAGAAAGAGCAAAATTGATCTCCTTTAATGCAATCAAAAAAGGAAATGGGCCAAACTTAAGGGGGCATGCCTGTAATCCCAGCAACTTGGGAGGCTGAGGCAGGAGGACTGCAAGTTCAAAGCTCACCTCAGCAACTTAGAGAGGCCCTAAGAAACTTAGGGAGACCCTATCTCAAAATAAAAAAGGCTGAGGATGTGGCTCAGTGGTTAAGTGCCCCATTTCCTTCTAGGAGCTTGCATAGATTCAACCACAGTTGAAATCTAGGGAACAACTTTGAAAGTGTGAGAAAGACAATGGAGTATTACTCTGCATTAAAAAATGACAAAATCATAGAATTTACAGGGAAATGGATGGCATTAGAGCAGATTATGCTAAGTGAAGCTAGCCAATCCCTAAAAAACAAATGCCAAATGTCTTCTTTGATATAAGGAGAGTAACTAAGAACAGAGTAGGGTCGAAGAGCAGGAGAAGAAGATTAACATTTAACAGGGATGAGAGGTGGGAGGGAAAGGGAGAGAGAAAGGAAAGTGCATGGTAATAGAAGGAGACCCTCAGGGTTACACAGTGGAGGAGGTAGAGAGAGAGGAGGGGAGGGGAGGGGAGAGGTGGGGAGTGGGGAGGGTGGAGGATGGGAAAGGCAGTGGAGCACAACAGACACTAGGATGGCAATTTGTAAATCAAGTGGATGTGTAACTGATGTGATTCTGCAATCTGTGTATGGGGTGAAGGTGGGAGTTCATAACCCACTTGAAGGGCCATGTTTAAGTAAAGGGCAAAGGAGCAAGTGGGAGAACCGTTAAGAGGCTGATACCCACTCATATATTGCTCATATATATTCTCCCACTCATATATTGCTGGTGGGACTGCAGATTAGTGCAACCACACTGGAAAGCAGGATAGAGATTCCTCAGAAATTTGGGAATGGAACCACCATTTGATCCAGTTATCCCACTTCTAGAGACGGAGTGGTCGGCGTCTCTCAAGGCACACAGGGGAT
>NW_026000153.1:19592919-19775625 GCF_001458135.2 Marmota marmota marmota
TCGACTCAATGCACTACTAAAAAAAACTTGAAAAAAAAACTAAAAACAAAAACAAAAAAGAAAAAAAGGGGGGGGGTGAATCCTTGACCAGCCATAGAAGAGGGGAGGGGAATGGGCATTGCAGTTCCACAGCCCTCATCTGACCCTGGGTCCTACTACATAGTGCCAGAATTAGTGACACTCATTCTATTTTCATTTAGCATTTGATATTTTGCTCATCATAATTTTTTGAATTAATATTGATCTTTTAAAAATATTGTGTTAGGGCTGGGGTTGTGGCTCAGTGGTGGAGTGCTTGCTAAGCATGCATGAGACACTGAGTTAAGCCTCAGCACCCATAAAGACAAATAAAATGAAGATATTGTGTCCATCTACAACTAAAAAAATATTTAAAAAAATATTGTGATAAAATATCTTGATGGGGCTGGGGTTGTGGCTCAGTGGTAGAGTGCTCGCCTAGCATGTGTGAGGCCCTGGGTTCGATCCTTAGCACCACATAAAAATAAATACATTAAATAAAGGTATTGTGTTCAACTACAACTAAAAAGTAAATATTTTTTAAAAATATCTTGATGACTGACATTTTATTACTCCTTTAAAGTTTATTTTTGAGCCCCCTGGGGCCTGAAGTCCACAGACCTGGTGAAGACCAGCACTCCCTCCCTGTGGGGCAGAAATGGAAAGGGCATGGGCAGCCCCATACTCTGAGAATCAATACTCAACCAGCCTGAGTTACATCTCACCCCATAAGCTTCTGTGAATGAAGGGGTTTGGGGGCAACTCTTTGAAGGGCATTGTATACACACAAGCATGAAAGCATATACATGCACACACCATGGTTTCTCCCCCATTTTGGGAACAGCACCAGATCTCCAGCCCATACACTCAGCTCTCACCACTTTTAGCAATTTCTCTGCTTGCATCAACCAAAAAACATGTTTCCCTTCTCCCCAGATGGCCTGAAGTAGCCCCTTTGGGCAGAATCTCTTCTCTAAACTTGGTTGGGCACCTTCCTCTGACTTCACTGTGCAGGCCCTATGACTTGGGCTGGTTGTTTTTCTCCTAACATCATTAGCTTTGCTAGAAGCAGACCAGCGGGGTGTTTATGCTGACCACGTCATTTCACATAGAGGAGGAGAGAAGCCAGAGGAAAACATGCCCAAAGTGACTGAATCCTGCTCACTGATCATGTCTTTCCTCGTTCTGATCAGTATCTAGCATGAGAGATGTGGGTGTGTTCTCCCCAACATTTCACAGCAAATGCCCTCTGTCCCACCTTTCTCCTTGCTCACTGCTCAACCCAGGGCTGGTTCAGAGAATGTCTGGATCTCTTTGTTGCTGGAAAAACTAACTTCTCTGTACTCCTCACCAGGGAGCCTCAACTCTCAGGATCCTATAGGTGCTTCCTGTGAGGAAGAGGTGCCTTTGACCTATCATGATGTCTACTGAGTCAAAATCAAGCCCCCAAGCCCTCTAGCGGGGCTCTGAACTCCCTCCCAGCCTCTTCCCAGTGGAGGCTGCTTTCCAGGCCTCCTGGCAGCCTGACTCCCAGATCATAGGGCCAGTCTAGAAATCAGGGGCCTTCCTGCCCCACAGGGCACCCCAGCCACATCTTTAAAGAACCTATATATAAAGCTGATTCCGAGGTACAAACTATTGCAGGTGCCATATGAACCCGAGTGTTGGGTACTCAAAACCAGACATTTCTAAAACTCTTCATAAGGCAGAATTACCTTCTCCTTCTTGGTAGCCTCCATCCTGGCTCTGTCATCCAGCATCTGCACAGCAGCCAGCTCGGGGGAGCTGGGCCCCAGCCTTTCCTACCAGGCTTCCAAAGCAGAGATATCCCAGGCTTCTCCCCAGCACTGAGCACAGCCAGCCCTGGGCCTCTGGGAGAATATGGTCTACCTCAGGTTGCTTTGGGGTTTGAAGTTCAATTACAATTTCCTCCTTTTCATTGTTCTCTTCTGGACTATTCCTTGCTAAGGCCTCATCAGGCCGGGTGTTCTCTAGGCAGGGCCATGGCGTCTCTGAGGCAGCGTCCTCAGTGCTAGTCGGCTTTCTCTCTGGCTATGCTGAGCTGTGAGGGCTTGCTGTCCACTAGACAGACTCAGCAGAAAAGGTCTGTATCCTCCAGTGGCTTGGGGACGGCTTTTGAGTAATGAGGCCACAAGTGACTGTGTCCCTCACACTCCAACCAGCTTCCCTGGGCTCAGTAGCACTCAGTACTTCCTGCTCTAGCCAGGTGTGGAGTAAGGGACTCTCCTGCAGGGCCTCTGTGCTCCTGAGAGGGCCGTGGTTGCCATAGTGACCATTCTGTCATTAGAGCTGCCATGCAGAAAACTGGGACTTATGGCCAAAGGCCTCCATCTCCATCACCATGGTGACTACTCCGTCACCTTGTCACCACAGTGATTTCCAGCCTAGTAAGACATTACCACCTGCTCAGTTCCCAGGACAGTGTCTCAGGGTCTCCCACACTCACGTCATAATGAGCAGAGGTCTTCATGTCTGAAAACCAGAGGAAAAGAGCTGGCATCTTGGCTGCTATCACTGCCGTGTGCGCTGAGGATCACGAAGGAGTTTTGGCTTGGTCCACATGAGTCCAGCTGAGGCCAATATGCTTCTCCTGTTCCACTCAGAAGCTTCAGCCCAGGATGCACACCTAATCTCTCATCCTTGCAGCTCAAATGCCTCTGGAGACATCAGCAGTGCAGTAGGAAGACCTGGTGGAGAAGCAGGAGGCCAGGTGCTGGAGCAACCTCAGGTGCTGGCTTGGGGTTTCATTTAATGGTCTGGAACAAAATGTGGCGTTTCTGACCTAGGACACAGATCTGGTGTGTGTTACACACTCACAGTACTTCTCATTTAGGATTGGCTGTTTTTTAAGCACTCGATGTGGGTTGTGGCTACCGTATTGGATGGTGTCCAGTAGAGAGAGCAAAGAGGACTCAGGATCAAGCAGAGGGAGCTCTGGCAGAGGAAGCAAGGAGGAGCAGCAGTAAGATCTCTCCAGATGGATATATTATATTATAAAATCAACCTCCTATTTATAGTCCTGGAGGCAATTTCAGTTTTTAATATCATCAACAAGACTGAGATAGAAATCTTAGTATTTCAGCTGAGTAAAAATGTGCAAATGTTTCTTCTAGAGTTTATAGAGGCTGAATTACTAGTTGAAATGCTGTACACATTTAACATTTTGATTGATAGGACAACATTACCTCCTCTAATGGCTTCACCAGTGAATTCTTTGCCAACATTTGGCTACATCCTGGTCTGTGTTTGAGATGATAAAACTTTATGGTTTTTACTGATATCATTGGTTTCTTTTGAACCTAGCATTTTATTTAGATCTTCATTAAACTATTGGAATTGAGAACCAGACACACATAATTGTTTTTTTAATTGCAAAATGCTGGATACCTGTTCATATGTTTATTCATTGTTACATTTCTTCCTTTAGGGATATTTTATATTATAACCATTGCTATTATTTTCTACTAATTAATTGATTTGTGATTTTTTTAGAACCCACCTACAATACCTATAAATTTTGTTTATCAAATATGTTCTATCTTCCCAGTCTATTGCTTAACTTAAAACTTGATTAACAATGTCTTTCATCACACAAAAGTATTCAGTTTTTATGAATTTCAATTTTCATTTTCTTATTTGGAGGCTTCAAATCTTGTTAAAAAAAGCATTTCATCTCAAAATTATAAAAATGTTCTTCCACATTTGCTTCTAATATTTTCCCCAAAAGTTTAAAAGGTATGTTCAACACTTCAGTCTTTCTGGGTTTGTGTTGAGTGCACACCCAGCCATTCTGAGATTATACCTCTTGTTCTTACCTTTTTCCAAAGTCCTCTTCTTTAACAGGCTCTGGAGTAGGTTTTTGTATTTGGTGTGAGGTAGGAGCCTACCAGATGGTCAGTGTTGATTGGCAGAAGCCTGGATCAGGTGCCCAGCAGGGATGTTCTTTGATTGCTCAGGTCTGGGGCACCACATGGCTCAGCCTGGACTGGCAGTATCATGGACTGCATTATAGTTTCTTTTTGAGGACTTTTCCTCTATGGTTGCTGCCTTCATTTGTTAAGTTGTGTTTGGTGCTCTTAGCTTTTCAAAAGGTAAATTTAATTTTCTTGCCCTTTCTCATCATTCTCCTGTTTTCAGGTAAAATCCAGATGCTTTGAGGTTGTGGGAGGTTTATAATTTGAATAAGAGGTGTCCCCCAAAGCTCTTGTGTTAATGCAGAAAATGTTCAGAGGTAAAATTATTAGATTATGAGAGCTGTAATCTCATCAGTGGATTAATCAACTTGAAGGATTAATAATTTGAATGGACTAACTGGGTGGTAACTGTAGGCAGTAGGGTGTGGCTGGAGGAAGTTGGTCACTGAGAATGTGCCTTTGGGGTTTATATTTTGTCTCTGGCACTTTGTTGCTCGTTCTGTCTCTGCTTCCTGGCTGCCATAAGCGGCCAGCTTTCCATCACCGTGTGATTCTGACATTATATTCTCCCTCACCTCAGGCCCAGAGCAATGGAGCCAGTTGACCATGGACAGAAGCTCTGAAACTGTGAGCCCCAAATAAGCTTTTCCTCCTCTGAGTAGTTCTTGTCAGGTACTTTGGTCACAGGGATGAAAAAACTGACTAACATAGAGGTGCATGCCAGTTGTGGAGCAGGGCACACCCCTGCACACCCTTCTGCCCACCGCTTTTTTTCTCTGTAGACTTTTCCACTTTCTGTGTAGAGAAGCCACATAGCCATCAGGTATCATAATCAGCACAAGCTACTGGCCTAAATGACCATATATCCCAATTCCAAATTCCTAGCCTTTGTCCAATATGGCTAGCTTCCCAGTTGGGGAGGAGTGTCTCGAGAACAAACACAGCTTCTGGGATGCCTCTGCCGGGAAAGGAGTCTCAAAATGAGGACATCTGTCTCATTAATTCCAAAAGTTCCTACCTGGCTCATCAGCCTTTCTTGGCTATGATCACTTTCCTGCCCAAGTCTACTCCTGTCCCTGACCCTCCTGTCCTCTAATGTAGCCAGTGGCAGAACTCCAACCTTTGGTGGCAGACTATGTCTTTCTTCCCTGTGGTCTGAAGAACTCAGTGTCACTGAGCTGGGATACCTCAGTGAAGGGTGAAGGTAATGAGCAGTGTTCCTGTGAGTTGGGTCTGCTGAGAACTTGGATTGATGGTATCAAATCTGTGCATTTGGGCTAGGGATATAGCTCAGTAGTACAGTGCTAGAGAGCTTGCCTAGCATGTGTGGAAAGGAAAGGGAGAGAAAGAGGGAAGAGAAGATTAAAAAGGTGAAAGAAAGAAAAATCTATAAAATATATGCACCTGAGTCCTGGTGGTTGGACTAATCAGGTCATGAAAACTTTACCATGAGGGTGACCCTTTTCAATATCCCTTTCCCATGTAAGTGTTGAAGGTTCACATTCTGTTTTGAGTGAAATAGCGGTCGGGGTCTTGGTTAACTGACAAAGGAGTGTGGAGTAGGACCCACAGTTTGGTGGATCTCCCCATCTGAACTAGGTTTCCTGGGGATATACCCCTTGATTTACTTTCATGTGCCCCACTCTGGGGTTCTGCTCTGTCCTGGAGGCAGGCACCTCCTGTGACCTGGGGAAAGCTGCAAATGTGGATGGGTATCTGCTTTCTCCAGTGGACGAAACTCATAGGGCCTGGACCTTTGGTCATGGAAGCTGTTGCTCAAGTTCTGTATGCAGAGGAACTTTTCTTCTAGGGCCTAACAATCCAAGGGGAAGCCTGGACTTGAGACCTGTGCCATGCCCTTGACTGAGCATGCTGCATTCATTACCTCAGTGCCCTGTCCCTACAATCTTTTTTTGTTCTTTTTAAAAAATATTTTTAGTTGTAGATGGACACAATACATTTATTTTGTTTATTTAGTTTTTTTATGTGGTTCTGAGGATCAAACCCAGTGTCTCACACATGCCAGGCAAACACTCTACCCTGAGCCACAACCCCAGTCCCTTACAATCTTTTCTATCCCTATAATTTTTGATTTACAAAAATATTGCAAGAACAGTACAAGAATTCCTGGATACCTTTCATCTGGGTTCCTTAAATTTGCTTTGCTGTATTTACTTTATTTTTCATATATTTAGTATGTATGTGTATGTGTGCACGCACACACAGAGACACACACACAGACACACACGCTGATGATTTAAGAGTAAGTTGTAGGGCTGGGGCTGTAGCTCAGTGGTGGAACACTTGCCTTGCATGTGTGAGGCACTGAGTTTGATCCTCAACACCACTTATAAATAAATAAATAATGTTATTGTGTCCATCTACAACTAAAAAAAAAAAAAAAGAGTGAGTCTCCCTCTTAAAAAAAAAAGTAAGTTGTATACATGGTGTTCCTTTACTCCCCAAATACCTTGCATTTTCTAAAAATAAAAAAATTTCTTACATAATGATATCACAGTAATTGAAATCAGGAAGTAAAAATAGATATAGTACAACTACATAATCTATAGATCCTACTCAGATCTCAGCCTCCCTTCAAATCTCTGCATTGCACAGTCTGTAGAATACCTTCAACCTACCGTTTCTCCTCCTTTTTGTCACTAATAATAATACACATAATCATAATTGTTGTACTTGTTAAATGCCTACAATGACTAGGCCTTGGATTCTAATCTTTTATTCCAAGCAACATGTCCTTGGAAAGGGTATTTTCCTAGCTTACCAGACTGGGGAGAGAGGGTAGAGGATAAGAGACTGAGACTCCAAGGATAATGGCTTGCTTACTTTTAGTAGTAGGCAATGATGAGGCTGAATCCAAGTTGAATGACAGATGGGACAATGGAGTAGAAGCAGGTCTTGCTTTGCAGTAAGGGGCTTGGGAAGTTTGTACAAGATTGAATGAGTCTTCCTGTAGGTAATGAAAGCTGGGCAAAGCCAGAGATAAGGGGGGAGAACTGCCAGGAGTGAAATTGGGCTGAGAGTTCATTAAGCATTTTGTATTCACATTTGAATCCCAACTCTACCTCTTACTAACAACTTTCTTAAGCTCAGTCTTTTTCTGTGGAAGATGGTAGTAACCTCTATTTTTATAAGGACTAAATGAGGTAGCACATGTAAAGTACCTGGTGTAAGAGAAACCTCAGAACAATTATTATCACATTTAAATATATTCCATCCAAGCATTGTCCTCTTGGTCCTTTTGTACAACTTTGGGTGGCAGAGAACAAGGGGCTCTAGGGATTTTCCTCACAAACAGCTCTCTCATACCCCTAGTAAGGCAACTGTGTCAGTACAGGTAGATGGCATTGTATTGATGGCATCAGTCACCAAGATTATCAGATCAGTGTGTCCACATCTGTGGGGCTGGGCATGGCCACTGCTAATGACTGTTTCTGATGTATAGCACCAAATGCTGAGGATGTGAAAAAAAACCTTTTTACCTCTGAACTTGGGAATGCCCAGAGAAGAGGGTTGGTAAAGGGACTGTGAGTGAGTGAGCAAGCAATGGGAACATCCTTAGCCACAAGAAATATTTAGAGCACTGTTTTCCTAAACCACTGCTCTAGGGCACATCTGGCAATGTTTGGACACATTCTTAGTTGTCACAATGGGTGGTGCTGAGGTGGGGGTCCGCTACTGACACCTAGTGGACACAGGCCTGAGATATTGCCTGCAATGCACTGAACAGCCCTTTCCAATTACCCAACCCAAAATGAAATAGGGCTGGAGGTTGAGAAACTGATGTATTTTTTCCAATACATCATCTCTTTCCCATAATTTTAGTTCTGGTTGATTCTAGCATGATGATTGTGTGACCATACTGCCAACTTTCAAAGACCAAGGTTTTTGATGTTTTGTCTGTTTAGCACAAGTCTAATTAAGTTGCCCAGTCTCTATCTTAACTCCTGGGCTCAACAGTCAGCTTCCCGGATAGCTAGGACTACAGGTGTGCACCATTGCACTGGGCAACAAGGTCTTTTTCAATTACATAACACCATTTAGTATACATAAAGTGGGCAAGAGGTGACACCTTCAGGGAACTGTGCCTCACTCATGTCCTTCCAGGGACTTACATTATTTCAACAGCTCAAGCAAAATTAGGTTTTCCATGTCACTGTGCACAAAACTGCTGCTTGCAGTGGGAAGCTAACCCCATTTCTGGCCCCTTTTGAAATACAGAGGACCTGCTACTCTTGAGTTCCTGTCAGTGCTGAGACACAGGCTGCCAAGTTCCCAGGTCTTGTGCTGGAGGATCTTTCCAGTTGGAAGATCTACTCCCACACGCAGCAGGCGCAGAACTGATCCAAAACCGGGAGGCACCTTCACATGCTGAAGGGGATTCTAAAAGGAAAGGTCCCTCCCTCTATTCTTTTTATTAAATTGTTGTTATTATTCTTATATGTTATACATGACAGAAGAATGCATTTCTATTCATAGTACAAAAATGGAGCACAATTTTTCATTTCTCTGGTTGTACCCAAAGTAGAGTCACACCATTCGTATCTTTATACATGTACCTAGGTAATGATGTCCATCTCATTCCACCATCTTTCCTACCCCCATGCCCCATCCCTTCCCTCCCTCCCCTTGGCCCTCCCTCTATTCTGAAGATTTGATTTACGAAACTGCGGAGGAGTTGACGATGGTGCAGGATTTACAGAAAACAAGAATTGCTCGGGCTCTCACTGCCCAAGAGAGAGGAATGGCTGCTCTCAAGGGCTAGAAAAGGTAATAAAAACGACCTGGACGGCCCAGCACTATCGTGACCGGCACAGGAGGGATCTCTGGACCTCACCAAACCCGACAACTCAGCACAGCCCACACGTCGCCTCCTCCTGGCAGGCGGGTGGAGTTGGGCTCACACGTGTGCGTTTCGCCCTTCGCGGCGTCATACTTCCGGCTCTCTCTTCTGCATCCGGGGTATGACACAAACACACTCTTCTCTTGGTCGGGCCTCGGGAGCCCGCCCAGACCGGAAGCGGAAGTTAATCCCGAACTCGAAGGAGGAAGCCGGTGCGGCTCCGTCAGCAGCCGGCCGCTGGTACGCCGTGAGGCGGCGGCGGCGCCAGCGGGCGGTGGCTGCTCTGCTCTCTACAAGTGGGTCCCACCGCGGAGCCGGTAGGCGGCCCGAGGGCCTGGCGCCATGAAGCTGTACAGCCTTAGTGTCCTCTACAAAAGCGAGCCCAAAGCAGTACTGCTCAAAGCCGCTTACGACGTGTCTTCTTTCAGTTTCTTCCAGAGGTCCAGGTGAGCGGGCAGGCGGTGGTGGCCGGGCAGAGGCCGGGGGTCGGGTGAGTCCTTGAGGAGGGCCAGGTTTAGGGACAACGCCGTGAGAGCCAGGGTCCGCCTCGGCCTCCCGCAGTGGAACCTGGTCATGGCTTCTTCTTTGGTTCGGACTGTATCTCTGAGGAATCGTTTAGCACTCCCTCGTAAAAGTCTTATGTCATTCCATTACCCAGCTCTTCTTATATCATTCTGCACTTTTGTCCTGTACTCAGGGTTTTTCAAGTTTTTGCCGCATAAAAATTAGAATGGGACTTTGAAATAGGCAGATTCCCAAAGTTGACGCCCAGATGTTCTGAATTAATAGCTTGTGTCCCAGAAGAGTATATTTTAAATCAGTGTCTCGAACCCAATCAATGATTATGATCAGGAAGTCTGTGTATTATGTTTAGAGATCCACCTTTGTAATTTCTTGTGTGACTTCCCAACAATTCAGTATAAGAGATACTAGTGTATTCTTTTTTATGGTTAAAGTCAGCTACTGAAGCCCCAAGATGTTACACCGAAGTGAACTGGAGTCAAACCCAGATTGTGTGCTTTTTAGTGATTGGGCGCTAATAGTACACAAGGGTTCTACACCAAAGATTTGGAAGAAAAGTATGGGCTGTGTAGGGCTACAGGCTTTTAAATGTATCTGGAGCACTTTAATTGCAGGAAGGTATACATTAGAAGTGCCATAACATGCCCAGGCCATTTGTGGGAGCCGGTAGAGTGACTCAGGCAAAAAAAAAAAGAAGAAGGACCCTACAGGAGAACCTTGTCTCAGAGTCTGGTGGAATCTGCCATGCAAATTGTTTTCATTGCTTCAGTGCAACAATTTGTTCTTGATGAGAGTGGCCAGTGGCTTGCTGGCTGGATCTAAAACAATTATTGTTATTTTGTTGAAACTATCTGTTACTTTTGGAGTTTTTATAAATTATTTTTTCATTGTGGTAAAATACAGATAAAAAATTTATCATCTTAACCATTTTTAGGTACACAACTCAGTGGTACTAAATGCATTCATGTTGTGCAACCATCAGCATCATCCATCTTTTTATCTTCTGCAACAGCCCATTTAATGCTAGTTTTCCATTCCCTCCTCCCCTATCCCTTGGCAACAGTCATTCTATTTTCTGTCTCTATGATCTTTGACTATTCTAGGGACTCATATGTAGAATAATAAGGTATTTGTCTATTTGTGTCTGGTTTATTTCACTTACTGTAATGTCTCCAAAGTTCATCCATCCTTTTTGAGACTGAGTAATATTTCACTGTATGTATTTATTACATTTTGCTTTCCCATTCATCTTTAATGGACACTTGGGTTGTTTCTACATTTTAACTATTATAAATAATGCTGCTATGAATATGGTGTATAAATATTTTCTTAAGACACTGCTTATGGTTTTCTTCAGCATATACCCAAAGGTGGAATTGGTGCCTCATCTTTGGCTCCTTCTTGAAGTTCTTAATGTTTCACTTCGTTTTACCATTGGCTTCTGTTTTCTGCTTTGTGTAATTGCATTTTTTTTGATGGAACTTTTGGTGCCAACTTGGCTCTGGTCTTTTCTGTTTTTTCCATTTATACTGAAGAGTCTCATAGATTTGACTATAGGACTTATACCTAACTTCTTGGGATCCCCACACTATTCTCAGATAACTAACACTAAAGGGACATCTCTCATTGTGTCTCTTAAAGCCATATGTGTTCCAGCTGAGTCTTTTTTTTTTTTTGGTGAGGCCACCCATCCATCGTTTATGCCCCATGATTACCAAACTCCAAGCTCAAAACCTTTGAATAGATTCGCTGCTCTTTTGACCCTGTATACAGGCTCTTGCAATTAATGCAAGTCTTCCTTTGTCTAATTATAGCTGTACTCGAAGCACTATGTTTAGTTTTACTGCAAAGTCTTCCTTCTTTGAACATTTTTAAAGATTGTTTTCCTCTTTCCTATGATTATTTTGATCATATCATTCCCTCATGATGATAATATGTAGTAATACTATGTGCCACACATTGTGTCAAGTTCTTTACCTGGTTAATGCATTTAACCATCACACAAATTTTGATTTTATAAATGAGTCACAGCACAGTAACTTGCTTGACATTTGAACTGGGATCCTGGAGATGGGTCTTCAGATTATGTGTGCCTCTGTGGGAGCCTTGTTTGGACTTTCATTTAAGGAATCTGTTCTGTTGGCCTTGACTGTCCTTTACATTGCTTCCCCAGTCAGAGACTCCTTAACATCTCCTATGACTGTTCCATTTTGGCCAGATGTCTCTGTTAGGACTGTTGTGAACCTTCTCTTTTCTCTCAGCCTTTGCATAAGCTGTTTCCCACTTCCTCGTCTTGGTTGTTTCCTTCTTCTTCTTATTTTTTTTTAATGTTTATTTAGTTATAGATGTTTACGTAGTGCTGAGGATTGAACCCAGCACCTCACACACACGAGGCAAGCACTTTACCACTGAGCTACAGCCTCAGCCCCAGCTGTTTCCTTCTATTTCTTTAAGAGTGGGGTTTGTCCTGTGGATGAGCCCCAGCAGACCTGAGCCAGCACTTACTACAGAGGTGTGTGGCATTGCCAGGGTCTGTTGTATGGCTACAGCAGTCACTGGTTGTATATCTTCTTGACAGATTTTGTCACTAGTGTATGTTTTATCATTCAGTGTTTATTTATTCTGTTTCTTGGAAGTTAGTGGGGTTTTGCCAGTAGAAGCTACCTCCTGCTTTTTCACTTTGTCCCAAACCATGCTCTGACCCAACTGTTAAATTTAAGGTAACCCAAAGAAAATGCCTCCAAAATCTGAAAGTGAATTGTTTTGGTGAACTAGTGGACAGACAGATATAAAATTTATTACCACCATTTAAGTCATATCTGTCATTTATTTTTTATGTGGTGCTGAGGATTGAACCCAGGGCTTCACATGTGCTAGGCAAACACTCTACCACTGAGCCATAACTCCAGCCCTGTATTTGTGTTCTTTGTAGTGGGTTTTCTGTGTGTGTGTGTGTGTGTGTGTGTGTGTACAGGTGCTTATGTATCTGTGTATGTTGTTACTACAGAGGGAAAGGAATGAAACCAAGAAGCAGTGTCTCCTTAACTTATAAGCTCAGAGGTCACTTTCCATTGTACTAGGGACAGGTGACAGGAAGAAGGTAATAAATATGTGTGTGTTTCTTAGTGTTCAGGAATTCATGACCTTCACAAGTCAACTAATTGTGGAGCGCTCAGCGAAAGGCAGCAGAGCTTCTGTCAAAGAACAAGGTAAGAGGACTCTTCAACTTCAGAGTGTGTGGAGCCTGGCTGCCACATTTTGGCAGCACACAGTTTTTTCAGCACATGGAGAGAACTACTAGGACCTCACTTCTGTGCTAGCTTATTCTCTCTTCTCTCCTCTTCCTTTTCCTATTTACACAGAATTCTATGTTCACTGTTGAAGTCTAAGCTTCCTAGATAAGATTCCAGAATCCAAAGCTTGGATTCACTTAAGATTAGGATCTGACTCTCCTGGAATCATAAACAGCGTTCATATTTCCTTTCTCCTCCAGAGTTGCAAATTCCCACCAAAAAAAGGATTTTTAGTTAGCACTAATGAGGTAATGCTTCATTCTGTGCTCCATAGGTTTTGTTTTTCTTTTTATGAAAGTTTTTAGGCACTTGTTTTAGATTTTTAAGTTATATTACAGATTAGAAAAGAGTTATGGTAATTTCATTAGGCAGAAACAAAGACCATATCACATGCGCACTGACTTCAAGCCACTTGATTGTAGAGTTACTGAATTGATGATATAAATATCATTTACATCATAGGCAGTATTCAACACACACACACACACACACACACACACACACATATACACATATATTCCACTTGAAATCCCTGCACAAAGAGCATCACAGAAGTGAAATTGAATTACAGACATTTAGTGTTCTTTTTCAGTTATCCTTCATACTGTCTGTCCTTCCCAGCTTTATTACTTAAAGATGATTCCTCAGACACCGATTAGCTTCTTAGTTTCTGTGGAGTGTGTACACTTTGACCCCATGTTTAAATCTTGCTTATTTTGGATTGTATATGAAATCTGGAAGCATATATCATAATTCCCTATCCATTTTCTGATTTCAAGGGCTCACATTCTTTCTCTTCTTATTTATTTGTTTTCCTGTTTTTCAGCATTGAAATCTTTTGAATCAAATCCTTAAGGACAAGAAGGGTCTTATTTGTAAACTGTAATCCTTTTTTTTTTCTCCTTGTTTGGGGAGGTGGTTCACTGTCATTTCTGAATCCCTTCAAAGTGATGGAAATTAATAGTATTATGGATTGTGACTTGTGGAATCCCTTTTTCAAATCATACCTTTTGGTCATATGACAATTTTAGTGTAATACTGCTAGAAACCTCAGTCAGCAGTGGCTAAATTTTTTTCCTGATAGCTCTCACTAGTCCCCCACTATAGGTTGGAGCATGTTGAGCAGTATTGCCATAATTTGGCAAACTGTGGCCTGGAAGGTAATTTCCTATCTTTTGGACACTCTGAAAGGTTTTGTTTTGTTTTAAGAAAATAGAAGATTCTTGTCTTGTCTGGTCTTCCTTCAATTTGGGAGCAGCACAGAGCCTCAGAGAGGTTATGAATTGCCAAGACATAGCCAGGCCTATCCTGAGCTCAAGGAAATAACTTGGAATTCTCCTGGGGACATATTGACTGGTGGCTCACTTTAACCTTGGCTTCATAGATAAGGCATCGACTGGTCCTAAGCAGGTATTGGGCTGCACTCTGTGTTAGATCCATGTAGCTGTGCTACAGAGCCTCCACAAACCTTACCCAGCAGAGTTGAGCTTCATAGTTGCTTCAGATTGGCTTCATTTGACCCAGAATGCAGGAGGGAGCATTGTGATGTTTTGATTTGGGGGATTAAAAGTAGTCCAAAACCTTCATGTCATTATTGATATGTCTGATCTCTTGTCTCCTTAGAGTATCTGTGCCATGTCTATGTTCGGAATGACAGTCTTGCAGGTGTGGTCATTGCTGACAGTGAATACCCATCCCGGGTGGCCTTTACCTTGTTGGAAAAGGTAAGTATGTGGTTTGTCTGGATTGGACTAGGATGAGGGTGGAACATCATGTACTGTGCTTAAAGCACACAGGATGATTGGTTCAAAGTCTACATGTTTTTAGCCATCTCCCCTGCCCAAACCAAGAAACAATTTGACATTCCTGCTCATGTTCCCTCACTGCTACTGACTCTGAACCTCATTTGACCCATATCCAGGCCACTGGGTGATAGTACCTTTCCTCTGGACCAAAGCCAATTGTGCCTTGGGTTTTCACAGCTCTAATCTTGCCCCCTATGCCTCTACTGAGGATCTTTCACTCTTTCTATGTTGCTCCTGCAGTCATTGCAGCTCTCTCCCCTGATGTAAGCTCTTAGCACCTGGGCATTCTATAATTTCTTGGTGGATTGCTAAATATAAACTTGATGAAAGGGGACTCATTCTGTCCCCACAGAACTAAAATACTTCCAAGTACATAAAATCCAGTAGTTGCTTAAATCCAAAGGACATAGTTCCATTTTTTGAAGAATTACTTTGGAAAATTAGAGGGCCAATGCCCTTTTCCCTGGAAATCTTGTCATTTTTAAATGTGAACACCTTTATCATTTCCCAGATGAGGTTCATCCCAAGCTGGGCATATTTTACTTTTGATTCTAGACTACTTACAATGTGTTTTAATAGTAAGAAACATTTGGAAAGAGAAACTTTAACCTAGATTGTCCCCTTGCCTTTGGATGTCCTCTTTTTCCTTCCCTGAGCTCTGGGGAGTCTGTGAACCTCATTCAGGGAAAGGTGCTCAGGAGGAAGCCCTGTCACTGAGGGTGCTGGTAAGCACAGTGGGAGACTTGTTGAGGCTTCTTTGTCTTTTAGGTACTAGATGAATTCTCCAAGCAGGTTGACAGTATAAACTGGCCAGTAGGATCCCCTGCTACAATCAACTACACAGCCCTGGATGGTCACCTTAGTAGATACCAGGTAGGTTTAAAGAAACAAACTATAGAGATTGTGTGGCCTAGAATCCACTTGATCCTAAAAAGGCCAGTCATCATGACAGTTCTGGTGACTTCTTTTGCCAATGTTCTTTCAAACCTTCTGTTTGAGAAACACAGAACATCTGCCTTCTGACTTGGGAACCCAAGCTGTAGGCAGACTTCATTTCTTTGCTGTGTGTTTAGACAGGTTGTGTCTTTTTTTACTATGAAGATTAGTCCATTTTCCTTGGTTTGAGTTTTTTTCTAGGTAATCACTCCATTACTGACTGTTCTTATTTTGGCTCTTTCCTAGAACCCCCGAGAAGCTGATCCCATGAGTAAAGTACAGGCTGAACTTGATGAGACCAAAGTCATTCTGGTAAGCAGGAAGGCAGAGAACAACTCTGGGACCTGAGGGCACAGGGGCATGCTGCCAGCTGAGCATGCACAAAGCCAGCCCTTGTTTAGGTAGTGATGCGGTACTGTCAAGGAAGCAGTGACTGCCATTCTATCACCTGCATCAGAGTGTCCCTCCTGTGCCTCTTGGTTCACAGTACCCATTGTTTGATACGGATCAGATTGAGAACCAGTGCAGCCCTTGATCCTCCTTCCATGGCCACTCCTTGTCTGCAGTTACAGAGTTGCCCTCTATAGTACTTTATTCCCACCACCAGTGCCATTGTTAAGTTGGTTCTCCACTTCTGACAGGTGCCTCCCCTGGCAGTATCAGTATCGAAAGGGGCAGAGTGAAGCACACTCCACTGACCAGAGGCAGCCAAATTCTGCAATACAGGCCTATTGTAGAATGAGCTGGAACTTGCATGTTTATCTGAAATCTGATTTGGAATGGTTTGTTCTTTTTTTTTTTTTTAATTGCTTTTAACTGGTTCCCTCACTTCCTATCATCTACTAATCAGTAGCCATTGATCTGTCACTCTTCTACTTAAAATCCTTCAACAGCTGTCAAATCTACTCCAGGATAAAGTGTACACACTTATGCCTTATCCTCTCTTACACCATTGTCTGCCCAGTTTGTACATAGTGCACCATGCTGGGGGTCTTTCTGAAGGACACTGTTGCCACAGCTTGTTAAAGTGTCTCCCTGACCACCAGGTGAGCACCTGGGGCATCTTTCCATCTTTGTTCACTGTGCAATGTCTAGCTTACCCTGGTGCTTATCAGTTGATGAATAAATGTGTGGATATGAAGCCCAGAAAAAAATCCACAGCTGATGTGAAGTGCTCCTCTCCACACCCACATGGCTTCGGCAGACACTGTATCCTGGGCTCAGACTTGCTGGTTGTGGGGTTGGAGTCTTCTATTTTTTAAAACCAGCCTAGGGCTTCCACATAGGTCTCTGGCATAGAGACCTATGAATAACTTGGCTTTGAAATGAAAGTTAGATGTGACCAAAATCATTCTGGTAAGCAGGAAGGCAGAGAACAACTCTGGGACCTGAGGGCACAGGGGCATGCTGCCAGCTGAGCATGCACAAAGCCAGCCCTTGTTTAGATAGTGATGCAGTATTGTCAAGGAAGCAGTGACTGCCATTCTATCACCTGCATCAGAGTGTCCCTCTGTGAAAGTCTTCAAGCACCTATCTTTTATATAGCCTGTTGGTCTTTCTGATCACTGAGATGATGTTTCTCCACAAGCCCTGAGTCGTCCTTGTGCTGTTTGAGTCTGAGTCTGAGAAACACAGAACCTGGGATATCTACTCTCCCCTTTTTCCACTGGGGAGCAGTAAATAACCTTACCCAGTCCTGTTCTAGCTGCAGTTGTAAAATCTGGATTATTGGTGTCTGTATCTTTATTTTTTCCTCTTAATAGTTTCCCCTTTATAGGGGTTGAACCCAAGGACACTATCTCTGAACTCCATTTTGAGACAGGGTCTCACTAAGTTGCTGAAGCTATTCTTGAACTTGAGATCCTCCTGCCTCAGCTTCCCAGGTTGCTGGGATTACAGCTTGGTGTCCATATTTTAATTCAGCTAACTTTATTTTAAAAATCTGAGTTGCTTAGCTTTGCATAGGGATAAAGAACACTTGCTGATTCTTCATCCTGTACCATTTCACATGTGCATACAGCTGCCTTATCAATCATCTGGAGAAGTTGAGCTCTGCTTCTTTGCTAACTGTTGTGAGGGTATCTATCCCTCTACCCCTTGATAAAAGGTGTTCTTATTTCCTAAGTGCAGAATGATGACATTTAGAAAAGCAGGGTGAGTTCTATCACAATGCTGTCTAGTGGACATATACTGTGTATATATATGAGTCATGTGTAATTCAGAATTTTATAGGAGTCATGTTTTAGTTGTTAGTAGTTTCAAAAGTAGTTGAAATGTATTAATATTTTTATTAAACCCAATATATCCAGATATTATCTTTTAAATGTGTAGTGAGAATAAAAAGTCACTAAGAGGGTGTGATGCATGCTGAGCCTAAGTCTCTACAACCGTATGTGCTTGTACTTGAAGTACATCTCAGTTTGGACTTGCTTCATCTTTTGTACATGATAGCTCTATGTAGCTCCTGGGTTGAGACACCACAGCTTTACCAACTTGTTAGTTTCTTGCAGATGCTGTTAATAAATACTCACAACAGAAGTATTTTCTCACAGTTCTGGAGTCTTGGAATCAAAGTGTAGGCTGCTGTTTTATTCTGGAAGCTCTGAAGGGTCTGTTCTAGGCCTTATTCCAGTGTCTTGTGGTTGCTGGCAATCCTTAGATTGTAGGTACATTGCTCCAGTCTTTGCCTCTGTTGTCACACAGCCTTTGCTGTGTGTGCCACTCTCTTTTCTCTAAATTAGGATACCAGTCATTAAATTAAGAACCTACCCTAATCCATCATGCCCTTATCTTCACTAATATCATTTGCAAAGATTCTTTCCAAATAAGGTCACATTCAGAGGTTCTGGGTAGATGTAAATTTTAGGGGGGCCACTATCCAACCCAGTGCAAGTGTGCATTGTCTAGCTATGGTTTTCTCTTCCCATAGAATGCCCCACCCATCCCCCATGTAACCCATGTATGTAGATGCACACACAGTAATATATAAATATAAATAAGCATATGCATGAACTCTCCTAAATCAGTGCTTATCTGAGTATGTGCTGGGAGCAATTTTGGGAGGTATTTTTGTCTCTGGGAGAACTAGATTCTGTGGGAATGCCACCAGGTCCTATTTTATCCACTGGGATAGTAACTGTTCTGAAACGCAGTCCTAACACTTAGAGATATATCTGTGCTGGAGAGGTGGTGCTTCCCCAGCCTCAGAACTTCCGCGAAGTCTCTTGTCAACAGTTGCTTACTGAACAGAGCAAAGAGTTCTCTTTTCTCTTTTGTCCAGCATAACACCATGGAGTCTTTGTTAGAGCGAGGCGAGAAGCTTGATGACTTGGTGTCCAAATCAGAAGTACTGGGAACACAGTCCAAAGCCTTCTATAAAACTGTGAGTAGCTGCTGCCTGACTCTCCTGGGCTTCTCCCACGGGGCCGTTGTAGCTTGTTTCTTCTGATATTCTGTACTATGGTCAGACCCTTCTTCATTCATTTAATTAGGGTGGATATGGATTTCAGTCCTTGGGGCGTGGGAGCCTAAGACAAACTTCACAGGCCCCCATAACAGCAGCAAGTTCACTCAGGCAGTTTATCTTCTCTGCTTCTGAGGCTGCACATTGCTGGTTTCTGAACCCACATTGATTCCAGTTCTTATGATCAGGAGTTTGTCCTCCTTCCTCTGTGGCTAAGCAGTTGGGCAAAAGTCCTTAAAATGCCAGCAGCTCCCCTTTCTGAGGAGGTCCTTTTTCCCTTTGGAATAGCTGTTTTATTGGCAGGATGGCTCTTAAAGACTGCCTCTTTTCTTTTGGAACAGTACTCATGTCTCCCCGAGCGGATGTGGCACTTTTGACCCATTATTGAATAGTAGTAGAGATGAGTCTCCCTAGCCTTTGTACACATACTTTTGTGTGCACACTGGAGAGGTCAAGTGGGGTTAGGAGGGCAATCTAT
The DNA here is from genome assembly GCF_001458135.2 of Marmota marmota marmota. Taxonomy (NCBI): domain Eukaryota; kingdom Metazoa; phylum Chordata; class Mammalia; order Rodentia; family Sciuridae; genus Marmota; species Marmota marmota. The sequence goes on from NW_026000153.1 coordinate 19,612,231, forward strand.
GACCAGAAAGCAAGAGAGAAAGTATAACAGCCATCTCCACAAACATGAGTAGGACCACATCTGTTCTCTGGAAGATCATGTTCTGGGAAGAAATGCTACCAACATGGTCAGATAGTGTTATTGGAAGACAAGAGTGGAGGAAATTGAGCCGATCCAATTTGCATTGTTGGTTTTTTGCTTGTACCTTGCGTAATAGGAATTTTATCCACTTTTTGATAGCATTAATAGGGTGTGGGGGGAAAAAAAAGAGGTAAGGATCCCAGACTGGAAACTTTGTGGTTGTGGACTACTGGTGGCAGCTTCCCTTGAGACCTTGAGGACAGTCCTGGTATATCTTTTCTTCCGTCCCTTTTCATATTAGTTTCTCTGTTAGACTGCTGCAGAGTCTCATCTGCCACTCCTGACAACTGCCAAGATTGGAACCCCTGCCTTCCTCAGCACCCTTCAGTTCCCTTTGTTTCTTTCAAGGCCCGGAAACAAAATTCATGCTGTGCGATCATGTGATGCAGCCCATGGAGGCCGGCACTGGATCGTCCATCACTCATATCAGAACTGCAGTCCTGAGGAAGAAGAGATGTCCGAGAAGAGGACCTGGAGCTGTCCAGACTGGTCATTTTTATTTTGGAGTTTCCCAGAAGAAACAAGGGACAGTGGAAGGGTGGGGGAAATTCAAGTTCATATGTCTGGTTGTGATTTTTAGAAAGAATTTGAGGCCCTCAAAGGTGTATTTTTGGGAAAACGAAACCATAAACTCTGAGTGGCTCCCATAGGTGCTGAAGGGCTCATTTTCAGCTAACCCCAGAAGGCTCTATGGGAAGAAATTTAGAGCCAGCTCTTTTTTGATCCTCAGTATGCCTCTGGATTTCATTTGTGCATTAATGATATTAACTCTTCAATAAGTGGGGTGGGGGAGGGGTCCCTGATGATAGGGCTGGGGTGGGCAGAATTTGAACACTTGGGGAAAGCCTCTCCTGGGGCACCATGGGAATGGGGGTGAGCCTGCTTACCACAGTGGCCAGAGTCAGGTGGTAGGCCAGCAGTTTAGGCCTAAGGCCTGTGTGGGGGCAATGATTACTAAGTCTCACAAATTCTCAACCTGTTGTTTAGCTTGTCTTTCTGTAAGGATTGGCTTCCACCAAGGGCAGGACCCATCTAAATACCTTCTACCCCGTACTATAAAGTTGACTTGTGGGAGGTGTTTGGAAGGGGCTGAGATAGACAAGATGTGAAGATTGTGGCTCTGCCATCCAGCAGGCTGGAGTTAGGCTCAGGAAAGGGGGCTCTTGTCCTGGTATTAGCATGGTCATCTGGTAGTGCCCGTCTTCAGGGGAAGATCCACACACCGGTGCCCTCAGCTGCTCAGCATGGAGTCATAACCCGCCTTGACTTGGAATTTGACTTTGAACATTAGTATCAAAGTGGTGGGTGCTGTAGACTTTCAAAACTGGTTTTTATTTGCCTCTTCACTACAAGACTGTCTTGGCAATTGCCTGGGGCCTGCCTGTCTAAATAAGTCTTTCCTGTGGATACCAGGAGGAGGTGCCAGCAGCCTGATGCCTCCCAGCACCCACCTGAACTTCCTATGGTGGGAATTATACTGACCTGACTATGAGGCCTTCTCCTGGTCAGAGGCAGCTACGGGATTGGTCTGAACTGGTGCCCGCAGGAGCCACCTTGACCTTGAGGCCCATCTCCGGAACCAGGCTGGAACAGTCCAGGGGGTGGGCCTAGGATGTGCTAAGTACCAAACCGCTTCTTCATGCCCCACTGTGCTCAAGCTCAAGATGCCTGCTCAGAGTACACCAGGGGTTCCTGTCCTAACAGAAACCTTTGCTGGAATGATACCATCTACAAGTATTGAATCAGTGTCATCTCATCCTCAGGAGCCTTATTATGAGTTTGCCCTGCTGCTCTGAGAGCCTGCATGTGGGTGTGGGGTGGGTGGCAGGGTGGGATCTGCTGTGTGTTTTGAGATCCCTATTCCAGTTTGGTTTACCAGCCATAGCCCTTTTTCCTCTGGGCACTACGGTTTTCCCCGTGGAATGGCCTGCCTGTGTTTTTTTCCTACTCTCGTAGACATCATCAGTCCAGGACCCCCTGAAAGACACAGATCTAGCCTGTGTCCTGGTACCTGAAGTGGAGTGAAGTGTGCCTGGATCCCAAAAGAAGAAATAGGATGGTTCCTCTTTCCCCTTCCTGCTCTGGAGGATATTAGGAAGTAGTGTGGGTAGGTGGAAGAGGTGTGAGATTGGGGGAAGAGGAAGGGAGACTGGCCCACATTTGGCTGCCCTTCAGCAGGAAGGCAGGAGTGGGTGACTCGGATGGCTCACCCCACATTCCCCTGCTCTCTGTTATGTTCTAATGTTAAATCATTTGGCAAGAGTGTATTTTAATAACTACTGCCTAACTTCTGTGTTCTGTTTGAGAGGTTCCTGTCTAGATAAAGTTGTCTTTTGAAACTACAAAGTGGTCCTGGTGCTCTGTTTTTCAGCTTCAGAGGGTACCCTTTTTTCCAAAGCCCAGCTCAGCCTCCAGGGAGAGAAGCCAATGGCTATGTACCTGGGGGTCCTAAGATCTTGTCCAGAAGAGGCAGGTCCAGGCCCAGTGCCTTAACCTTTCTCCACACTTTTCTATCAGGGACCATCCCCCCCACCCCGCTTTTTTTTTTCTTTTCCCTTTTTTGCCATTAACCAGGTGAGGGAGCCCTGGAGTAGAAGCCCTATTGCCTCTGGTCTTAACTCTGACCAGGGAGCCTAGCTGGGGAAAGCTACTTTTTAGCCTCAGAGCCCTGGGGAGGAAACTAACTGGCCCAGGCCTTGCGTCCCTTTGAGAGGATCTGAGAACACTCAGTTTACTACCCAGCACAAGTGGAAACTACAGCAGGACATGGGGAATCCTCCCTGAGGAGCAAAACTGAGCTGCAGGTTTGGATGTGAAGATTGAGAGTCATTTCAGCTGCTGATCATTGGAGTTCTGAGGCCTCTGCCTGTCCTGGAAGCAGCCCTGGACTCAGTGTCCCTTATCAGAGGACCTGTCATAGCTTGGGGTAACCTGAGCCTGAAGGGGAGGGGGCGCTGGGGATGCAGCCCAGTGGTAAAGCTCCCTTGGGTTTAATCCCCAGTTAAAAAAAAAAAAAAAAAGTGAAATGCCTCATTGGCATCCCTGCCTGTAGTGCTTAGTGGTTAACCCCAGGGTGGTTAGCCCTGGGTGCTATCCCTAAAATTCCATCAGAGCTGCCCTGCTGGCATCTTGCAAAAAGGCCTCAGGAATAATGCATGTTGGAGGCTCAGGATCTGTAGTGTGCTGCAGCCTTCCTGAGGAAGGCCTGGCCTGGAAAGGTTCCTCTGATTACAGTGATAAACAAGCAAAGCTCTAGATACTATGTCATCACTGCACCTGCGGGTACTGGCCTAGATCTTTTTTGCACTGGCTCTTGGGATCTGCCTCCTGCTTCTCATACCTGGGAGCTTCTGACCAGGTATAGCACACAGGTCCAATAAGCTGACATCAAGGGCATCTTCACTGAGCAAGGGGGTCTGTAACAAAATGCTTAGTGAAGGAGATAACTGGAAGCTTTGGCCAGTTCTGGGGATCCCTTAGGATCCCCGTTCCTACTGGACAAGATTGATGGTATAGGGCCACTGGTCTTATCAGAAATTCCTTGGAGCCAGAAACAGTGGTGCATACCTGTGATCCTAGTTATTCAGGAGACTGAGGCTGGAGGACCCTGTGTTCCATAGGCCAGCCTGGTCAACTTAGACCCCTGTCTGAAAATTAAAATGTTTAAAAAGGGCTGGGGATGTAGCTTAGTGGTAGAGCTCTTTTCTAACATGCACAAAAGGTCCTGGGTTCAACCCTAGCACCACACACACAGACGCACAAAGTTACCTGAACCCAAGGATAGGTGTGTTTGGTATCTGGGATTGTTTTGAAGCCAATACTTCTGTCCTAGAAAGCACAAGTTATAAGGAACAGGGCAGCAGGGACAGGCCATGGGATGCAGAAATAGAGGGGAGTGGAAACGAAGATGTGTGTGGAGGACCACAAGGACTATCCAGGGTGTGTCCGGGAAACAAGAGGGCTCCAAGGCAGAAGAAAGATCCACAGAGCTCTGGAGGCACAGGTCAGGGTTGGTGTTTCTGAGGCAGGCTCTGGCAGACTTTTCACCTGAGACATAGGCTATAGCTGGAAACTGAAGGACAGCTTGGGGACAACCTGGGAACATGAAAGGCCTGGCAGAGTTTTCACTGAAAGGGGTTTGCTCTGTGCTTAGACTGGAGATGTAGGGCTAAGGCCTGGGAGCCTTTCCTCTTTGCACCCAGGTCAGCCGACAGACCCTCAGCACCTGCTGACCCTGGAGGCCCATGGCTGCTCCTGGGTTGTCTCCTGGCATCCCTCTGCTCCCACCACTCTAGATCTCTGACCTGGACTCCAGGTTGTAATCTCTGTATGAAGCCTCCTGACTACAGTAGTTGCCTGATGTCCATGCTGGTCTGAGTGTCAGCTGTCTGCATAATCTATGGGAATAGAGCATGGCTGTGGCAGGCACATGTCCTCACACCCAGAATAGCCCATGTCAAATAGCATGGAGGCATAAGGAGAGACCGAAGGGGACACTCAGGGATCCTGGTCTTAGGGCTCCTTCCTGCCTAGAGGCTGCCCTTCCTGGCCTCATCTGTGTAGGCCACTGGGGTAACTAGAGAGGTCAGGGCATTGGGGATGGAGGCCTTTTGGTTCCAGTGTCTGAGGTGGACAGCCTGGAGCCCAGAGGACTTGAGAGACCTAGACACAGGGGTGAAGACAGCTGTTGCTATGACCCACTAGCCACCCTAGAGGGACATAGGGCCTCATCCCTCTGCAACATCAGGGGAGGGGCCTGAGCCAGGTCAGGGCCAGGGAGTGGATGTGGGTCTATACTGTGGGGCAAGGGGTTGGCAGGGTCCCAACATAAAGCACCCAGCTGCAGTTGAAGCAGTTTGTCCTGTTTTTCTTTTATTTGCAGTTTCCCGAGACAGAACAAAATAAGAATAATTTTTGTACACCTACAAGGCTCAGAAAGAAAAGACAATGAAACTCAGCAAAAAGAGAGAAGAGGAAGGGGCCGCCAGCACTGCAGGCAGTGACTCCCTGCAGCACTGGCCAGCGGCCAACGCCACCACCCGCAAACACCTAGCTAGCAGAGCAGGTGTGTCCTGCTCTTTAGAGAGGGTCATGCAAAAGAATTATCCCCCAGAAAAAAAAAAAATCCCCAAATTATCCCAGACAGGCAGCTCCGTGGAGATAACAAGGTGAGTGGGAGAAATGGGGAGGAGGCCCCAGGACGCCAGGGTGGCCGGCCGCGGGGCTGCACGCTGTCCATGGCAAGCCCTGCCGCTGTCCTGTGGCCTGAGCCACTCGCGCGGAGCCTGGCAGATGTTTACCCTGTGTCCATGGATGAGGACAGCTGTCCTGGGCACAGTATGGACGAAAGGTGGTGTCCACTGAGTGTCCATGGGTGGGCAGTCCCCTTGGAGTTTAGGATCCTGTGTCCTGTCCCCCACTCTGTGCCCCTCCCTTGACTTGATTTGTGGGGGAAGATAAAGAAAATCCTTGTTGAAAAATGACGTGAATTGAAGGTGGGCAGCATTGGGGTGGAGGCTCTTGCACCTCTGCACTCAAGGCTCCTACCCACTCCTACCAATCTGGCTTCAGACCCACCTTCCCTGGCCCAACTGCCCTGGGACTCTGTCTTTAGCCTTGCCGTGGCACCCACCATCATAAGGGGCCGGGACCACCTCACAGTGAGCCCAGGCAACTATACCTGGGAGCACCACCGGCCCCTGGAGGCAGCACATTGTCCCTAGGGATCCTCCCTCCACCCATCAGTGTCTAGCCCCACACCCATACATCTTGCCCCCAGCCTAACCTCTTTAGGCTGCATCCCTGGCCCACCACCACCCTTGGCCTTCCACGTGCTCCTGGACGGCTCCCACAGAGACTTCTGCTCCAGGCCCAGGTAATGAAAGTACTTCTACGTCAGCAAACAACTACTCAGATCCCTGCCCAGGCAGAAGCCCAGCACCTTCTTACCCCTCTTTCAAACTTGCTGTGTCATTCAACCCAGCCCTGAGCCCCGCAGTTCCCCATCTCTGCAGATGCAGCCTGGCCTGCTCCCAGCATCCATTGTCCATCAGGGATTCCAGACCCACAGTCCTTGGTAAGGTCTGCTCCCAGCTGCCCAGGCTGAGGGAGGGCCATTGTTGTTCTGCTGCTGGCCAGCAGGGAAGGGACAGGTGCTCCAAACAACAGGGAGGCCAGCCTTTGGCTGATTCCCCTCTCCACAGCTGGACAGATCAGAGCTGCAGCCAAAGTGTCCTCTTGCCAGGCACAAGGCCTGGAGGCAAATTTTACCCTTCCACACCTCACTCCCCAAAGGACCAGAGCTGGAGCCCAGGGCCCTTGAAGCTTCTCTGGTAGCCTTGGGGGCGGTGGTCTCTTGCACGCTCAAGGGGCGAGGGGCTATCCATGCTGGATAGTGACTTGAGGAAGCCCACACCCAGCCCTTCACAGGGATGAGGGAAGGGAAGGGAAAGCAGGAACAGCAGCAACTCTCAGGCACGACTAGCGGGAAAGGAGGCAGCCCAGTGGCCCCACAACCCTCCCCAAGACACCTGACACCACAACAGCCAGGCAGCACACACAGGGCCCATGCGTTGGCGGGAGGATGCAGATGCCTGAGGTGTGGGGTGAGTGCGATACCTACAGACTAACACCGTTCAGCACGCGTGGGGGCCTCGTGGGTATGTTCATGCCCCAAGGGCTCCCCAAGGCCAGGAGCGAAACGGACACACGTGGAGCTTGGGTGGGGAGCGACCCCACAAATGCCAGATTTTTACAGCTTTTCCTTTCTTTAGTTTTTTTTTTTTTTTTCCTTTCCTTTTCCCATTTCATCCGATGTCAAATTTTTTTGAGTGGTTGTCGTTGTCGTCATCTTATTTTTAAAAACAAATCACGTCTGGTCTTGTTTTCTGCAGACACAGGCACCAGGGGAGGGGGCGAGGCAGACACAAACATGCGACAGGCAGGCCGTGCGCCCAAGGGCGGCCGGGCTCCAAACACCAACTCTGTCCGGTGAAACAGGCGCAGCTCTGAAACAAGGGGTGGGTCACCTTCCTCAGCACCCCACCCCTGTACCAGGCCCCCAGGCTTTGCTGTCTACAAAGAGGGCCCCCACAGGGAGTGGGCAAGTTAATGTTCACAAATGGGCCTGGCTGCGAGAAGGCTCCAGGCTCAATTACTACCTAGGCGTTCGCCCCTGTGCCTACCACAGGTGATCCCCATCTTAGGTGCTGATGAGTGGCGCTAGGGAGCCCCTCCACCATGACCCACCAAGTTCTGGCCTGCATGGCTTCTCCAGCCTCATCAGTTTCCAGCCTTCAGGGTGTGCCCTGTGACACTGCTGGCCATTGTCCCCAAGGGCCACTCACCTCACTGCAGTGGGGCCACAGGTGCTCCCGAGCAGTGGAAGTGCACATTCTGCCACTTGCCATCACGGCGGTGCCACACACGTGTCTCTTCGGACTGGCTGGTACGGGGCCGGCCCTGCCCGTCGATGTACTGTGTGAGGCGGATGTAGGCGATGCAGGCTGCGTCCTCACCAATGACGTGCACATGTGGGTTCAGGATGGTCGTGTGAATCGGCTTGCTGTTCTTGGCCAGCACTGCAGACAGGTGGGGACTCGGCACTGAAGATAACTGGTCCCTCCAGCAATTCCCCCACTCTGCATGCACTATAATCCCCCCTCCACCTCCAGCATCTGACTTGCACACCTGGCTCTCTGCCCCCACCACCTTGGCTCCCCTTCGTGGGGATGATTCCATAGTTGGCCACAGCCCTGCCCCTGACTGAAGCACTTCCTTGAAGGTGCTACCCCCTCATGCCCACCCCAGTTTCCTCACTCACGGTTCTCAAAGTAGAATCTGTGGAAGTCCATCCCTTCGACCAGGTTGCCTAGAGCTTCAGGCTCAAATGAGGTCAGGCCTGGGTCACAGATTTTCCTGGGGGGCAAACCCAAGTGAGGAGGGGCCCAGTTTTCCATCCTCCTCAACAACCCCCCCACCCCAGCCCCCCAGAGACTCACGCATAGGCTTCAAAGTCACCATTGTTGACGGCCTCAATGAGCTGCTCTGTGGTTTTGATAATCTCCTGCTTCCGGGCTGCAGGAAAACACTGGGATGACCACTGGGCACTGAGGTGGGGGGCCTGGGTGGAGCTTGAGCTGCAGGCTGTATCCATGTGGCGGCTCCCACCCTGGTTTCTGCTTCTGGTTTCTAGAAAGGACTCCCAGGCCCTGGCACCTGTGCCCAAACTGTCCTGATCACACCACTCCCTCCACAGTCATCAATGGCTTCCTCATTTCCAAGTGCAATAGCTCTATCTCATTTTTCTTTAAATGTTTTTAAATGACAGAAATACTTCATCTATATAACAAAATGTCTGAAAAATGCAGAAAGAGGGAAAAAAAGCCCTTTTCACAACTCGCCCCACAATGGTCCTCCTATCTCCATGGGTCCTACCTGGGCTTTCCTGTAACTTCCACCCTGACTTATCTGCCTGCTCCATCTTCCACCTGTGCCATGTTAACTTAGTAGTTCCTTCCCCCAACAACTCTTTGGCAGCTGGTAAGAGTGGTGGGTTACTAGGGGTCAGCACCAGGCAGGAGCAGCCATCAGCAGACTCAGGGAGTGACTCCAAGGTCCCTGGAGGGTGAGGGGCTCCTGAACAGACTAAGGTACAAGATGGTCCACAGGAAAAAATATGCAGTCTCTGGCTACCCCATATCCTGCTTTTCCCTGGAAGCCACAGCCTATGGCTCTGCCTATTTATTATCCTAGTCCTGGGCTGGAGCCCTGGCAGACCCTTCTACCCCAACTGGCCTTAAGTCTGCTACTTCTCCTGGCTGACACTTCTCCTGGGTTCTGGCTCTAGGCTTCTAGACAGGCTCCCTAACCTCTAGGGCAATAAACTGGAAGCCCCTTTGCTACTTTAATTACAGTTTATTGTAAACTTTTTAAAGATGAAAGAAGCAGACAATAATATATCCCATGGCAGGGCTGCCTGTCACCATTCTTGCAGCACCTCTGGGACACAGGGGAACTTGTACCTGGGAGGCAGGGAGGAGGGCTAAATCCACCACTGCAGAGACACTGCCTGCTACATGGCAGCCCACGTGTGACCACATGTGCTGGCAGAAGGCATCTGTGTCTGCTTGCGAAATATGAGCTATCCTTGCTTGGTCCCTGCAGCACCTGGCCAGTGAGGGCAGAAGTTGCTCAATGGCACCTCTGAGGAGTTGGATGCATTCATGTGTGAGAATGTGCATGTGTGCACACACATGCTTGTGCATGCAGGCAAACATGTATACCTGTGTATGAGTGCATGCATGTAGCAGTCATGCAGTGTGCATGTACACAATGCTACATACAATTACACACCTGCATGTGTGTATGTGACACAGTGCATATGAGTGCCCATATGCTGTGTCTGTGGGTACATGTCCATATGTGTGCACATGCATGCATGTTTGTAATCTGCCCGTATCTTGGAAAGGCCCTCTCTCCTGACCCAGCTGTACTTGTGCCATCATTCTGGTTCCATTTCTTGCCTGGCCTTGTGTCTAGATCATATCACTGTTTGTGTTCAGGGTAGTCTCACAGCAGGTGCCTAATCCCGCTACTCACACAATCAATTCTAGAAAGCTGGTCTCCAGGAGGAGTGGGTTGTGAGTTCCAGAAACCCTTTCCCCTCCAGTTCCTGTTCCCAGTCCCACATCTATATGCCCAGCTCTGGGAGAGTACCAGGGCTCTGTTCCAAATGTGCAACAGCTATTCAGGTCCTTAACATCTGGACCCCACCAGGGTTGCAAAATTCTAAGTGCCCATCACGCCCCACTTCACCTATTCTTTCTGGAGGTGGCTCAGAGCTTCAGGTCTGAGCTCTCCTGAACCTGCAACCAAATTCTTCCCCTGTCCCAGAGCCAGGCTCCCTGGGCTGTCGCCCCTGCCTTCCACTGCCCAGCACCTCCTGACACTTGATAATCCCCTTTTGAACAGAGCTTCTAACAGAGTGAGCTGCCCTCCTCCTGCTGCTATGCCCTCAGCACAGGGCAGAATCTGACTGGAATGGAGGACATTGTTTTGTTTCCAGTGGGCTTTGATTCTATAGTCACCTTATACTGTGGTAAGTGGAACCAATCTTTCATTTGAGGAATATAGTTTTAAACAATCTATAATTAAAAATGGGAGTCAGTGTAAAGAGAAAATGTTAAGTAAGCAGAAGAGGAGGTCCATGGTCATAGCACCAGTCAAGAGGCAGTAAACAGGGTCTCAGAGTTGGAAACAGGATCTGCTGGGAGAGCCTCCTGCCCATTCTACAGGTAAGGAAGCTGAAACCTGTGAATTGGGGCCAGACACCTCTTACCCTGAGGAATGGCTGCTGCTTAGATCCCCATACAACCCAGCCCACTCTGTCTTCCCAAATAGCTTGTGGGTACTTTTGAGTTCTTGATGTCCAGGTCTCTGGAGAAGGAAACCACCCATGAGGGAGGGAGCAGGGCGCTCAGCATGAAGGGACGCCTGAGGCATGATGCCTGCAGCTGAAGACAAGATGCCCTGTCCCCAACAACTCAAGAAGCTCAAGTGGTGGGCAAGGTATGGCCTGGGAGGGTTTTCCCCAGCCCAGTGTGAGCCAGGGCCTCACGCTACCTGCAGCTCTCTTGCAGGAAGCCAGCAGCCTAGGGAACCCCCTCGTATCCAAGTGGGGCTGGTGTAGAATCTGACCCCAGCTGGCTCAGAGCCCTGTCCTTCAGAATCAGCAGTGGTGGGAGGCAGGACAGCTGCCCTGGGATCAGCGTGGATCAGCCTGCCTCATGCATAATCCCCGATTAGGGGGCTAGGCCTGGGGTGCAGGGAGTACCCGGGTGGGAGGGTCTGGCCTGAGGTGGGCCAGTGGCACCTGGCTATTCACAAACTAATACAGCTGTGGGCACCTTCTCAAGAAAGGGGGGAGATTCGAAACCTGGCTGCAGAATGGCATGGAGCTGGCACTTGGTGCCCTCCTCCTTCCACAGACTTCTTTCCCTGCACTTTGCCCAGCCCTGCCCAGTTCCTTCCAGGGTGGCCAAACAGACCCTTTCTTGTAGCCCTTCCTCCTCTAGCCAAGTTCAGAACAGACCCTAAAGGAACAAGTCTATGCAATGGTCCCTCAGGTGATCCAGCCATTCAGTTTCCCCACAGGCCCTTACCTAGAATAGCCACCCAGCTAACTGTACAGACCCCTATGGAAGCCCCCCTTTCTGGCTTGCCCTCCATAAGGGCAGCAGGACTCCTTAAAATCAGATGAGATGCTGCAGAAATAAATGCAAAAGGGTGCCGATACTCCCAGAAGCCCCACTTTGTGCTCACCCCAGTGCCTTTCCTATTTGCCTCCCTCATGAGCTTTAGATGCTGTCCACCCCACGATTGACCCCCAACCCCCTCACCAGCAAGAACCTGGCCTCTTGCCTCAGCACCTCATCTCCAATCCCTCCAGCTGACCTGGAGCCCCTTTGAGACTGCAGGCTGCATACCCCCACCCTCTGTAGGTCTCTCTGTCTCCTCTACTCTGCCCCAGACACCTGCAGCAGTCCCCCAAGGCTGGCCTGCAGAGGATTAGGGAGGTGGGTGGCCCCAGGCCCCACCTATCACAGGTACTCACCCAGCCACTGCCCTGCCATGCCGAGCCCCTGGCCCGGCAGCCTCTTCTCTGAGAGCATCTCAGCACCACCCCCAACTCTGTGTCTCCCTAGAGGCAGGGGTGGTGGTGGCTGCAGCCCTGGGATGTCATCCATCCCTGTAAGCGATACTGGCCGGCAGTCAGCAGACAGACTGGGGAGGCCGCCCAGTCTGCGCCTGTCTCTCCCGCCCTCTCTTGCCCCTGGCTAGCCCTCAAGTCTGCTCCCTGATGTCCAGCTGGGCAGCTGGAATGCCAGAACTTTTCAGTACCCAGGACTATGTTCTTTTCCTGCCATACTATCCACACAAGTCCACCTTCATCAGAGTGCAACCTGTACAATGTGAAGGGCCCTGGCCAAAGAATGGACCCTCTGCCTCTTGCATTGAAGATCAGCACTGCAAGGGCAGCTGCCCACTTTATTTTCCCATCAGAAGAAAGCTATGGCCCACAGGGTAGTGCACAGGTTAGCAACAAACATGTCATTTGGAATGCTTTTCCTATATGCAGGCAATCATATGCACATGTGTGCGCGCGCGGGCACTTGTGCACACACATGCACACCCGCACGCACACATGCATACACACATACTTCATGACCATAATTTGAATTTTATGAGGCCAAATGACTTCTTTATGTGCTTAAATGCAAATCTCCATGACCCAGTAGAGGGACCCTGTGTCCCCCATGTCTCCAAAAGCTAGGCCTTCCCAGAGCCAGGTTGGTGACACACCACAGCAGGGGCTCACCCCCTTTGAGCCCTCCAAACAGCTTCCAGGGCCACTCAAAGTGCTACTTACACGGGGTGGGCAGGGGGCCAGGGAGAGTCGGAGATGGGCAAGGTGGGGGGCCCACTGGCAGGGAGCCCTCAGCTTCTGGGGTACCTGAGCCCCTCCTCACCGAGTTGAGGATGTCAGAGATCCTGGGGGCTGAGTGGAACAGACAGACGTGAACACAGTGGGGTGAGGGGACATGCAAGAGAGAAAACTATGGGCTGAGAGCCAAGCCAGAGGGGGAAGACAGGGAGATATAGGAGGATGGAAGGCAGACATAGGGGGATGTGTGGGGATGTGGGAGGACAGAAGGAATGTGGGGAGCTGGCTCCAGAATGAACCAGGATGCCTTTGTCTGTCCAGGTGGGCTGAGCTGGAAGCTGCTATGGGCAGAGGGTGCCCTCCAAGGAGAGGCAACCTGGCCCAAAGGAAGCCAGAGGATATTTCTTCGTGTAACTGGCCCTTGGGAAGGGCTTGATATATGGGAAAAAATGGATGAGGAAGGGAAGGGAAATCTTTCTTTCTTTTTGGTACCAGGGATTGAACCCAAGGAAGCTTAACCATGGAGCCACATTCCCAGCCATTTTTTATATTTTATTTAGAGACAGGGTCTCACTAAGTTGCTTAATGCCTCATTGAGTTGCTGAAGCTGGCTTTGAACTTGTGATTCTCCTCCCTCAGGCTCCTGAGCCACTGGGATTACAGGTGTGTACCACTATAACCAGCTAGGGAAGGGAAATCTAAGAGGAAGCATGATCTTGGCCCATGTGGACAGCACAAGTCAGTAAAGGCTAAGCCTTTATGTCATATCTCTTTGCCTATAAACTGTGGGGACCCTGACTGGGATTCCAATTTCAGCACATTCCTCAACCCTCCACCCCTTGCTGAGGAAATTGTGCTCTGGGCTTGAGGGTACATTGGAAACCAGAGGCATCCCTGGGAGTAGGCTCCTGGGCACTGTGGCAGGGCAGGGTGAACCAGATGTGAAGTCAGCAAGGCTGGAAAATTCTCAGCAGAGATTGCCTGAGGGGGCAAGGAGGGGCCAGGCCAACTGCCCAAGTGTAGGACAGCCCTTCTGAGAGAGAGGCCTAGAGCTGACAGCGAGGTGGGCGGCGAGCAGGTGGGGAGTAGGGAGTAGGAGATGAGCCACAAAGACGGCTGGGTCCCTGGAGGCAGAAGCCAAGTAGCTGCCTTGCTGAGTTAGCGCATGTGCCCCCAGGAAGCCCAGCCAGGCTGGATACCCATTGGGCATCCTGGCCTGGGGAGAGCTGGGCCGTGCACAGCAGGTGCAGGAAGCTGTGAACGCTGGCCATTCGCAGTGAGCCCTCAGCAGGAGAGGCAGCAGGCCTGGAGGCCACTACTTACACGGGGTGGGCAGGGGGCCTAGGAGACCCGGAGACAGGCAGGGTGAAGGCCCTGCTGATAGGGGCCCCTCGGCTTCTGGGGTTCCTGAGCCCCTTCTCACCGAGTTCAGGATGTCAGAGATCCTGGGGGCTGGGTGGAACAGACAAGACATGAACACGAGGCAGACAGACGCATGAGAAGATGGCAGAGCCGAGAGGAGGGAGGAAAGTAGGGCCCTGGGCTCAGACTTCCCACATGAAGGCTATCTCAGCAGCAAGAAGTCCCCAGAATGGGGCAGAGAGTTAACTGGGCTATTCTTGGAGATCATGGTATCAAGACCTGACCCTTCAAAGCCTCCAAGACTGCCCAGAGGCAGGCTGTGAGCAGGAAGGTAGGCTGGGACAGTTTCCCCATAGACAGAGACCTCTGGCCCTGGCTTATATGGAGGTGGCATTCACTGGGCAAAGGCAGCTCTGGGAGCCTGATGTAGAGGCCAAGGGCTGAATCAGGCTGGAGCCATTGGTCCAAGCTCAGTCCCCCCCACTTGGTTCTTGAGTAGCCCTTCAGAGAGGATTGCCAGGCCCTTCAAAGTGATCCCGGCAGCAGCAGGGCCCGGGCTACTTACATGGGGCTGGCAGGGGGCTAATAGGAGTTGAAGATGGGCAGGGCAGGGGCCCCTCAGCTTCTGGGGCTCCCGAGCCTCTCCTCACCGAGCTTAGGACATCAGTGACCCTGGGGCCTGGGGTGAACAGAGGAAGGTGGGTAGGCGGCAGGCACTTAGGAAAGGGGGCAGCAGAGGCCCCATAATGGGCTAGAAAGGGGAGGAGGGAGGTTATCACTGAACCCCAGACCACTGCTGGGAGCTGGAGGGTGAACAGAGGTGGGTGAGGAGGGTCATCTTTTGGGGCCACCCACTAGGGTCAGGAAGCCTCATTTGGTGGCCCCTGGCCAGGACCTGTAGAATCAGGAAGTGGGAATGACAATCACCACAAGGCATTGTGGCCACTGGGCCTGTCCTGGCTGAGGTGAGAGAGGCCCAGTGGTCCTGTTCTGCAGCCCCAGGACCTGCCCCATATTAGTTTCCTGCCTTGTCTCTGAGCCTTATCCTGTCCCCCTTGTCCTCTTCTATCTCTCTGCAAAACTGAGGCTCAGCCACCTTTGTTATTGCCCCATGCTGAGGGCACAATCTTGAACAGGGAAGTATGAGTGGTCTTCATACTGCTGACTTCAGGGCCTGTTTCAATCTGTGGGGGAACGACATAGATGTCCACTGTCCTGTGTCAAGGGTCCAAAGCCCTATGCTTACCTCACTCTGAAGCTTGAGGGACATTCAGGAATAACATCACAGCTGGATGGGGCGGGTAGGATCAGAACCCCCATCTGACCCCTGGGGCTATCCTAAAGGGCAGCTGATGGACTATGTAATAGGTAGCCTGGAGTGCTACCAGGCTACTTCTGGGGAGTTGGACAAGGCAGAAGAGAGGCTGGGGGACCACTCGATGGTGCCAGGTGCCTTGTGGTCTTTGGGAGGAACACACAAGGCTGTGCTCTGCAGGAAGAGCTTTGGGATCAGGGTATAACACTGAAGCCCACCACAGGGAGGGGGGATGCTCCCAGGAAACGAAGCATGGTTCAGTCACCCAGCCACTCACCAGTGCAAGATGGACGGAATCACAAGCTTAAGGAACTTTAAGAGAAGAACAACATCTTGAGCAAATTCTACCCTCATACTTGGTCCCCCATGGGAACTGAGCTCCTGGCTCCCAGAACAGAACAAGCCCCAATTCATGGCCATGGCTTCCTCACTTAGACAGGGTACTTGAGAAGCCTGGTGGTGGTCTCAAAGCTGCTTCTTGTCCACACTGGGCAGCCTCTAACACCAGGTCCTAAGCTGCTGTGTTGTAGGACACTGGACCCCCTGAAGGCTTATCCACCCCAAAGAGTAACCCAGCATGGATGGGCTAGGTCTCTGGCAGGTACCTTTAGCATCTTCATCCTCTATGGTTGTGTTGGTGCTGTCAGAAGATTCCTGAGGAAACACGGGAGGTTCAGGTCAGGATGTGATTGAGGATAGAAGGGATACAGCCAGCAGTGGGATTAGCCAAGGGCTCTGGGTCAGGCCTGCGGTGGCAGGCCTTGGGGCCCCCCAAATCTCATGGAGCAGTAACTGGAGGAGAAAGCTCCCTTGCCTGTGCAGGAGCCCTCTCCAGGCCTCATCCTGTCCCACCATAAGCAGCATCCATCCACATCCCCAACAGCAAGGGCCTTGACTTCCCTTTTCCCAGCGAGACTCCGGGATGCTTAACTGACTGTCTAATGAGAGGAACCGGCATTTTGAAATTTCAAGACTTAAAACACAAGGTGATTTTTCTAACTCCTGGTGATGTGCCTGGGCATTTGACATTTAGATGGAGCAACTTTCAGATTCAAGTCTCTTGGGGCCCCAGACAGAATATACCTGCCACCTAGCCCCTCCCCAGAAAAAAGTGAGATGCCCACCTGGGCCATCTGCCCCTCCAAATCCTGCCAGGCCCAGCCCTTCCCACCTCAAGTGTCTGCTGCCCTTCAGAGAAAAATAGTATCCAGATGCCTCATGTCTCCAGGGACCTTGCTGTGTTCCTCAGAAGGAATATAAATCTCATAGGTCCCTGAGGGACTACCCCTTGGTCTGGACACTGACTGGACTTTGCTCTGGGCCCTAGGCCCGAACTGGAGGTGTTCAAGTGTAGGATCATGGCTCACCTCAACCCAGAAAATGTTGTCTAGGGGTCCCTCACAGAGAAATATGATCCCTCTCCAGACACACAGGGCCCAAGGGGCACCCATTATCCAAGCGGAAGGAAGACAGGTCTTTGGTGCCTAGCACTGGGGATGCCCACAGCCTCTGGTCCCTGTCATGGGATGGTGTCTTCTGGAACCTTCAGAAGGGAATGGGGGCCTCATGGGGGCATTCTGGGGGTTCAGGGGAGCTCAGGTCCTGGCATAAGTCTGAACTGCTTGCTGGCATGGGTGCTGTACTGGAAAGGGTTCAGCCACCTGCCCATCCCTCCCACCACCACAGAGAGCCAGCCCCTTCCCCGGCCCCAGGTGATGACGCCAATGTGATGGAGCGGATGGCAGAGCAGAGAGGAGGGGGGGTCCGCTCAGCAGGAAGCACTGGGGCTATGCTAGGGATTGAGGGGTGGGGGGCAGCCAGAGGGGCAAGGACAAAGTTCCTGAGCCGTGGACCTGCCCCAGTGCCTGTAGTGGGAGGTCCCCTTGGAGCCTGGCTGAGAGCTGGCATGTGGTGACAGGGCACAGCTGTAAGATTTCTTCCCAGGGAAGCGCCTGGCGCTTCGTTTTCTGCTGTGGTCCCCAGGCAGGTGGGCCTGTGGGCTCTGCTCTGCCTTGGGAGTTCAGGCCACTGCACACCTGCCCTCCACTCTGGGCACAAATGCTTTCCCAGGTCACTGTCCAGACCCTCCTCCTGGGCCCGGCGCCTCCTGCCCGAGGAAAGGGTGAGGAGGAGTGAGGCAGCCGCAGTACCTTAATCCCGTCCACTGGGTTATGGATAACGGTGGTTTGAGGCTCCTATAGAAGGCGGCAGACAGAGGAAGGAAAGAGAGGGAGAGTGAGAAAGAAGGAAGCAGAGGACAGGGAGCCAGGGAGACAGAGGAGGAGTGGGCAGCGGCCAGAGTCCACCCAGAAAGAGTGCAGAGCAGAGGGGACAGGGATGGAGGCGACAAGTGGTCAGCGAGATGGCCCAATAGGGATGGAGGCAGCAGGTGGTCAGCGATGGCCCTCAGGGCAGTGGAGCAGGCTGGGGTCCGACCAACATGATGGAACCAACAGATCTTCCCAGGCTGGAGACGGCACCTGCCCTCCCGAGGGATGATGGAGCTCATGGAGGCCAAGAGAAGCTGCAGGTACATGTGGGCTCTGCCTCCAGGAGTCCTCCCCACCCTTTGCTGCCTGGACCCTCTGCCCCAGCGTGGGGGAGGCACAGGCTTAAAGATGCCATCAGGGTGGGAGTGGTACATGGGATGGACAGGGCCCAAATGGGACTGGCTGTGAGGCCGGTGTGTGAGCCACCTTGGCCACTGGGAGGACCTAGGTGGTGCCTGGCACCCTCTTGCCACAGCCCAACTGCTCTGAGCAGGTTCTCCACTGCCTGTACAGGACAGCTTTCCTCTCCTGAGGACTCCCCATGAGCTCAAGGGAACCATTTGGCAAAGGCAGCCTTCCTGTGGACAGTCTTGGGCTGTCTCCCAGAAGCCTGGCCTGAGGCCCATGGGGGATTCCAAGCATACTTCTAGCAAACTTAGGAGCCTATGGCCCAGCAGACTCCAAACCGCCCCTGGATAGTGAGTGTAAGCATATGGTGCCTCAGCAGGAGGCTGGTGCCCTCTGGCCACAACTCCACATCTCTGAGAATGCCAGCTATGAGATTTACCTGGACAGGAGCCCCCCAGGACAAAGAGGCCAGAGATGGTCAATACCACCTCAAGAAGCAGAGTGATACATAGTAGGGGAGTCAGCATCCCCACCCTTCCCCAGCAGGGAGCCCCCAGCCTCCCTTTCAGGCATCCATAGTCCAGCAGGGTACCTTAGTTTTGATAGGAACAGATGGGAGGGGCAAGCATACCCTGGATGCTGCTGGACATCTCACTACACCACCATGGCCCCCACCCCCATGGGACTCAGCTACACCCCTAAGCTGGGTCAACCTGTTGAGGGTGGCAGAGAAGCTGAGGGTGAGGTCCCTGGGGGGATGGGGAGCCATGGCAGTGCCCTTGTCTTCTGCCTCACCAGCTTCCTGAACAATCTCTTGCTGCAGATTCTTGGGGGGATGACTCATAAGGCAGCATAGGTGGGAGGACAGACCTCTCCTCTGTACCTATATCTCCGGACTCCAGAAAGGGGTTCCCGGAACAGCTCTGTACTGGCCTGAACCTGGGGCCCCTGACCAGTGGTTTCTCACTTGAGACCAAATCCCCCATCACTGCCCCCAGCAAGTGTGGGATTGGTCGGGGTAGGTGTGTGCTGTCAGAGACCAGCCAGGCTGGGTGGGACCCCACCTCACAGGGCCTCTCAGACAGTGGGTATGGGAGGGGCCAGGGGTTGAGGAGTTCAGTACCAGGGCAGCAGGAGGGAGGGTCCCTTTGGGGCTGGTGATGGCCGAACTGTTTTTGGTGCTGTTTGTCTGGGGCTGTGGAGAGAGAGGAGAGGAGTTATTAGGGAGAAAAAGGGTACCCACTTCCCCTCCCATGCTTATCAGGGTCTCTAAAGCCACAGCCTCAATGGCAGGAGCAGAACTCTAGGATCTGGGCCCCTAAGGCCAAACTGGCTCCTCACCTTGACTCCATCTGCCTTCTTGTTGAGTAAACTCTTGGCTGCTGCATTGGGAAGGAAGAAGGCATTGTTAGTGATGGACCCGGGTCTCCCTGTGGACCCAACCCTCCCACCTACCTCTGCCCTTTCCCCAGGAGTGAGGCCCAGGACCGGAAACAGTTGTGGCTTCGGCACATAGCCAAGCCCTGAGCAGCATCAGAACCTCCAGAGGGGGCTGGGCCACACTGCCCAGGGACCCCTCACCCCAGGATTGCCCCTTCCCCAGAATCTTCTGCAACCTTGGGGCTCCAACAGGGCACGGAGGAGCCTTCTAGCCCTGTGCCCCTTGGCTTTCAAGAGAGGGAGAATGTGGACTCCTCCCTTGGGGGCTGGCAGCAGGTTGGGGGTCGTGGGCAGCTGAGCAAGGAGGGAAGGTCTTGACCCCCACAGTTCACCATGTTCCCATCAGGGGTTCATCCCAGCCCAGGTATGTGCCCTGCTCAGACCCCACCCTTCTTTCTAACAATGGGACTCTGACCTCTCCACCAGTGTCCAAATGCCTTGGCCTTGCTGTCTTCCTGAACTGTCCCAGCAACCCTGCTTGTGGGGCCATTTCTTATTGGCACTCACTGTGGCCAACACCAGCCTTTTTGCCCACAAGCCCCAGCGGATGCCCAGGCCCAGCAGATGACCCTGTGACCCCAAAACTCCCCTCAGAGGTCAGGGTAGACCTGGCTCTGCCCCGTCCTCCACCCCCAGCATTCACACCCTCCACAGCAGAAGTTAGAATTTTAATTTTAGAACTTAAAAAAAAAAAAAAAGAAAAAAAAGGAGGAAGTCAGCTTACCTTACAGAAAAGGAAAGGTGAGGAAGGGAAGGAGTGAGAAAGGAAGAGAGGAAGAAAGAGAAAACAAGATTTGTATTGGTTCAGGCAGGCACTCACACGGGGCAGCAAAGCCAGCCCGTCCTGGCCCAGCATTCCCCAAGGACAGCCAAGTGGCCGTGCGGCCGGTACAGCAGGTTAGAGAAGCAGCCAGGGCTGGGCACAGCACGAAGGGCACGGGAGGGGTGGGGTCCCTTGGCCCCAGGTCCAGTGAGGAAGGAGGAGGCATAGCCCCTTACACACCCGGTTCCAGGATGCTTGCTGACCATGCCTGATGCTGGGCTCTGCTGCTATCCAGAGGGGGACTCTTACTGCCCAGGGCAGGCCTGAGTCTGCACACAGAGACCTAGGGCTGCAGCATTCTCAAACAGGGTGTCCCCCAAGAAGCAGCAGCAACAGCAGCACCCTGCATGAGCAGAAATACAAATTCCTGGGCCACCCAGCCCTCTTAAGTCAGAAGCCTGGGAACCTTGGCATCTACCCACAATCTCACAGGGCAGTTCTGACCCTTGCTTCTTTGGGTGGCCTATTTCATTTCAGAGACCAGGCCTGGGCCCCAGTGTTGCCTGCTGACCACCTCCCTTCTAGCCAGATCACCATGCCTGGTCCCTCCCAGGCTCTGCATGTGGTGTCACAGGGTCACAACCACCCGGGAGCTGCATACAACCTCAAGACCCTGAAAGGCAGGCACAGCCTGCTGTGGCGGCACAGTTTTAGTTCATGGTCTCCCTCCTTGTGGATCTGTTAACTCTCACAAAACTTCTGCCAAGTCCAGGGTTACGTCAGGATCTTGAGAGCAGGTCTCCCCTGGAGCTAACCAGACACTGGACTCCTGTATCCTGTCCTCTGCCGTTCATCCCCGCAAGGTTGAGTACCCTCCCCCCACCCCCCATGGAGCTCCAGGGACTACCCTGATACCCTAGGGCAGCCCTGCCAAGGGTTCCCAGGACCAGAAATTCCAACTTCTTTCCTAGAGCACAGACGGTGAAAATCCTCCCCTCACTGGGGCTAGAGTATATCTCCTTAAAACTTATTACACAGGGATAGGCTAATCCTGGTCCAGGGCAGCCCCACTCCTGTCTGTGGACCCTGCCTCTCTCCTTCCCTATCTCTAACACACAGCTCATCCCTAAAGATATCTACCCAGTGCAGGCAGCATGGAATGCCCATCTGCCCCTGGCATGGAGCTGCGCCTGGCACTGCTAAGGCTGTGGCATGGAGACCTCTTCCTGCTGGTGACCTGCTGCTGACACAGCAGGAGAACAGGTTCCTCCTTGGGGCATACAGAGGAAGACAAGAGTCTTAAAGACACTTGTCATGGCAAGCTGAGCAGCAAGAGAGGGACCTCCATCCCTCTAGGGATGTGACTTTTTAAATGCAGCAGTTTCAATGGGTGTTTTGCACAAGGAAGGCCTGACTCTACCTCCTATCAGGCCACACAACCTTGGCCAAGCCAGCATATTCCCTGCTGGATTCTGAGTTGAAACAGTGCAGGACAATACTGATCTGAGAGTCGGCCAGACATGGGATCCTCCTACCTTCCCCCTTTGCTTGTCTCCAAATGATTCTCACAGGAAAGGAAGCATCTGCAGGCCTGTAGAGACCCCAGGATTGTCCTTGGTCATAAGAGGGCTCCATATGGGTCCACAAGTCTATCAAAACCCACCATTCCAAGCTGCGCTACTGGAGATGTTAACAGTTATCCACGAGAAGGAAAAGGACAGAGTTGAGGCTGGGGTGGATGTGCCAAGTCTGAGGACTTGGATGAGCCATGGCTTTGGCCCAGCCCCAGAAAGCCTTGAGCCCTGAGCTTATACCTATGTCATTTCAACATCCTCCCTGTGAACCCCTGTTTCACATCAGCCCTTGTGCATGTCTTGAGTGCAGCATGAGGCGCAGCCTGGCCCTTCCTGAGTATGCAGTTCCTGGCCATTGGTTTCCTGGTCCACTTCTTTCTTCAATATCCACATCTGCCCTGGACTAACTACATCCTTTAGGTGCAGCAGGAGCCAAAGGTGGATAGAGCAGTCATGGGATCCCATAAATCTCACCTGGGGACTCCACAGGCCAGTGACTCTCCACCCCTGGGAGGAAACTGCCTATTCCCAGGGGTGGTCAGGCAAAGAAACTGCAGCCAACCCATAGCTAGCCTGATAGTTATGGTCTTCTTTGCTCTCACATCTGCTCAATGTTGGAGGGACTTTGGAGGACAACACTCTACAGCAAAGGTTTCTCTGCTGGCTGAGGTGCTCTGCCACACTGGGATGTCTGACAGAAACACGGAGAAGAAAGACTCCTGATGCATATCACTGGAATACAGCTGAACCAACCTAATCAGGCAGGTGGGACCCGCAGCCCCACCTTTGCCTCATCCCCTAGCTGGGAACCCTGGACAGCCATGCTGGGCTCCATCAACATGCACTGACCACCCTCCAGGACAGAGTAGCCCTTGGAGCCCAGGGCGGAACCGCACATGCAGGCGGCCTCATGCACCGTCGCCCTTGCTCACTTGCAGGCAGGCGGGCGTTGCAGCAGGAGTCCTGGGAAGAGTGTCACTCAAAGGGGCCTGTCTCATGCCACTGTCCCCTGGGCAGCAGGCTTCTTCAGGAGCCACTAGCTTCATCTTTTCCTAACCCCAGTTCCTCCCTCCCATATGTTCTTCTAGAAGGCCATAAAATGGAGACTTGGGACTGTTCACTCGGCCCTCATGGGGAGAACAGACTCCTTTTAGGACAGCCTGAGCCTCCTCTATAAGGAGAGCCCTCTGGCAATGATAGCCTCACTGTGGCCCTGGAGGGTCACCAGGTAGAGCCAAATGGGCGTGCAGGAAGAGCCGGGCCTTGGGAAGGTGATCCCTTTACTCCCAGCTGTTGCTGGAGGTTCTTTTAACTCCCAGCTGTTGCTGGAGAACGCTATAGCTTGGTTTGGGGAGAACCCAGGGTGACCCTGTATGCTTAGCAGCCACCCTTAACATGTGTTAGCTCTCAGCTTGGATGGCAGCTATGGAGCCTTTGAGGAGGTACCAGGGTCCCCTAATCCTCAGGGGGTCCATGTCCCAGCTCCTGGCAGGAGGATCCACCTGTACCTCCCTGAGAAGGTCAGCAGAGCTGCCTCCTCCCTCACAGATATGGGACTAGATGAGAAGTATCTCTAAAAAGAACCCAATAGGAGGCCTTCAGAGTCTCTTCAGGGCACTGAAGCCATCCTACCCATCCCTGCATGTGGGAACTCCGCAGTACAGACCACCAGCTCCACCTGCTTTGAGAGAAAGACTGACCACGGGCCCACCGCTCCCTCGAGTCAGCATCCCTGCCTCCACAGCCCTGCTCCCAGGGCTCCCCTTCCAGGACTCAGACCTCCAGCAGCAAGCTCAGTGGCTCCCCATGAGGTCACGGTTATTCTGAATGGGGTCTCCAGACCCCAGGCACCAGGACCAGGGGTCTTGGCCAAATGTACCCGGGTTTAGCATGGCCAGGGGTCACCTAGCCAGTCCCTCCTCTTATAGGTGAGGAGACGAGTGAGGACTGCCCTTGGGTGGACCCTCCTGGGTTGTGACCACAGCGGGAGCAGGGGCTCCCGGGGGCCCTGCCAGCCTCTGGGGCGGCTCTGGGAACCTGGCCAGCGGCTGCGTGCAGCGGGGGGGCTGCATGCCAACAGGAAGGACGGGCAGGAGCGGGTGGACGCTGGGCAAGACACATCTACCTTGTTCCACCAGCCCCATGGTGGTGCCGGAGGCCGCGGTGGACATTGTGGCCGGAGCGGTGGTCTGTCTGCCCACTGTTAGCACCAGGTTAGAGACGAGGGGGGGAGGGGGGTGAACACAGACGGGGTGGGGGGCGAGGTAAGGGAAGAGAAGAGACAAAGGAAGCAGAAGAAGATTAGAGTTAAAGTTTAGGCAGCAGATGGCTCCAGAATCCCTTTCTCAGGAGAGTGAAAACAAGATTGGGCCGATTGACACTGAAAAGCATTTGCCTCCTTTCTCCTTAGAACACCCCAATGGGGCTTCTCATGCCCGGCAGCGTGTGCCGGGCACACAGCAGACAGGACAGTCCCATTAGTGTTGGTGTGACCATGTGTGCCCATTCCCGGCAGTACAGCATCACAGCAAAGTAACAGGAAGGGGGAGGGTGCCAGATGTGAACGGACAACGAGAGACAACCACAGGCGCTCGCACACGCAGTGTCAGACGACGGAGAAGCCAAAGGCACAGCTGTCCGGGCGCTGAGGCCAACACCACTCCCTGGGGTAGCCTGCGGCACCCTGGGCCTTGGGGGTCTCTAACAGACCCTTGAGATTTCATTTCCCCACCACCCACCCTGAACAACCAGGGCAGGCGGCGCCAGTTCTTCCAGAAGGCAGGTCCCTCTACACGCTGACTTCACGCTTACCCACCCCCACTTCTGCCACATCCCGCACACAACATGGTGCTCAGAGCACTGAAAACAAAGAGGCCACAGAGCTGCCCTACAGACGCCTGGACAGACACACGTGGCGGGCTGGGTAGTGGGCAGCACAGACACTAGGGTGTCAGGTGAGGGACACAGACCCAATACGAAGGAGACAGGGCAGGGGATGGCAGACTCTGGGCAGCTGCCCAAAGAACGAGCCCAGGAGGCCTGCTGGGCAATAGGGGTCCCCAAACTGAGGGCAGAGGCTGGGCACCAACCAGCTTGGTGGAGATGGGTGGAGGTGCTGGTGAACAAGGAGGGGCTTCCTGCTACAACCTGCAGGTCAAGGGCAGCATCATGTCCTCCCTGGAGAAGAATGTCTCACCTGAGAAATTCCTTGTGGCCAGCATGGTGGTGAGGATGGCCCCCTGGGGAGAGACACACAGACAGAGCCAGGACCACTCTGTTAGTGTCACCTGCTGGCTTCTGGTCAGAAGAGCCCTGCCCACCTGCCTGCAGGCTCAGCCTTCCAGAGAGGCAAGAGTTTCAAGAACCTACCAGTACCTCTGAAAGAGATTATCTGTATCCAAATCAAAACATACCTGGGAACCCAATACTGTCGACCGACTAGGCTTCTAGGCGCCTCAAGACCCTCCTAAGACTCAGGGGTTGCCAGAATCACTGTCACCAGGGCAGCCCTCTGGGTCTTCCTCCACCCCTTCTTTCCTCACAGGCCCAGGGTGGTAGTGACCGACTTAGGCTTTTAGGAGAATTATAGTTAAACGACATTCCCCAGGTCCAGGCCTGGCCTTGCCCTCAGCACTGAAGACCTGGGGAGATGGCTGGCCTGACCAGACAAATCATCATCAGGATCTTCTGGTCACCTTCCAGGGACCACCTTCCACTCCCATGGCCCACCTTCCACTCCCATGGCCCTGACCACCAAGACCAGCATTCAAATCTGGTCTCCTTACCAAACCTGCTTGGGACCAAGGCATGTTCTTCCCAGGTGTGGAACCTGCAGAAGGTCCTCAGGACACCCCTCCAGGACTGCTCAAGGCAACAGGGTCAACTAGAAGGGGCCAGCTCTGTGTCTGGGGCCAAGCCCATACTCATGGCCCCAGGGGGCTTTGGGCTGTTCCCAGGGCCCAGATTCATTTGGTCTGGGACTTGCCAACAAGCACAGTCTTGGGGGCAGCTGTGACCCTGCTTTGTCCTTTGGCTGGATCTGCCGATATCACCCCCAGCAAGGGCCCGTGGGAACACAAGGACGTGTGATGGTTCTGTGGGCTAAATGGTAGTGCCTCACCTTGAGCTTCCTCCTGGCATTGAACTTCTTCAAACACTCCACGGTCTCCTGTCTGTGCATCATGGAGGCCACTGTGGAACGTTGCTGCAGGGAGAGGGGTGATCACAGAGTGGCAAAAAGCACCAGAGGCATCGGCCTTGTCCCGGTGGGGCAGACCCCAGAGTGTCAGGGGAAAGGCCCAGGGCAGCAGGGCTTATGGCATCCCAGGGCTCCTAGGTGCTGAGAGGTACCAGCCACCACTGCATCAAGAGAACAACTGTCCCCACCTGCTGTATCCACCCACCTGTGACTTCAAGCCTTGCCTCTCATAGACAGTACTGAAGTCAAGAGGAAGCTCAATGCCATCCAAGCCCTGTCCTCGAAAACCACTCAGCATGTCCCAAGCCAGAGGCCATGAGGAACACCCAGGGAATTGTCAGCACAGGGACAGAACCCCAGTGCCCTCCTGGGGCCCTTGAGACCTCCCCCAGGAGATCCATTCCACAAGCGGGCACCAAGGACGACTTACACAGACCCATGGATGCTTCAGGGCTTCATGGGCTGTGATGCGCTTGGCAGGGTTAATTGTCAACATCTGGTTGATGAGGTTTTTGGCTTCAGGAGTGACAGTGTCCCACTCGGGGGATGGGAACTGCAGAAGCAAAGAAATAATGCACAGGCCGAGGCTGAAACCCCCTCCCCCCATGCAGGGACAGAGTTGAGGAGGGCAAGATAGAGGGTGGGCCACAGGAGGCTTCACCCCCACCCCCTGATGCACACTCACGTCATAGGCCCCAGCCTTGATCTGCTGGTACAGCTTATGCTGGTCCTCATCCCAGAAAGGCGGGTAGCCCACCAGCAGGATATACAGGATCACTCCTATGGATGGGGACATGAGCAGCACAGCCCTGGGAGGGCACTGGGGTCCTCAGCATTCTTTTATCCCACCCCAACAGGCACCAGGCACATGGGAAGAATGGCATATATAAATCCTATTCCCAGCCCTATGCCCACCATACTTCACCATGGAGCCCAGGCTAGCCCCCTCTACTTCAACACCACCTGCAAGAGGAAACACCTGCCCTAGGAGCAGCCCCACCAGGTGGTCTGAGTGTCCCTGAGCCCTTCACTCAGGCTGTCCACTTGGCTCTGGGCCCAGACCTTTGCTGAGTGCAGGTGGACACAGGTGACGGGCCCTGGGTCATGTTAGTAATTCTAGTCTGTGGATCAGACCCCTGCCAAGGCAGCCCAAAGGCAGGTATGACACATGAACCTGGTCCAGGACTAGCAAGTCAGCCATCTTCAGGTTCCAGAATAGACATGGCGACTTAGAAATGCCCTGGAGCACCCCACCACACCCTCTGACCCACCCACCCCACATGGGTCTCACCACACGCCCAGATGTCCACAGGCTTGCCATATGCCTCCTTCCGAAGGACCTCAGGGGACAGGTAGCCCGGTGTGCCAGCAAAACCTATTGAAGCAGAAGGGGCCATGAGGAGCTGTGAGGGGCCTCCAACACCTCCTGCCCTCCCCCTGTGCACTCACCAAACCATGCCTGCTGGTCCCCCTGCACCTCGATGGCCAGGCCGAAGTCCGCCAACTTCACTGCAGCCCCCTTGCACTTGCTGGCCAGGAGCAGGTTCTCAGGCTATAGAGAGGTGGCCGCGAAGTCACCATGTTTATACCCGAAGGAGTCACAGGAGGGATATGGGACAAAAGAGAGATGACAGCAGCTTGCAGGAGAGGGGTGCAGGTCTGACCCTTCCACACATGGAATTCCCAGGGCACGGCTGAGTTCAGTCCTGTACCCTCTAATCTGACTACCTGAGGACAAAGACAGCAGCCCCAGCCTGTCAGAGGAAAGTTAGCCTTTAGGCAGAGTGTAGCTCCCCTGCACCCCAGAGCAGGAGTCTGAGGGGGCCTCTCAGACCAAAATCTCCAGCCCATCCTCACAAACAACTGTGATGGTCCCTACAGCTCAGGGGCAGGTCACACAGGAGCTTTGGAGGCTCCCATGGCCCGGGACTCCCAGTGGCAGAGAGGTTTCAACTGGACCTCCCTCCCTTCCCCATTTTTGACCCAGTGTATAAGTTGGCAGGTGGCAGCAGGGCGCAGGGGGAGGTGTCCTGTAAGGCTCAGGAAGTTCTTCCTACTTGGACAGTGGCCCTCAAATGGCGTGGAGAAACACTCAAGAGCCAAAGTGCCCAGGACAGCAGAGGACATCCACCTGCTAGGCATAGCCTGACCACCAATTCCCACTTGGCTCTGGTGAGCAGGGCAGAAAGGAGGCCCCTGCCCAAAAACCTTCCCGTCCACTCCCACAGGTGGGAAAAGGCTCTTTGGACCCCCCTCAGGGAGCAGCACCCTTGCTCACACTGAACAGACATCTGTTCCTTGTCTTGAAGAAGCAGCCAAGGAGGCTGCTCTCATTCTGTGGACACCTGGTACCAAAGGCCTGAGGGGTCCCTGGGCTTCAACATTCCCTGACCTTCCTGTCCAGCTTCCAATTCCAGCAGGGTTCTGGCTATTGGTAGTGCTCAAAGCCTGTCCATTCTGATCCTTGACCACTGGGGCCTGCTGGGTACTCAGGTCCCCTGGCAGCCCTGCAGTCTCCCTCCATCCTGAAACTAACTGCGCAGCCTGCGTAGGTTACACTACTGCTAATGATCCACCCAAAAGACAACACACTGCCTCGCGGCCTACTTTTAACACTGGCTGTCAACCTCAGAGATTTTCATAGGTGAAAAAGTGGCCTTTGCAATCAATGAAATGTACCAGTCCTGTGTGAAAATATTTGTGCTCCAGACCAGAGCTTCCTGAGGTTTCAACTATGGGCTGCATAGCAGCCAGGGATGAGGCCTCATGCCCTCTTGGGGGGACTCTGTCCCCAGGTGGAACTCCATATCTCTCTGGTAACAGGAGGGAGCACAAGGGCCCTACCCACTGGTTGCCTACCAGACACCACTGCCCATCTTGATTTTGCCAACCTAAGCAGGGCAGGGGCCCCAAGCCATACTTCCACATGGAGAATCTGAAAGAAGAGGGGGGCAGGGATGGCCCAGCTGGGCTGCATAGCATTCCTCCACCTCTGGACTCCACTCTGGTTCCTTCACAGCTCAAGATGGCACCGACAGCCTTCTGCTCTCTGTCACCACCAACTCTCATGGGATGGGAGCAAACCCACCATGGTGCCATTTGGGGGCCATCTCAGTCAAGACAGTAGGATTTCTCCCCGAGAAAGAAGGGTTGTTCTGCCACCACAACAAGAGGTGGAGGCCACAGCAAGAATTCTATTTGTTTCCCAAATTAAGAGGTGAGGGAGCACCCACCTGCACTTCTATGCCTTGACCTCAAAGTTAACCAGATAAATCACGGGGCCTGGGAACAAAGTGTTACCTCCTCTGGGTGCTGGCACTAACACATGGCCTTCCTAGGGGAGAATCTGGGCCCCATCCTCCTAGGGACCCTGAGTGAGGGCAGTTCAGATAAGACCATGGGGAGGCCAAGACATGTGAGGGGACAAGGAGGGAATCCCAGGTCTGGTCTTCCTGTGACACCCTCCTCAGAGCAACTGTGAAGACCGGCCTCCCATAGCCACAGTCTAAGGAAGGTATGACCTCTCATTCAGCCTATTCAGCCTAGGAAAGATGTGACCCCTACTCAGCACCAACAGCCATGGGAAGGCTGGTCTTCAATACACCGGGGCAAGGCTCAGGGGTCCATACTACCTTCAGAAAGTAACAACTGGTTGAACCAAGATTTGGAAAAGGAGGGAAGGAAAAAAAGGGAGGAGGGAGAAGAAGTGCCGGTGGCTTCTGGGATGCCACAGCCACCCCGTGTCCTGGGGATGAGAAACCTTCTTTTGAACAGAGCCTGAAGCCCACAGCTCAGCTCTGGGCAGCAGAGAGTTGGAGTGAGAGCTGAGAGGAACTGGCAGGGCCAGGTGAGACTGGCTTTCACCACCCTGCCCCCAGCAGCATCAGCCTTCTGTCCCCTGTGTTCCCACCTGCCAAAGCTGCATCTTGATGGAAAACCAGAAAGTGTATACATTTGATGCTAGGCGTATTCCTAAAGACTGCCCCTTCCAACCCTGAAAGCATCGAGCCAGATGTGTGCAGGCACATCTCACATGTGTACACACATGCACACAGCACATACAGTGTACATTCACACACATGCATACACATGACCACTTGTGCACACAATCACGTGAATACACTCACACATGTACACACATACACGCGTGCATTTATATGCATGCACACACTATATGCACACACATAAACATGTGTGACAGGTGTGTACACATGCCTCCATGTACACATACAATACACACATCCAAGTGGACACATGTACACACACAAATAAACATGCACAGCCCTCAATGCATGCACACACAAGCACACTCTCACCTGTGTGCCCACAAACATGCACACACCGATATGTACATACATATCACATACTTCTACACACAGGCATGTGCACACACCTCCATGAACAAGTACACATACACACACTCCTCCACACAAATACACGGTATGCAGACATGCCTGCCCACACCCCGCATCCCCCTCACTCCACACTGCCCAGCCCCTCATACCCTTTACACAGCATGCAGGTGTGGATCATACACACCTGACACACAGTGAGATAGGAACTCACCTTGAGGTCTCTGTGGACAACCCCCATTTGGTGACAATGGAGAACGGCCTCCAGGATCTGCTGGATGCAATGACTGTGGCAAAGAGCAGGTGGGTCAGTGCAAGTGGCCCTGGGGATAGGCTGGGGAGGGAAGCAGGGAGAGGAGGCACAGGGAGAATGGCAGTGCTGGGTGGTACTGGAGTGCAGCTCCCAGCCTGTGGGGAGTGAGGCAGATGCAGGAAACCAAGTGGAGAGGAGATGCTAGCCAGAAGGGGCCTCTGGGGTTCCTTCCCCACTACCAGGGTCAGATACCCTGGCCCTCACCTTGCCTTCCTCTTTGGGCCCAGGTCTGCCTAGGAGGCAGGGCCAGGTGCACAGACGTGACTTTCAGGGCAAACATTCCTGTTCCCAATATACTTCCCCAAAGTTCGTGTTGACCAAGCTGACCCTAAGCCTGAACCTAGGCAAATAGTAGCCTGAGGCAGAAACACCAAGAGCCAACCAGGAGGCTGATTCCCAGCAGTGCCTTCTCCTCCTCCTCCTCAGTGCAGAACACAGGCTCAGGAAAGAAAAAGAGGGAGGCTGAGGTTGCTGAGAGGCTGCCCTATAGGCACAGGAGTTGGTCAAACCAGCAAGGCAAGCCCAGGAGGAAAGTCTCCAGGGAGCTCCCTTGTGCCCTCTCCCTCCCCGATAACTCAGTCTCCAAAATAACTGCCAGGGTCCTTGCACCCCGCCCCACAGACTCAGGCTGCCCAACCCTCCTCAGACTGGCCACTGAGCATACTCCACTGGAGCCTCCAACCTCAAAGAGGCAGTTTGTGAGAGGAAACGAGGGGTGTGTGGTGGAAGAGTCCCACCTCTTCTGGGCCAGGTCTGGGGGCCTCCAAACACCCAGTATCCTTGACTAGGGGTCCCCTGGGGAGAGGGGGGACCTCTACCATCAGAGCAGGCAGGGTGGGGCCTAGAGAGGGTCACAGGGCTCTTCTTTCCCCAATTCTGCAGTGTGAAGAAGGTTCCTGGGACCAGAACAGTTCAAGCACCCAGAAAGTTCCAGCCTCTCCCCTCCTAAAACCTATCTGAGGCCACTTGTCCTGAGCAGTTCTCCTGGCCTGCAGCAAGAAGGCTATGATTCAGGCAGCAGACTTTCTGCCTCAGGTCAGGTCCTCCAGGGTCACCAGGGGGCGCTGTGTGTCTGTGAGAGAGACTAAGTGTAGAGGTCCAGGGAGCAGAGGCTGAGGGCCCCAGTGCAACCGGCAGAGTGGCTAGTGCTGTGGAAGGACAGGCCACCTGGTGTGGTGAGGGCAGCACACAGTGAGCCCTCTACCCCCTGGCCTCCACTCTGGTGGGTAGGTCATTTGGAAGGGGGTTGGCACTGTGAAGCCCTCAACAGCTCTCCAGGCTAGAGGATGACAGGTCCCACAGGGACAACCACAGCATACAGGGAGCATAAGGGTCTGTAGGGGTGGAGGGGGCCGGGGCTGGAAGACGATGATATAGGGGAAGGAGTGTCAGAGAGGGTAGGGCACAGGGTGAGGGCAGGTGAAGACAATGTGAGAGGCGAGCTAGGCTATGGGTGGCACCATTAGTGAGAGGGTGCCAGGGGGTGGGCATGAGGACACCAGACCCTGGGGCAGTGGCCGTGGCATGATCAGTCCAGGTACTGCGCAGTAGGGCCTCAGAGTCCGTTATGTATATGGAAGGCTCCATATGGCCAGATGATGCCCGCTACCTTGCCTGGTATCTTGGGTCCCTCAGAGCATGTGGCCCACCCAGGGCCCCTCTTGCCCCAGCAGGCATTTGGAGGGTCAGTGGGGACACTTGGGTCCGTTCACCAGCATGCAGCCCAGTTCTGGGACATTTTCCACTCGGCATGACAGAGCAGCCGGAGGGGATTTCGTTCCACTTTCTGCTTCTAAGTAGAATATAAAGAAAAACCTCATCTCTCTCCACTCTGAGGGACAGGCCACTTCCAGGCTGTTTTGTAAAATATAAAGTCCTTCCTGAAGAAGCCTTAGAAAGAAGCTAGTGAGCTTAGCCTCTCAGGATCTGCGGGCAACAGGAAGGGTCACAGGCCTGCCTGTCCCAACTTGTCCTCTCCCTGATCTGGCCTACGGCCTTTGCTTGCCTGGCTCTGTGGGGAGGCCTGAGTGGCCAAGACAAGCTGGAATGCTCACACCTTCCCAAAGGGACTTGTTGCGAAGGGGAAGGCTGCCTGCTGGTATAGAGACAAGCCACAAGAAGCTACTTTAAAAAATATTCCTTTTTTTCTTCATTAGAAATGCAATACATTTTCAATAAAGAAGAGTTTTAAAATAGACAAGAAAAAAATTTTAATCATCCATAACTCCACCACCTGGAGAGAACCACTGTAGCCTTTTTTCTTGTAAAATGCATATCTCTGTGGCAAAGCAGGGTGGACAGAACCTGGAAGGCAGGAAGTGACCACCCTCAGCTCTCCCTGAGTTGAGATACACTCTCAAGGATCAGTGTATCACTTGACCTGGGCCAAAGCAGCCCACAAACGGCTGACCCTTCCTGGGACAGGAGTCATCATCTCTCCAGCTGACATTATGCATCCCTCAATCTGGTCCCCAGCAGCCATGTTACAATTGGCCATCTCTGGGATTATTGTCTAGCTTCATTGCTCTAGTGAGGGCTGACTCCAAGGGAAGAGCTGTCTAGGGTCCACAAGGAAGCCCAGTGTATAGAATCCATGTATAGAATCCACGCTCCTCTATCCCACCCCCACACCAGGAGCCCAAGGGCCCAGGGGTAAGCCCTTGAATGGCACACTGGGTAGAGAAGTTTTGAGTGTGCTCTGGCCTCCTCCCACTGTCCTGGGTGTGGCAGGCAAGAGTGCAGGGACCCAAGAGGACAGATAGTGGTAGCTGTCCCAGCAGCTGTACCAGGATAGGCTGTTGACTTTCCTTGGTTTTATGCACAAGCTGGTTGGGGCCAGAGATGGCATTGTGAGGACACTATGGAAGGGGATTCCTGGCCTGCCTTCTGGGGAAGAGCATTTGGAAACTGCTTATCTCTGTGAGGAAGGTTAGGCAAGAGATTAGTGCCATGGCCCTCCACACCCAAAGGGCAGGAGGGTGCCTATGACCACCCTCTAGCTGCTGCTCCTCCTCCACCAGCCACCCTAAGAAAAGCATCCCTCACAGTGCAGCAGGACCAAGACACTCCCACAGGCAGCACCTCTGTGCTGGTCAAAGACACAAGATGGCCCCCTCCTTCCTTGGTCAGAAAGCTCCCAGTAGGGCCAGTGGGCCA
Source organism: Marmota marmota marmota (assembly GCF_001458135.2). Taxonomy (NCBI): domain Eukaryota; kingdom Metazoa; phylum Chordata; class Mammalia; order Rodentia; family Sciuridae; genus Marmota; species Marmota marmota. The sequence continues at coordinate 19,645,887 of NW_026000153.1, forward strand.
AGTGACACTTCCACTCAGCTGCCTTCTGCTGGGAATATGGAAGGGACAATGATGCATGGAATATACAGGGGTTACAGGAGAGGCAGGAGTGGGGTTGAGTGAGGGATGGGCAAGGGGGAAGATGGTGTGAGGCTTGGCACCCACCTGGCATCAGCCTCACTGTAGTACTCTCTTGCCACAATGTCTTCAAAGAGCTCCCCACCAGTGACCCTGTGGGAAAAGCACATGGAGGTCAGATTCTGGAAATACTGTTGCTTTCATCACTTTCTCTACTACTATCACCACCATCACCACTGCCACCACTACCTCACTACCACCTCCATCATCACCATCACCACCTTCTCCATCAATACCACCACCACCGTCACAATCTCTTTCACCACCAACATTCACCACCACCATCACCATACTAGCACCATCGTCACCTAGATCTGACAGCTTACCAATTACTTACTCACTCATACATGATGATACTTAACCTTTCTGTCTTCACAACCATTCCAAGCCATTGGCACTATTATATTCCATTAATGGACAAGAAAACCGAGTTCCAGAGATCTACGTGATTTCCCCAGAGTGGGCAGCATAGAGGTTTGAGTCAGGCATCTGGATTGTTATCCTCAAGTACTCCAGGGCCAGATATGTGCTCCCCTATCCCCAGGAGTGAAAGGGCCAGAAGATCCGGTGCCTGGATCTGGCTTCCCTGATGGGCCACTGTCTTAGTTCTAAGACCCATCTTTAGGGAAGAGAGTTGATTGTGACAGGTGCTGGGGTGGTCTCAGCTGGAACAACCTCATGCCCTGTGTCCCTATCAGAATATAGTCAAGATGGGCTTCGGGGCAGGGCTGAATGGAGGGCTTCTGAGAATGTAGAAAGGGTTTGGGCTTCTGGGAGTCCTTGGGGTCTGGTAAGGTGGAGAGGTGTGGACGCACACCAGCAGGTAGGACAGAGGCCCTGGGTCTGCCCTTGTCTCTCCCCAAACTGAGGGTTCTAAGTCTGCCAGAAGACACCACCCAATGGCTCTCTGAGGTCAGGCCCTCCCTGAGGAGTGGGGAAAGCCTGTGGTCCTCTTCCCAGGCTCCTTCCTGCTCTAGCTGTGCTGTCTCTGTTTAGTTTCCCATTTTTTTCCAGTGAGGTTTGGGTCTTCCTCATTTTTGTGTCCAGCACTCAGCACTGGCCCAGTTCATGGCAGGGGTGACCCAGGGAGTAGGGATTGTTTAAAAATGGCCCTGGCATGGATGGGTACTGTGTCTTGGAGTTGGAGAAAAACTTAAATGAGGATGTGCTGCATGTTAGCATGTCCCTGCTCCAGGCTAAACGTGCCCTGAGGACCCTGCAGGAGCCCCCAGCAACACCTGGAGTGAGGAGCTTTTAAGGTTCCACTTTGTCTCTGGAGGAGCTTTAGCTCTGAGCAGTGCTACCCACTGGGGGTGACAATACTTGAGCAGCAGCTCTGGGCCTAGGAGACTCAGATTGGGCTCCACAAGCCACCCAACCCCTCTATCAGGGAGCCCAGCCCTAAATTAAGTGGAAATTCCAACATGAGGGTGAAATGCACATGTGCACACATGTGTGTGGAGCAGGAGGATAACATCCCAAGTGTAGACCAGGTTGTGTGATTGACTGTGTAGGTCTTGGTTCATCAGCTTACTCATCAGGCCCAAAGGCCCTGAGTCCAGGCAAAGAACAACAGCAAAAGGCTACCAGGTCTAGGTCCAGGGTCATAGCTTACAGTAGCCTCCTGAGAGGTACCTCACCTGGGGCCAGACCAGACCTTCTGGGGTGCCCTGTGTGTTTAGCCAACTGTAGTTCAGACTAATGGGCACCTGGGACTTCCTGGCTAGGGCCATCGTCTGGTCCAGAGCCTCAGGGCAGGATTTTGTCCCTGCCATGTTTGTTGATGGGGGCATATTGGCACAGTGCTGCCCAAGAAGGGGATATGTCTGGGAGTTTCTGCATCTGAATCACCTCTCCACAGGCCATGGGGGCATACAACTAAGGGAAGTCATGGCCCACATGAGAGCCTCCTTCCTCCAGGTATGCAGGTGTGTGCAAGTCCTTCCATTCCCAGGCCTACTCCCTGAGTCCTGTGACATTTCTAAGCATGGGGAGCGTGGACACCTGTCAATGTCCCCAAATCCACAGAGCCTCTCAACTGCTAAGGGACCTCTGGGCCTCCTGAAAGTGAGGCCAGCCCATTCCAGAATCTGCTGCCCCGTCAGACACAAAGGTTTGGGAGGAAGATGTGCAGGACCCCAGGACTCACTACCCTCAGAGGCTTTCCCTACACCTCCTGGTGAGTGCTGAATCAGCTCCGAGCAAAGCCAGCCCCGAGAGACAAGTCATACACACACACACACACACACACACACACTGTTCTCTTTCCTTCTTAGTTCCTGGAACACATGCAGCCATCTGTTGCCACCAGGAGCCCTGGACAGGGCCACCCTCAGTCAGGGGTTTCTCCCTTTCCTGGGAAAAGAATCTGATGTAGGTGCCTCTGGTGGACACAAGAGCAATGGTGAGTCTGCTCCCTAAGGAGGGCATAACCTCAGCCAGACAGCAGTGGCTGTGCTTGGGCCAGCCTTAGTCACCTGGCTGACAATTTGAGGCCTTATGGGACACATGGGGCATCCAAGAACCCCCTAAAGGGACAGCCTTGCCTCTCTTGACCAGAGGACTCCATGTGAATGGAGTCCTCTCAGGTCTGCACACCCCACAGCCTGGGCATCTGTCACTTGAGGAAGGAAGAACTGAGAGGGCGGTCCATACAAAAGTGCCTCCTGTCACCACTGAGCCTGCTGCTCAAGAGCTGCTGCGGGAGGGCATGGGGTAACCATGGCAATGGCACCACAGCCAGGCTTCCCTGGCTGTGTGCCTTCCTGGAGGCCACAGAGGTAGGCCAAGACCCGTGGGCCCCCACCCAGCGCAGGGTCCCACAACAGCCCTGATTCACGGACAGCTAAATATAGTGCTGCTTAACCGGAGCTGTCAAGAGTGAGGGAGATGAGATCATCGCTTCTAAATCTGGCAGGAAGTGAGAGGCGGCACTGGCCCCAGACGCCTTCCTCGCTCAGTTACTGCATGTGCACGCTTGTGCGCGCACACACACTCGTGCAAATACGCACAGGCATATATGCATGTACCCCCACAAACCATAGCCACACATGTTCATACAAGGCACACACACACGCATATATACCGCACACATACACTCACACACGCTCAGATACCCACACGTGCACACACATTCACACATAAGCACAAGTGCACACATGTACATCCTTTTACCCACACTCAAAATACACATGCTCACGCCAGGCAATGGTGCCACCACAGTCCAGCTTGACAAGGGCACACAGGGAAGGGAAGTGACTGAACCTCTGGCTGCACTCTGCAGTCCTCCCTTCCCTCCCCTACCCCTCTGGCCTGTGGGGAGGAGGGGTCACAGGTCAGTCCCAACCCCAAGGGACTCAATAAAACCAGAGCAAGACCAAGGAGGCCAGGAAGATGTGGCTGGGAAAAAGGTGACCCATAGCAGAGGTGCACTCAGGTGGTGGCCAGAAGTAGGGACAGGACTGCTCCCTGGCCTGGGGAGGTTTCGGACCCCTCCCTAGCCCTGCACCAGGAGTGGGAGAGGGTTCTCAGCGCTGGCACTTACAGATCGAAGACCAGGTAGTGGAAACCCTCCTCGGAGATGCTGTCATGGAGACGCACTGCAGGGACAGAGAAGCCATGAGGAACTGGTGGTAGCTAGGACACACCCACCTTCACACTGTCCAGCCATATGCCGCTGTGCAAGCCCTCAGGGAGGGACCCACAGCCAAGGACCCTAGGGCTGCCCACAGGATGACCTGTGGGGAGGACCAGGTGGGTGACCAGGAGGCAGGAAGGGGGTACTTTGGGCCCTGAAGGCCACCAGCCCCTGGGTGAGCATCAGGGGCCTCTGGGCAGCACCCTGACCTTCCTCCACTCCCAGCTGCCTGCCTGATCTGTTTCCTTCTGCCAGAGGGAGATCGAGGAGGGCAGCAATAGGGATTTGCCCAGCTGAGTTCCTGGACAGGAGTCCCTGAAAGGTGTCACATGGGGGAGGATTCAGGATGAAACACACCCATTGTTCACCCTGGGCCTTCCCAGAGCTGCCCTCTGTCCTCAACAGGCAGGGACCTGGTCCAGAGGAAAACCTGTCCCAATGTGTCATCACCCAAAGGCTCAAACCCTGAGCTCAGGTTCCAGCAAGGCGGGGCATTGCCATTCTCCCCTCCTCAAGCCTGTCTCCACGGTGCCTGTGAAGGTCTGTTTGCTTCCTGCCCCTCACTCTAGACCCTGCCTGGTGCAGGGCAGAACTGACGAGGACACACAGGATGCGTGACAAGTGGACAAAGGAGCTGGGGAACAGAGGTGCGATCTCAGCACCAAAGTGTGCCCTGCCAAGGCCTGCTTTTCCTCATCTGGAGAGAGGCCCTGCTCCAAGCAGTGAGTATTTGCTCAGAATGATTCACTTTGGGCCCTGCTCTCCCACGTGCAGATTCTGCCCTTTGCTAGAACAACGACGACAGGAATTGAGCTCTTTCCGTGTGCCAGGACCGCTATGAGCACTCTATGGATTAACTCAATTAACCTTCCAGCCACTCCTAGAGGCTACAGATGAGGAAGCTGAAGCACAGAGAGGTTGAGTAATCAGCTGAAAGTTACGCAGCCCAAAAAAAGGCAAAGTGGGGCTGTGAGCTGAGGGGTTGGTCTGGCTCTAGGCCCTACACTGTGCCAGTCTTGGCCCCTCTCTTTTTTGGGTCCAGGCAAAAAGATCTCTGAGGTATGGCTGTCTCCCATCATCCAGACACAGGAGCTGGAGGGTGAAAATTGGTCGCCTTCTCCCACGTCCCATAGGCACCTGGGCCTTAGGCATAAACAGCCCACACAGCTCCAGCCCCTTCCTGGTGCCCTCCTGCACTGTCCTAGTTTCTAATTAGCTGTCAGGGCCCTCCCTCCTGGCTCTGGTCCTTCCGGGTGCCAGCCTAATAGCATCCTCATGCCCAGAAACTCTAATCTGGCCTCTGGGACCCAGGCCTTGCCCAGACCTCTGGGCTCCAATGACCCCACACCAATGGCCTTTCTCAGCACCTACACCTCAGGCACAAAGCCCCCCAGCCTGTGAGAGCAGGCTGGGCTCCAGGTCCCAAGAAATGCAGGACGACCCTCTCCTGCCACTGTACTGGCTGTATGTCCTTGTACAGGTCACTCAGCCACATAAGCCTGTCTGCTCCTCTATGAAATGGACGAAATTAGCAACTGTGGATCATTGCAAAGATGAATTAGGTAACCTGCAGGAAGCTCCCACGACATGGTGAGTACCTAAGGACAATTGTCATTGTCACTGTTGTTAGCTGTTTGTGAGGCTCAGTACCAGGATCTGGGGCTGCTTGGGGACCTGAGCTTCTTTTCTGAGCCCAGAGCAAAAAGGCCCAAGCCCAGAGGGCAGCAGCTGGAAGGGGTCTTCCGGCACAGTGCTCCAGGGGAGGAAGGGAGGCCCAGGGCCACTGCTCCCTGGGATCAGCAGGCACAGCTTGCTGGTGGGGGCTGGCACCGGACTCCTGGTGCAATATGGGGTGAGGTCAGGGGCCCAAGGGACATCAGGCTTGGGTGGGTCTTGCTTTCTGCCAGGAAGTGGGTCCCTCAATCAGATGGAGCCACTGGGGATACTTGTAGGAAATCAAGGTAGTGTGCATGTGAACATTAAAAAAAAATTAACATTTTAAAAATAGTTAGGTGCTTATTTTAATGGTTTAGAAGAAAATCTAACTAGCACATCAGACCCGTGAATTCACGGACAGGGCTAAGCAAAAAAGTGAATTGTCACAAAATCTATTTAAATAAAAACAGTAAGCAAATAACACTGTGGTGGCATGCAGAGGTGGCAATAAGTAAGGTCCCTGGCGATATCTTTAAGAGTCCAGTCTGGAAACCATGGGTCAGGTCAGCAAATATCCTCCAGAGATAACCTGCGGCTCTCAATCTCCCAAGGGAGAAGGGGCTCAGGAATGTGGCCTTGCCTCCTCTCCTGTTTGCCTTGGGGCTCCCGATTATTGGGGTTCTTTCTTCCCTCAGGGATGTACCCAGCAGGGGCTCAAGGGTCCAGTTCCCAAGAGCCTGGCTGTGGCTTGGACTTTCTGTGGGCAAAGGGGCTGGGGTCCAAGAGCAAGGAGGCTCAGGGGGCTCCATTTGCTTCTCCCAAGAAGTTTCTTGGATCCTTTCCTAGACACCCATGGTGCTTGTAGTTTACAGAGACACTAATCCTTGCCTGCAGGGTCATATGATGCTAACTGGTGGCACATAAGAACAGCTGTTAGATGGCAGCTCGGTAACCTTTCACCCTTGCCCTCCTCCTCAAGCCTCCCATCCTCTGGGTATCCCCCTGCCCAGCTCCTCAGTGGGGACCCACTGAGGGAGGCTGATTCTAGCCCTAAAATCAGTCAAAATTACAAACTTCCTGGCCAGGACCAAATGAGAGCTGGTCAGTGTAGGGAGAGGAGTCTGGGGGACAGCTGAGGGTCCCTCAGTCAGGGCTTGGGGCTTTCAACTCCTGATGGAGATGCTGGGCACATCAGCAGGAGATGCTGAGGACTGTGACTCTGCTAGGCTCTGTCACCCTGGGGTCCTGGGGGGCAGTAATGAAGGTTTGGGACCTGCTCTTTTGATGAGCTCCCTACCCCCAGGTCACCTTCCACATCAGAAGCAGATGCCCCTGGCTGGGTCTCCACTCCTGGGACCTCACCTGACACAAAGCAGACATCTGTAAATATGTGCTTAATAGTGAATTCTGGAACCCTGGGGAGGGTGTTGACCTGGGGCTACATCCAGGCAGGTGCAGATCACCTATGCTCAGGAATAGACGCTCCACAGACATCAACTAGACTTGTCACTGTCACCTTTACCTGATCTGGGAACCAACTCCATACTCAGCCTAGTAGCCAGAACCACAGGGCTGAAGACCCCCTTCACCAAACTCTCATGGTGGTTGCAGTTCTGACTCGGGGGGCAGGCATCTGTATTTGAGGACACAGGGTTTAAGGAGCTCTGGATCATCTGAGTGCTTTGGTTTATTCCAGATGACCCCAACAGCAGCCCCCCAACACCTGGCCAGACCCTCCTGTGGCTTGTGGTACCATCCCTATTGGTCCTGCCTGATTCTTTCCTCCTGGGTTTCTCTGTTGACACAGGACACTTGTGAAAACTGCCCAGGGTGACATTTTGGGCAGGAGGGAGCCCAAGCCCCAAAAGACAAAGTCTCCTGGCTCTGAGAGGCCTATTTGGCCCTAACCCCTGTCCCTATATGAGTTGCTACCGAGCAAGGCCAGGTCACATCCAGCCCAGTTCCATCTGCCCATCCTCCCTTTGTCTCTGAGGGAAATTGAACCCCCTGCGAATAAGCTCCTGGCCAACCCCTGACTCAGGACCCCCTTGAACTGGTAGCTTGGAGTCCATCTGTGCAGTCAGTATTAGGGCCAGGCTTTGAACCCCCCTCGCAACGGGACAACTCAGTTCAGTGGACACCAGGCTCATGACATCAGATGCTCATCATCAGTGGCTATAAAACACATCTCCGAAGCCTTTGATGCATCTCCTCTAAGAGGGAACTCGACTCCTCACCCTTGTGTGTGGGCTCCGAATGAACTGGCAGAGGTGACAGCTTGGAGGCTAGGTCATAACAAGGCACATGGTTCCTCAAAAGGTTAAATGGAGTTCCCATATGACCCAGCAATCCCGCTTCTAGGTACATACCCAAAGGACTGAAAGCAGGGACTCACATACCTGTGCACCCCTGTTCACAGCAGCACTATTCACAACGGCCAAGAGGTGGAAGCAGCCCAAGTTTCCATCGACAGATGAATAGATAAACAAAATGTGGTACCTCCATGCAATGGAATATTATTCAGCCTTAAAAAGGAAGAAATTCTGACAAATGTACAACAGGGATGAACCTTGAGGACATCACAAGTGAAATATGCTGGTCACAACAAGACACTATGGCTCTACTCTTCTGAGGTCTCAAGAGGAGTCAGACTCATAGAGACAGAAGGTAGAATAGCGAGTGCCAGGGGCTGGGGGACAGGGTGTTGTTTAATGGGGACAGTTTCTCTTGACAGAAGATGAAAAAGTTTTGGCTATGGACAGTGAGGAGGGCTACACAGAATTGTGAATGTGTATGCCACAGAACCGCATGCTCACAAAGGGTTAAGATGATTAACATTATATTATGTATATTTTATCATAATTTCAAAAAAGGCATTATACTTCTTTTTCTTTTTGTATCCTTCCTTCTCTGTCCCTATCTCACACGTTCACTCCATCTCTGTCAGTCCATCTCTGTCCCTTGCTGTCCCTCTGTCTGTCCCTCTTTCTCTCTTTCTGATATGTTTGGAAATGTCCTCCAAAGGCCCATGTATTGAAGGCGTGGTCGTCAGCTTGTGGTGCTACTGGGAGGTGGTGCGACCTTTAAGAGGTGGGGCCTCATGGGAGGAAGTCAGGTCATTGGGGGTGTGCCCTTGAGGGGATATTGGGACCCCTTTCTTATCTCTCTCTCCCCCGCCTTCTCTGCTTCCTGCCTATTGAAAGGTGAATAGACTTCCTCTGCCATGATCTTCTGCCTTGCCACAGGCCCAAAACAGCAAGGCTAAGCAGACTGAAATATTGTAAACCATGAGCCAAAGGAAATCTTTCTTCCTCATAAGTTGACTAACTCAACTTTTGTCAGAGCAAGGAAGAACAGACTAACACGTTGTCCTTCTGTCATCGCTGGCTCTGGGGAGCCTGCTGCCATGTTATAACTCTGGAGATGCCTGTGGGAGGGGCTCAGGCCCCAGCCAATAGGCATGTGAGGAGCCACCTTGGGAGCATAGCCTGAGGCTCTGATCAAGCCCTTATAAGTACAGCCCTGGCATGTCTGCAGTCCTTAGAAGCCCAGGCAGGGCCTGCAGCTGTGCAGCTATCCTGGGCACCCAAGAGGTTGCTGCTTTGAAAAAAAAAAATATCTTCACTGTTGCTGTTTTGAGAATAAAACAAATCTTTTTTTTGTACTGAGGATTGAACCCAGGGGCGCTTAACCACTGAGACACATCCCCAGCCCCCCTTTTAAATTTTGAGACAGTGTCTCACTAAGTTGCTTAGGGGCTCACTAAGTTGCTGAGGCTAGTTTCGAACTTGTGATCCTCCTGCCTCAGCCCCTTGAGTTGCTAAGGTTAAAGGCATATGTCACCACACCTGGGTGAAATTCTTAATAATTTTTGAGCAAAGGGCCCACATCTACATTTTGTACTGGATCCCACAAGTTGTACGGCAGGCCTGCCAGTCTGCTGAACTGCTATTGCATGCACAGAAGCTGTTAACCTGTGTGAGGGGCACAGATTGTGGGGTCATTTGTTCTGACGCATGGTGAGCCAACAAACTTGTAAAACCACCCTATGAAGGGGTGGGGGATTTACACGCCTTTCTACAAATGAAGGGTCTACCCCCAGAGCTATGGCTGGCCTCTGCCTTTCACTCCAAGCAGGCTGCCTCAGAAAAGAGGGGACTTTACAGTTTATGCCAGTTTCCCTTATGAATCATCCCAGTTCCTCCTACTAGATCCCTGGGAGAGAGGCAGGAACATCTCCATGTTCAAAGGAGGAAACTGAGACCCTTCCTAGCCTGGCACACAGCTGCTGCCTGACTTAGCCACTGAGCAGAACTGCCCCTCTCAGAACTGCACCCAGCACCTGCTCTTGTGGCCCAGGAGAGCCTATGAGCAGCTTTCTGCTCAGAGGTGGGGCCGGTGCCCCTGAGGGAAGGCTAAAGATACCCCACAAGGGACAAGTTCCTCTTGTCTCCCCTTTGTGTTCCCTCCCACTCCTCGGAGAGTTTCTGGATCTACAGAGAAGACTGTGTGACCCCTGCAGCCTTGGGTCTGCCTCCTCTGTGTTCTGGAATGTGCTGATCTTGAGTCCCTAACCAGCTACTCAAGCCGCTGCAAGGACCTCCAGTAGTCACTCCTCCCCTGGCCCAGACTGGAAGCAGGGACCATCCACTGCTCAGATCCAACCCAGAACCACACCCAGCATCCAGCCAGGGCAGAGAGATGTCTTATTGAAGAACTGTCCAAAAACGCCAACCCAAAGAACACTTGGTCCTCTCCTCTAAGTAAAGGGATTCCTTCAAATATGCTCAGAAGGGTGACTTGCCCTTGGTTGGTGCTCAGCAGACATAGTAGTGGGGATAAATGGAGAGCCAGGACCAAGGGAGTGAGGGAAAGGGTGCTGGCAGAGTAGAGTGGGAGGTGATGTCTTCCAGGATCCTCAGGAAGGGGGGCCCAATAGTGAGCTGCTGGTGCCCAGTGGGCCTGAAGTCCGCTTAAATGCTGCACTAAGATCCTGACTCCTGAGCCTGCCCAGACCTCTTGAGTTGGACTCTCTGGGGCAGGCCCAGGAATCTGCATTATCAGTAAGAACAAGACTCTGTGACTGAGATGGAGAGACTGAGATTCAGAAACTGTGGACCAAGGCTGGTGACCTGCTGAAGCCCCACAAATGGGAGATGTGCCTTTCCCATTCAGCTCTTGGTTTGGGACATGGCGAAACTGAGGGTGCCCCCTATTCCAGAGGACAGCAGCAGAGATTTCCAGCACCAGCTCTCCTGGAGCCCCTGTGGCCCACTGGGACCCAACTTGGCCAAGGCAGATCCTCCTCTTCCCTCTCTACTTCAGTGGGTTGGAAGGGGATGTGGATGTCCCAGGCTCCCAAACTGGCTGCTTCTCATAGTCCCTGGGTGTTTCTTTTAAACACAGATTCCTGGGACCTATCTTAGCAAAAGAGAATAAAGCTTTGGAGGGAGGAGCCCAGGAACCCACTTAATAAACTCCAGGTGCCTCTGTGGCCAGCCTGAGCCCTCCACTGGCAGAGAGCAACTGTCACCTCCAAGGTGTTTCCAGCTACTCCCCAGTGTGGGCAAGGGCTGAGTTCCCAAGCTCTTCAGGTGCCAGAGCCAGGGAAGGTGAGGGGCAGACAGGACCAAGTGACCCGGGGAGATATGAGCCAGCTTCCTAGGGACTGCTCAACTGGGTTTTTGGGGGTCTGCTCAACAGCTCCTAGAATTGTTATTTATCACCCAAACATAGGACTTGTCTGGGGCTTCAGGAAGGAGACTGGCAGACAGTGCCGCTGCACTTTTTGAGGGCCAAGACACAGCTGGGGGCCAGGACCCTGTTAAAGTCTTGGCCTCCATCTAACCCAGATGCAGGCAGGAGGGCTACTGGGTGGCTCCCTTGCCTACCTTTTTCCTGGCAAGGCCAACAGTCCCGATGCTGAAGACAGGACCAGCTCAGCCCAGGCCCCCAGGAGCCCTCCCCCTGTGCCCAGCCAGTGCGGCCTGGACAGCCCATCAGACCCATGTTCTGGGCTCCAAAGACCCTGAGGAGTTTTGTCAAAAATATCAGCCTCCCGCCCTCCTTAGGGGCTGCTCACCAATGTTGGAATGCTTCAGCAGGCGGCAGATCCGAGCCTCTCTCTCCAGCTTCTGGTGATCTGGGGACACAGAGGACAAGGTGTCACCTTGTGCCCCACTAGCTGGGGACTCAGGGTTCCATTTCAGAATAGACTCATGAGGGTGTGTAGCAGCTGCCAAACAAGAGAGGATGGGGACATGCCCACCCACTGCCTGGCCTCTGGGGTGCCTGTCCAGCTGTCTTCACCTGCTGAAGGGAGAAGCAGGGTGTGAGCACCTGCCGGGCCACCAGCTGGCAGGTATGGGCAAGGCAAGTTGCAGGTGCCTGGGGCAGAGACACCCATGGGAGGCACCAGGTAGACTAACTTGAGGGCTGAAAGTTTCCAGGCATTATTCAAAGAACAGGAAATGCCATGTGTTAATAGCGCACTGATTTAATCCTTCACTTATTTGTCCTAATCCCATACTCTTTGGAACTTTCTGCTGATCCAAATTTGTTCTTCCAAGACAGTGGTGGGATGTGCTGAACAACCCATCTGACAGGTTGGGAGGGGGGAAACGTGTCCTCCTCAGAGCCCAGAGCCCCCCGACGGCTCCCACCCACACAAGGTGCAGGGTCTAGACTGGCTCTGGGAGGGCGGACCAGAGATGAGCAGTCACTGGGCACCTGGATCCCCCCCTCAAGCAGTCCCTCCACAGGACCCTCAAAGATTGGAGCAATTTGTTAGCCAGAAACTTCCAACAGAAGTTCCAGGAGGATTTAAAAAGCTGAAGGAAATTGTAATAGCAAAAACCATAAACCCACATGTGACAGAAGAAGGGAGTGCTCCACTGTGGCTCTGCGGTGACAACAGAATACGGTGCAGCAAGGAAACAGAGTCCCCCATCTGTACCCACACCCCAACCCCCAACATGGTGCTCAGGGCAAAAGCAGCAACCAAGGAGTGTCCAAGATGTGCTTCAACGTACATCAAGGTCAAAACCAGGCATATCACTGAGCCACAGACGTGTGGGGGGTAGCTGTGAAGAAAGGTAGGTGGATTTTCAGCACTCAGGACAGAGGCTGACTCCCTGATGAGACTGGGAGGAGGTGAACCTGTCTAGAACCTCTACCCCTGCTGAGCAGGGTAAGTGAGCACACAATTAAAATGCCCATAAAGGTGAGCACACAACTAATATGCCAATCAGGATCACAGGTCCTCCTTTACCAACCTGGGAGCTCCTCCCAGCCCCATCAGCAGGAGAGGAGGGAAGGTACCAATTAAAAAAGGATGCTCAAAAGGCATTCAAACCAGTCTACAGGCCTATAGTCCCTAGAGGGTGCACAGGGGAAAATCACCCACCTGGCCTGGCCGAGGCATCTCTGGTCAGTTGCACTGGAGCGAGCATGACGTAGTGTAGGGATGGAGGCCAGACATGCAAATATGTATGTGCCTTTCCCCAGGGCAGCAGTGCCTGCAAACAGGCATGTCTCTGGGACGTGTCCAGAGGGCTTTCCTTCATTCCCCCAGGACAGATCCTTGAGCCACCCTGTCCTGCACACCTGGGTCCCATTTGCTTTCAGCCCAGGCACCTGGTATCCCAAACAGAGGGACTAGCCAAGCCTCCAGGTGGGTGGAGTCAGACCCCATCCCAGTGTGCTGCCAGAGGCCCCTACATCCCCACTCCCTCACCTGTACATCTGCCACAGCAAACACCGTTCTTGTCTTCCAACATAACACCCAAGTCCCTGCTGAAATGGAAGCTAAGGCACCCAGAAACGCAGCTGAGTTATTCACAAAGAGAAGTCTATGGGGTGGTGGAGAGGTGCAGCCAACAGCTGGGAGGACCTTCTGGCTGCCCCAACCACACCTGTCATGAGGACAAGTCACAGATGAAGACAGAGAAAAACCTAATGTCTCCAGGACTGAAAGACCCATCTGGTGATGGTCAACCTTGGAAGTAGTTTAAGGGTCGGCCCCATTCTCTGATGTGAAGCTTAGAAAGGGAAATCCTGAATCCACACCTTCCAATTGCTCAGTCGTGGTGAGACAGCATCCCAAACCAGGCAAGGTCATGTGTGCGTGGGTCTATATTTAAGTAAAAAGGTGACTGACAGACGGACTGGCTCATTTACTTTGGCAGCAGTCCTACACACACACATATGCAGACACACACACTGTGCACACACATTACACACCTGCTCCCCAAGGGGGCTGGCTCAGAGCAACTTGGGCAAAAGATGTGCTATTTATTCCTCCTACTAGAGAAACATCCCACAGATATAATACAGTGTTCATTTATACCCCCATAAAAGCACTTATCAAAAAAAAATGCCAAAAACAATTTTACTCAAAGATCAGGCTAAACTGGAGCCTGCAATTATCCGCCTGCCTGACTGAATTCTAATGATAGCACAACGTCCCGAGATTCCACCCTCGGGGAATGCCAAGGCCTGGAAGCTTTTCTAGGTGATTCTGCCATGATCTCAGTGTACAGCCTTGGCTTGCTGAGGCACCCGCTCTGCCAGACCTATATCTTAGGTGCCCCTGAGGTCAGCAGTATGCATGGGGCCCAGTGCGGGGGCAAGGCTCAGGAGCTACAGAAGGACAAGGGAAGGGAAGTGGCCCCAGCCAAGCCCTGCACACCCACGCTGAGTGACTCATGGCAGGGTTATCAGTAGCTCCTGCAGAAGACACCCCCATGCACCAAGCAGAGCGGGGCCTCAAAGTCAAGGCCTTCTCTTGATGCTCATGGGCTCTGTGATGAAGCCCTCAGTTTGCATTCTATGCTCCTCTGTGGGCTGGTGGGTGGTGTGTGCCTAGAGGTCGTAGCCTCCACACACTGCAAATGTTCACTCCTGCAAATGCCGCCATAGGGGCAGCAAGGCCAATGTGACGGAAGAAAAGGAGACAGCCCAACACTCGAAAAGGACAGGTGAGGGTTGCGAAAAGGCTACCCTTCTCCCTCATCTCTCAGCCTTTTGAAAATCAGAGTGGGACCCCAGACAGCACCTACAGCAGAAGCCAGACTACAGCAAACCACTCATGTCTGTGCCCACCTGGATATCACATCAACTAAGGCTCCAGCCACCTTGCAGGAACAGGGACCACAAGGCTCCAAGAATGGCCATTTCTGACCTACAGGCCTGGAGGACTTGGCATGAAGTTCCCAGGGGCTGATGAGGGGAGCAGAGGCTCCTCTGGGCTCTTACTGTCACCCTGAAGATGATAGGAATAGGGGCCGCCCCGAGTTGTCCAAGGCCAGGACACAGGCACAAGGCACATGACTGTCCTTCTGGAGCACCTGCCACACAACAGGCACCATCTGTTCTGTGCAAGTTACAGGAAATAACCTGTTTAATTACAGTATGCCCTGAGAGGCCAGAGTGGCCAGGGAGAGACCTCAAATGGAGTCCCCCTCACCTGCCACACCTCCCTCTCTCAGCAACCCATGCAATGGGTGCCCTGAGGGGGGGGGTTCCCTCAGGTGGTGTCTCCTCAGGCCACCTGGGGCTCCCTCAGGGGGTGTCCCTCAGTCTGGGTCAGCTCATGGGGTTTCCTCACGGTGGCCTACTTCCGGTGAGGTCACTTGAGCTGAGTTAAGCACAAAGAGGTCTATGGGGGCAGTGGAGAGGTGCAGTTGGCAGTGGGGAGGAAATCCTGGCTGCCCCAACTGCACCTGCAGCACGAGGACAAGTCACAGATGAGGACTGAGAGTGGTTCAATGTCTGCAGGTCTGAAAAGCCCAGGATGAGGGCCTGGGGGCAGGAGGGGCAGTCCCCATTCGACATCCCAAAGACAGGCCAGTGTGTGGTTCCAGGGACTCCTGTGTCCTGAGGGATGGCACTCAGAGGTCATGATCACAGGGCCAGAGGACAAGCTGAGGTAACATTTTTAGTGAATCTCTGTTGGTCATTCTCCATAATTTCCTTTTCCCTTATCCAGAGTGAAGAGGTGTTAGGGGTGGAAAAGTGGAGGTTCCCTGGCCCACGCCAGGCCCCCAGCACTAAGTTTCACTCTCATGCCCCCATCTGCTCTCTGGCAGGGGTGACTCACAGCAGAGAGGGGTGGGGTGGTGAGAGGAGCCACCATGCAGGGGACAGGAGGGATGTGGGTGGCACCCAGCCCTGCCAGCTGCAGGCTGTCATGGGAGGACACTGGGTGGAGTGGAGGAAGGGCAGGATGGGGAGAAGTGAGGCCTACCCACACCCGCACCCACCGTGCACAATCTCAGCCTCTAGGATTGTGGGGATCAGAGCCTGTGGAGAGGTGGGGGTGGGAGCTGTCCCAATCAGGGTCGCCTGGGACCCGAGCCCACATGGAGCTGCACAGATGCTGTAAGTCCTGCCTGCTTTGTAGCCTAAAACAAGTGATGCCCACTCTCCAGGCCTCATCTAGATGTTGGGAACAATATGATGTCTGGTCCCAAAGTATTGTGCTGGACTCAGCATGAAATTGTGTGTGCAGGGTACCCACCATGTCTAGCTCATGGTAGATGCTCAAGGATATACTCACTCATCCTGTCATCCCTGCCTCACCCCAGGATGCTGCTAGCAACCCCCAGAGATCCCTTCACTGGGGAGCCCCTGCCAGTACCAGAGGGTCTCAGGCCCTGGAGAGATGCTCAATGATAGGCAGCCTGGCTGGGAAGAGCCCAGGGACATGGACCTTCTGGTGGGAGCAGCAATAAGGCCCTATTCCAGCTGTCCTGGCCTGGACTTGGGAGGGTAGGGAGGGCCTTTCAGTGGCTGTCAAGGCTCTACTCCCCCAGTCTAAACCAGCCCCTGCAAGTGTGAGCCCAAAGCCAATACCATCAAGGCTGAGGAGATGCAGGCCCACTTGTGTGTCAGCCTCTGGTGGTAGGGACAGTAACTAGAGGTACCCCAAAAGCCAGGGTCATGTTCCAGGACTCAGGCGCTGCCAGTAAACTGGGACACAGCTCAACACTGAGGTCTGGGATGAATGGCCAAAAATTTGCAGTTCATCTAAATCTCACTGGGGGCCTTAGTTTAAAAGGGTGAGGGCAGCATGTTCCCATGCGAAGGAGATAAGGGCCACAGCAGAGAGGGACTCTTCCTGGGCCCAGGTCTCTTCCTGTAATCCCCCCAGGAGCTGGACCTGCATCTGTTCAACACTTCAGACTGTGGTGGTGGGGTCAGGATCCTACTCCCTGTATCTTTAGCACATGGCAAAACTACTAACCCCTGTCACCCAGGGTCCTGCCCACCTTCCCACCTGTCTCAGCTTTCCAGACTCTTAGAAGGTATAGAACATCACATCACATAGAACAACTGGGGGCTTTCTAAGCACTGTCTTGTACCAGCATACTTCAACTCATGCATCCCAATCAGGAGCCCAATGGCTAGCCTACTGTGGTGGTAAGATGCTGGGCTGAAATACATGGGACATCCTGGATCTTTGCTCCAGGCCTGGCCTCCACACCCTGCTGGCAAAGTCCTGTCCAGCAGCCCCAGGCCCCAGGGTTAGGGAACTGGCCAGAAAAAAAAAGTGAGTTCAGATTTAAGGGCCAATACTGAGAGGGGGTGGCCAGGTAGGGGGAAGCTTCATTCTTCATGAAGAATATCAGCCAAGTGAGGGCTCCAGGCAGCTCCTTCCCCAGACTCCCTGGAGTGTTTTATAGGGAGTTAAGCTAGTCTGGACTCTATTCAGCTCTGGCCATTCATCATGGCCT
This sequence comes from Marmota marmota marmota, assembly GCF_001458135.2. Lineage (NCBI taxonomy): Eukaryota > Metazoa > Chordata > Mammalia > Rodentia > Sciuridae > Marmota > Marmota marmota. The sequence goes on from NW_026000153.1 coordinate 19,663,032, forward strand.
GACTGTCCAGTATTGGGGTGCAGCTGGGGCAGGGCTGAAAGGAGATCATGGGCAGATACTGGAAATTCCTCCTGAAAGAAAAATGGCTCCTGAGAGTGAACAGAGTCCTACAAGGCCCTTCAGAGTAACAGCTTGCTTGCTGAGCATTGGCTTTAGGCAGACCTGGGAGAGACTTCCCGTACCCAACAAGGCAAGGCCATTACATCCCCCAACTCTCAAGATGGGGTACAGGTGCAAGGAGGCCAGGTGGAGGAGAAGCTGGGGAGACGATGACTCACTGCAGCCCCACATAGAGAGTGCATTGGGTGGGAAGCCAGCAGCACTTTCCACCTTCCTTCCCACAGGGCTGAGGGTGTCAGGGTGTCAGGGCGTGTCTGTAGGCAGAGATGGAGGCAATGTTGAGGAGATGGGCAGTGGAGGCAGATACCCCTTTCCTGCTCAGCCTCCAGCACCAGGGGTCATTGGAATCTCGCTGGGTCTATGTAGCTGCTGGAGGCTGAAGGATGGCAGACCAATGAGGGAAGAGAGGAGGATCTCACTGTGGATTTCTGTGCGTGTTTTAAGAAAGCAACTAGGCAGCCAGCAATTAACGTGACAGCTCAGCCAACAGCTTCACCATGAGGCTGGAGGCGCCTGTGTGCATGCCCTGCAGCTGCCTGCCACACCATTAGAACAAAGGAGAGGAGTAGGGCTTCAAGGGACACTGACAACCACACGCATCCTGCCCTCTGCACAGGAATATCATCCCCAGTGGAGCTACAGGCCTCTGAACTATCTGCAAGTCACATGGGGTGAATGGCATTCTGCAGCCCAGGCATGTGGGCTAAAGTGTGGCCATTCTCGGGCTTCGTGGCAGAGGGTTCCCAGTGCCTCCCCTTTGTGAGGTCATTTGTCCTTGCAGTTGATGCCTCACACCCAGTGCCCTCTTCAGAATGAGAACCATCTCTAACATGTGGGTGAAGCTCGGCTTTGAAACAGAGATGTGGCTTGGAATTCCTGCTCACTTACTGCCAAGTGGTGGCATTTGTGAGGCCAAAGTTAAGGCCAATATTATGCGCTGCCTTGACATCCAGAGAAACCAGGAAGGCCTCCAATGGCCTAACCAGATGGCCCCTCCTGACTCTGTTACTGGGGATTAGCAGGCAACTCTCCTCCTCACAGGACCAGGCATAGTTTCTGCTGATTTGTAAGCAGTGACTACAGTACCCCGCAACCCATGGAATTATTCAAACTAGTTAATCACATTTTCCTGCGGATACCCAGGGCCACTTCTCCCTCTAGTTACCACAAAGTCAGCCTCCCCCAGCCCTGCTGGTTCACTCCACTCTCAAGAGTAGCCCTGACAGCCCTGAGGGACCCTGAGGGTGAAACATCCTTGTCTCCCCCTCTAAATGCATGTGACTATGTCCTATTGTCCATTTCATCTGTCCAGTGTCAGCTGTCATGTGGACCAACCCCATAACCCTGGAACAGGACTTCCATCTTCACCTCTGTGCAGCAGGGTGTGGGGACGAGAGCTAGCTGGCTGCCCTCTCCTCTACCAGTCTCATGCCAGAAGTCTACACTTGGGGTGGACTCTCCTCACACCCAGGCCCCAGCCCAGCCCACCTGCTCACAATCATGGGCCACCTCAGTCTCCTTCAGGGATGTCAGGGGAACTGTGACTCTGCACTAAGGACTCTGCACCATGACCCATGCCCGTGAAGCACAGATCAGGAATTTCCACGGGTGACAGCCCCCAGCATTCAAGACTCACCCAGTCACAACCTTGCTCTCAACACGTGGCCACAGGGGTTCTCTCCAAGGAAGCAGTCCTGCCCAGAGCTCCTCACTGCAAAGGTCTTGTGCCCAACCTCTGCCTCTGCCCCCAACACTATCCACATTCTTCTTGTCCTTTCCAGTGACTAGGACAACTGCCCAGATATTCCCACGCATACCAGACTGGATGCCTGGAGACCCAACCCAACCAGAAGCCTGCATTTGTGAGGCCAGGGAGCACTTCTGACTGTGAAAGGGATAAAGGGGGAAAAAAAAAACAACAGAAGAGACCCAGAAACTAAGGCCACATGGCCACAGTCCAGCACACTAACCACCTGCCCTTGCCAGAGCTTCTTCACAATCCCCTCATCCTTTACTGGCTGAACTCGTCTCTAACTTCCCCCTAAGTAACCCTCTCTATACCATCCAGAAAGATCTGAGCCCTTGCTGGTCATGTAGCCAGGGAATTCCAGGGGCGCAGGCAGCTGGAGCTCCTGCCAGCTGAGGCCAACATGCAGTCAGCACCTATAACTCCGGACTTCCATGAGGGCAGGGAGATGACCCTGGCCCCCTGCATCTGCCATTGTCTCAGCTTCCCTCTCTCAAGGTTGCTTCTGTCTTCACAGGAGAGGCCTGAGACTTTAGTGTCTTCAGCATATGATAGAGAACACTAGCTGGTGGCACTGGCCACTCCACTGTAGAGCTGGGGCAAGGGCTCCCCTTGTCCACACACAAACATGGAAGCATCATGACCCAAATGTGCTTGTTTTCCAGGACAGGGGCTACCTGCAGGGTGAGGGGCACCTCTGTGCCTTCCAATTTCTCTGTGGCTACTTCCCATGTGGGCTCAGTCTGGGTTTTCAGCTCTCCAGATTATTCACTAACCAAACTGGGACTGCTCATCCAAGTCCTTCCCCAGGCCTCAGACCTGGTACAGTGCTGCTCTTACCCAGGTGGTCTGGGGACATGCATGTTCCCCCACCCTTCCACTCACCACATCAGCTCAGTCCTTGAACTGAATCGTCACAAAACTCCTCTCCTGACCTTTCAATCCCCTTACCTACATAATAGGTAGGTAAGGACCTACTAGGTGCACAGCACAGCCTTGGGCAGCCCCCACCCTCACTGAGCGGATCTAAAGTCAAAGCAAAGGAGAGGTAACGTGCTACCACATCGTAGAACCAGGCCTCAAACCTGGGCCCATAGCCTCACCCATTCAGCCCCTGTGATTCTGTGCTCATCTCCTGGTGTGGGCATGGGATGTGAGCAGGATCACTCCAGATTTGGGGAATGTCAGCTTTAAACCAGCCGTGAAGGCATTGAGGTCAATCTCCCACCAATTTTATAGAAGAGAAGACTGATGCAGGAAGGTCCAGAATTCAGTCCCCAGCAGGTTCCTTGCTTAAGCTGCCTTCAGGGGCTTCTTGTGAGCTCTAGAGTTGAAGTGGCTCAACCACCAGCTCCTAGTCCAGCAAGAAGGTGAGATGCATATATGGGATCCCAAGAACAGCTGACAAAATGATACTAGGAGGGCCTTCAAGTTCATGGATGGACCCTCTGATAACTAGGGCCAGTCAGCTCCTCACCCTGCTCCACCCACCCCCAGGCTCAGGATTCCTCCCTTTAGCTTCCCACTCAACCCAATAGGGTGGGCACTGCTCTTGCAGACAGTTCATGGTGCATCCCAGGGATCAAGGGGCACAGAAACCTGATACTGGATACAGGCCAGCCACTCCCAGGCCTGTAGGACTCTGTTCACATCAGCAGCCTCATTCCAGAACCAGTGGGCAGGTGGCCTGAGGCTCCCCACCTTCTCTTCACTTCACAGATGAGGCCACCAAGAACCAGGACACCCTGCCATGACCTGCTTGTTTTCACAAGCTGCGGACTTAGCCAAAATAAATTTGAGAGGACTATGAAAACCAGTACTCTTCCCAGCCTTGTCCCCAGTGCCAGATACAACACAGATGCCCAGGTAAATTTGAATTTCAGACAAAATTTTTAATTAAAACTTTAGAATAAGTATGTCCCATGCAATATGAAACATACTTTTACTGATTTTTTCATTGTGTATCTGAAATTTAAATTTAACTGCTAAATCTGGCAACCCCAGCTTGGTTTCCTTAATTGTTCCTGGTGGTTCACCCCACTATGTTCATGGGGTGCCCCCACCAGGCCCCCCACCTCCCCTTCCAACTCCCTCTACACCTGCCCACAGGGTATCCTGAACCTGCCACACCGCATAAATCCAAGTTTTGGCAACAGGACCGCACAGTTAAAGATTAACCTTGGGGTGAGAAGGGGGCCGGTCTCTAGGGGGAGGGTCACCCACCCCTACACACCCTCCAAATCCCTGGAAAACGTTAGCTTCCCTCACTCCCCTCAGGCTAAGCGCGGCGGGTGGGTGGCGGGCAGTTGGAAAGGAAGAAGATTTGAGCCAGGGAGAGGAGAGGCAATGAGAGGCGGGCCTAGAAGGTAGAGGAGAGGAGGAGTGGAGGGGAGGGTCCCTGAGAGGGGAGGGCACCGCCTCCCGCGCATGCTCAGCTGCCCTGCACTGCGGCGCCGCGTCTCTATTAACCCAGTTCCGCCGATTCTGAGACCGCACTCTTATCCCCCTGGGTAGGGGTCATTTTTGGCTGCGGGTCGCCGTGGGGCCAGAGGAAGTCGCATTGCCGGCTGCAGCAAGAGCCCCGAGGTTATAGTCCCAGGCAGGTTTCTGGTGGGATGCAGATCTCCACTCCAAGCCTTTCCCATCCTGGGGTGTGGGCTCAGCCCTGGAGCCTGAGAGACATTAGGACCGTTGTTCCCCATCACCACGGAGCAGGGTGTGTCCCCTAAGGCAGTAGGGGGTCATGTAAGATTTGGGGAGGCCAAGGGCTTGAAAGGCAGCTGGACATGGGACCATGGGTGAGAAGAGGCATTCGGTGAGCCTGAATCTCCTGACCTGTGAGGCACATCCACCTATGAGATCAGCCCACTTGGGATGTCAGGCTCACCAATGATGTGAGCCCCTCACAGGGAAAGTCTGCCATCCCTGTGCACCCCACCTGTGAACACCTCCACACCCTCACCCCCTCCCACCCAACCACACACACTTTGGACCAAACCTCTGTCTGCCTCAGCTGGGAGAAACTTAAAGACCTTCACACTCAGGCTTTGCTAACTCCCAGTTGTAGGACCCTGAGTGTTGTTCAGCTTCTGTAGGAAGCTGTACACTGACCTTATGGGTGTGGGATCTCTAAGCAGCAGTGTGGCTGCATGATGAGGGCACATATAAATCCTGACTGGAGCCAAGGGGCCGGTCCAGGGCAGGGTTCCCATCCCATGATCACACTGTGTGCTTCCACTAACCAGGGGTCACCTCTGCACCTGCTTCCTGAGCAGTGTGCCAGTGAGCATGCCTCTCACTTCCACACAGGCATCCACAAAGCCACAACAAAACCACCCCCAAAAGAGCAGTCATTTGGTGTGACAATGGTGGTGGTGAGGGGGAGACAACAACAAAAAATGTTTCTAAGACTCATGTGCCTAATGATCTCTTTACCCCTAGTCAATTAATTTTCCTCTAGCTGCTTTTGTTAACAATTGTTTAATAATCTCTAATTATTCAGTACATTCACAGATTTTGAATGTCTCACAATCTTCTATTTAATTAAGTATTAAATTTTTAAAAATCCAACTGTTACCACCTTTGGCATTGTGGGTGTGATCCTGAAGTGCCAATTACTGGGTGGTTGTGGCTTTTCTGTGTTCAGGCCAGCTTCCTCTTCCTTACTGCAGGGCCTCAGAGGATTACGGCTGTGTCTTCTGGGTCCTGGATGGCCCTAAACACAGCAGGTGTGGGGACACAGCATTCCCCACAGTCTTAGTAATGCCGAGGAAGATCGAGGCCCCCACATTTGCACTAGATTCATTTAAGGGCTGAAATAAAGGTGATGGGCAGGCTTCTAGAACTTCCTCTCTAGCCTTGTTCTCTGGGTCCCCCCTCCTCTCTTCTAGAATAACTGGGCAAAGCCATTTCATAAAAGCCTCAACACCAATTGAAGCAGAGTCAGCCAGGCAGAGAGCCTAGGGCCAGGTGGACATCAGAAGCATAGCAACTTCCAACTAGGCTCTGAGTTGGAAGCTGGGAAAGCCACCAGATGAATCAGCTGCATGTGTACTTGCTCAGTGGAGAAATGTCCTGGGCCACTATCCCAGGGCCTGGGAAGCTCCTTAGCAAGGGGATCCAGGAGAGATCATGGAGGAAGGGCCCTGGAGTCTGCAAATGGTACTGGAATGGTACAGGCTATAGAGGTAGCATTTCCTTCCCCAACCCAACCATGAGGACACCTTGTGAGGTCCTCAGAAGCAGGGTATCTTGCTGTCTGGCCATGAAGGGGGATGGCAAGGTGAAAAGAGGGCCCCTGTGGAGCATGACCACACTCAGGCAACTGGTGCATCCCTCTGAGCAGACAGTATTCTCATTTTTTGGTTGGGGAAACTGAGGGTAGGGTGGCTAAACAACCTGCCAAGGTCATACAGCGGGGAAGCCAGAGTTGGCACCAGACATTTACCTGGAGGTGAGACATCTCACTATGAAGCTGAGACTTAGTTAGCCCCAGAACCCTTTCTCTTGCCCCCTCCCATCACCCCCTCAGGGAAGCTCAAAGGGTCTGGGGAACACCAGAGGAGCCTTGAGTCCTTATAAGAGTAGGTGGCCACAGAAGGCACTGGACAGAAAGCCTCAGACCAAATCGGCAGTAGTGGCAGGATTCTGTCTGCTGAAGGAGACCAGAAAGGAAGCTCCGTGATGTCCTCCCCTGAGGAGTTAGTGAACCCTCCAGCACTGTCACCACCAATCCCTGTGAGGCAGTCTGGAGGAACAGAAGGGAAAAGGGAGGCAGAGCCCACAGAAGTCAAGGCAAGCCTGGCTCTGGGTTATCTCCTGGATCCCCAGGTTTCAACCCCAAAGGATTGGGTATCCCTGGAAACCAGATTCAGCAGGGTTTGTTGGGCTCCCTGGTAGCATTGTCTATAGCTGGGTGTCTGCACTGGGACCAACAGCTGTGATAAGGCAGCCACTCAGGGATGTTCTTGGAGGAAGGCCTTAGTTCCAGGAGCCTACGACCAGCTGTAACGTTCGGCCTGCAATTCTGGCAAAACCAGAGAACTATTAGAAACAGAAACAGGGATGCATAATTTGATACACATTTGATAAGGAATTACTGCTGGTTTTAGGAGGGATAATGCAACTGTGGCTATGTTTTTAGAATCCTTTTTCTGCTAGGAACACATGCTGAAACATGGATGAGATGCCAAATGGTCTGGGTTCTGGGGTACAAACAAAACTGGCTAAGAGCTGCTAAACGCTAAAGCTGAAAATCATTCTGTTATTTTCTCTGTATTTGGGAATGTCAGAAATTTTCCATGAAAAAAAGTTAAATAGGACAAAAAAAATGCCCAAGAAAATGGCAGGGCTGGACAAAGGTGGGAGGATCTGGAGGGGATAAAACAGTGAGGGTCAGCCTGCCCTGTCGAGAGGGAACTTCCCTGGCCCTGAGAGTGACTGTGCAGGAAGAAGACAGTAGGGAAGGAAGACAGTAGGGAAGGATGGCCTGTGGCTACATAGAATTCCAGCCCTGCCCCCTCATCCAGCCCAGCCTGTATCAAATGAAAATGTGGCCAGGCACGGGGCTTGAGAGAAGCGATGGGCAGGAGGATGGCCTGGCATTCCCATACTGCACACAGGCAGCTCATCCCAGTAGCCTACGTGGTTCACAGGGGTCTTGGGCATTGTTGGTCAGGAAGCAGCACAGGCAAGCTGGCCACTTGCAAGGTGGGGTCTGGGGAGTAAGAAAGAGCAAAACATGCATGCCTGGGATTTCAGATTTCTACTTTTCTCAATCCTTCCAACTTGTGGTGCACTTTAAGGGTATATATAGGGGGTGTGGGTTCAATTTAGAGGAACTGCCTAATGCCATGGAATTATACCCAGATGGTTTCCTGCTTGAGCCTAAGAAACTCCTACTCCTTCAAGTCCCATCCAATGTAACTTCTAGATGACTGTCCAGTCTCCTGGGAACCCCTCTCGTCCCCCCACCCCCAGCACAATGGGCTATAGCTGCCTATTTCAGGGTGTATTTGGCATCACCATGTCCTTGGTAAAAAGCTGTTATATAAGTAAGGGTCTGTCTGGGCACACCGTGGCCTTGAGCAAGCCTGCAGGTGATAGTGAAAGTGCAGAAGGATCAGGAGGCTGGTATCTGATGCATCACATGGTCCTTAGGCTGAGAAGCTGGCAGGAATAAGGTGACTCACAGAAGAGGCCAGCAGCACAGTGCTGGGGCTCTGCCAGGACCACACAGGGACAGGCTCACACATGTGTCTCCTTGGGATGTGCATTTGGGGCCACTCATCTGAGTGGACAGGGCTTCTGGAGACCCCTATGAGGACTCAGAGAGGATGAGGGTAGCTGCTATCCCTCACAGATGGATGAAAAGTCAGGAAGAAATCCCAGCCATTTATGGATTCTAGTTTCCAGGCTAATAAAAAAGGCTTTTAAAATATTAAATTGACTGGCTATCAACATTTTTGGGTGTGGAGTACCTGGGATTGAACTCAGGGGAACTTGACCACTGAGCCACATCCCCAGCCTTATTTTGTATTTTATCTAGAGACAGGGTCTCACTGAGTTGTTCAATGCCTCACCTTTGCTGAGGCTGATTTTGAACTCGCAATCCTCCTGCCTCAGCCTCCCAAGCCACTGGGATTACAGGTGTGTGCCAACGTATCCTGCTGGCTACCAACATTTTGGACAAACAATTCAGTCATAGGTTTTATTGAGCATCGCCTGTGTGTGGGACTTCGGTGGGCCTGCTAATGTGGTCAGGAGCCAACATAGAGCTGGAAAAATAGCAACCCTTGCTCAACAGAACATCGCATGACAGTGGGAACAAATCCACCACACTGACACACCCTGAGCACAAGGCAGGTCATGCCAGCACTGTGACCCATGTCAGACTCAGATGCAGGTGGAAGAAATGACAATGTGGCAAACAGTTGAGAAAGGGAGGGATGAAGACCACAACACTCAGGAGAAGGAAGGAGGTGAAGCACCCAAGAAACTCCAAGTGCTTGAGTTTCATGTTCCTCCTTCCACAAGAAACCCCAAGCACACTTTATACCTGTGTCCCCATCATGCTGACCACCAAACATCAGAGAATGTGGAAGCTCCCTGAATTCTGGCACCATGCATACAGCAACATTCTGTAAGTGTTAATTTTGACATTACTGTGAGGCTGGAAGACATGAGCTCGGCCTGGTGTCTTTATTCCAGGAGTGGGACAGAGTGGCTGCACTGGGTAGCTGCCAGACCCAAAGTCCAGCGAGGCCCCTGGACACTTGAAGCTTCCTTAACTCTGAAATGGAGGCAGAGTCACAGTCACATGCTCAGGGGCTTGGGGATACAATGCTTGCTGATGAAGGAAACAAGGCCCCCAAGACACAGCTAGGTACAAGGGACATGAGGGCTCATCCCTCTGCATGATCATTTGGTGGCTATAGGAGCCAGGGCTTCCACACCTGGCCTAAAATGGGGAGCAGGGTCCCAGGACTCAGGGCTGCCCAGAAGCTCAAGATGTGGGCCTAAGATAAAGCCAAGACACTCTGGACAGGGAAACCCCACATCACCACTCCAAGCTGTATGCTCTGGCTGAGACCTGCTCAGGGATCCCACTGCTGGACCCCTCCTAGATGGACAGAGATCTAAGAGTGGCCAGCAGCTCATCTAAACTTTTTCTTAGGATATTAGTGCAGGTCCCCATCCTGCCCAGCCCTCAGAGGGCAGGCCAACCCTGCCATCTACATCTCACAGAAGAGAGCACCCCACTACCCACATTCATGACTTGGCAACCACTTGATGCATGATCTGCTCCCTACTACTCTTGCTTGTCATCCCTGTGCCTGGGGCTCAGTCTAGCAGCATCCCCACGAAGTGGTGGGTCAATCTACACTGATTCACACCTGCCTGAGACAGAGGGGCAGGGGACAGCAGAGAGATGCTCCCTATCTTGTATCCTACACACAACAGCCCATCCCAAGGTCTGTGTACTCAGAGGCTCCAGGACCCTGGCCAGGCCTCTTGACAGCCAGTGATTCCCAGCCACGTGCTCTTGGTAACATCTGCCTACCTAGCACCCCAGCCAGCATTGTTGCCACCATTGTCTAACACACTTAGACATTGTTGCCACTGTTGTCTAACACACTTAGACAATGTCCAGAGCGCATCAGAGCTGACCTTCAGAAAGCACTTCCTTCACCTCACCTATTGCCCCCTGGGCCACTCTCATCCATCCTGCAGCAGTCCCCTGGGGTGTCTGAAGTATCTTCCTGCATAGGAACTAGGAGGATCCTTCAGAGTCCCCACTGTGCCTGGGCTGCTCACAGCTTAAGTGCAAGACCAACTATTCTGGAAGCTCCACTGGAGAAAACACCCAATTTCCAACAGGCTGACAAATACGTACAGTTATGTACACACACGCACATGCACATACCGCTCCACACAGCCACACTAATGCACACACAGACACATAGAGACAGGTGTGCACATGCATATAGGCACACATATACTTGTACACACACACATCTAAGCCTGCTTTGTATCACAGAGCTCTTCTCCATGGTGCCCTTGACAAGCAGGGAGTGTCCTCGCCTCAGGAGGTTGCCTGAAAACCCACAGTCCAGGAACTGGCACCACACTGGTTGTGGGATCACCCTGAGCATCACAGGTTCCCGACCAGCTCTGTGTTTTGTTTTGTTTCATATTTGTTTTTTAGCTTTAGGTGGATACAATATCTTTATTTTATTTTTATGTGGTGCTGAGGATCGAACCCAGTGCCTCCCGCATGCCAGGCGAGCGCGCTACTACTTGAGCCATATCCCCAGCCCCAGCTCTGTGTTCTGACAGAGAAAAATGAAGCTCACAGCCGCAGGCCCTGGAACACAGCCCCATCCACCCACCCCACCACAAGCCAGGCCCAAGAGAGGCCAGTAGAGCTCACCAATGGCCAGTGGTCCACATCTAGCCCATGCAGAATCCTAAGAGAGGGTTCACCCAGGCCCACACCCCAAAAGCAGCTTCCCCTGGTCCTAGGTAGCCAAAATTTGTGTCCAGATGTTCAACAGGGCTGCTGGCAGTGTTCCAGGAGGGGAGGGGTGACATGGTGCTGCCATCTCACTGAGATAGCCACCCACCACACCTGCATTCCTACTGCCCTGCCATGTTGGGGACTCTATCCAGAGCCCTACCTGGGGTCCATTCAGATCTGTGCCTCATCACCATGGAACTTGCTGTAGACTGACTTCTGGTTTTGTTTTCTGTCAGCTTGCCTGAAAACACCCCCATGAGGACAAAGATCTGTCTGCTCCATCATCAGCAGGTCTTGAGAGACCCATGATGCACCAGAGCTGTACCGGCCAGCACCAGGCAAGACCCTTCTTCCCATGCCTGCAGTCTTCAGAGCTCTCCCCAGGGTAAGTGGATGCACTGTTCTCCTGCCCAGAAGACTCAGTTAAGAAACTGCCTGTTGTATGCCAAGTTGGCCACAGAGCCAGAGGGTGGACGTTGACTGCAGCCCTATCTATCACCTGGAGTCACTGGCTTCTCCTTGGCCACAGTCCTTGGGAAAAAGCACTACAGTGCCTAGCACCATGAGCATCTATCCTTCCAGCTCTGAGAACAGAAATCAAATAGACTTGGGAAGGGGAGGCCACGTGGGGGCTCCAGGGATACCCAACCAACAAGTGAAGGTGCATCCTGAACCTGAGGATGAGGACCCCCACATCCTTCAGCCAGAGACGCCTTCAAGGCCTTAATACTCCTGCACCCCTTCACCCCCTGCCCCACACACAACCTCTACTCCATGAACTCTGAAGTCTGCTCCGTCCATGTGTGAAACTGCTGGCCAGGCCAAGCTAAACACTGGCCAAGCCTAGGAGGGATCCACTGCCCTGTCCACAGCCCTCCCAAGCCCCTGCCCAGCCCAACCATGGCCACACTGACACCCCTGGGCCCTACCTCTGGCTGACAGCTTCTTGGTGTTGATGATCTTGGCTGCATACTCATGGCCGGTGCAGAGCTTGACGCAGCGTCGGACCACAGAGAAAGCCCCCCTGGGGAGGAGAATACCGGGCAAGAGACAGACAGAAACAGACAGGGAGAAAGAGAGAGCCAATTAATCGCCCATAAACACTCAGTATCCAGCCAGTAGCCAGGCCTTGGGCAGACGGCCAGTGTTGGGAGGAAGCCTGGACCCTTCCCACACCACTGGGTACTGCAGGACAGGGCCTAGCCTCCGGACAGCTCCTGCCTGACAAACACTCTGACAAGGCTGCAGGGAAGGGGGGCCACCACAACACTGGGAGGAGGCTGTCCAGGCCCCCATTCAACTCCTCTGTGATCCTGGGGCCCCATATACTTATGGGTCAGACGAACTGATAGTCCCCCGGGCCTTCCATCTCCCACCCTCAGGTGTTCTATACCAAGTGCACAAGGCCTAGTTAGTTCTTTTTCAAAGAAAGGGCCAGAGGCCAGCTACCAAGGGCAGATATATTGGTATTTGGTGCAGACCCAGAGACTCACATAAGGTTGGAGAGAGAGGGAGAAGCAGCAAATCATTAAACTGCAAAGTGAGAGGAGAGAGTCCCCTGGAATATTCCACTGTCCTTGTGTCAGAGCAGAGGCTGTGGAGGTCCAGAGTGGGGCACCACAGGGACATTGACACACCAACAGCTTGGAGGTGTCACACTGAAGAATCAGAGCTTGGGAATGTGGGTTAAAATGATGGTGGCCATCAAGAGAGGCCTTTGACATTTCCCATAAAACTGACCCACAGAAGAATTTCTACTTCTAGAGACCTGAAGCCCAGAAAGAGAGGAAGCCCAGAGCCAGACTGAGCCCTACTATGACACTGACCTCTGTCTCTATACCCCCAAAGTGCCCAGCCTCCCCACTCAAAGCACAACCTCACTCCCTCTTTGGACTGGGCATCCTGAGTAATCCCAGTGTCTAAATTGAGGTTCCATGACCAGAAAGAAGTCTCTTAAGCAGCAAACACTTTTTTTTTTCTTTTTCTGCTACAATCTTTGTAACAATGTAAATGAATACACTATGTCTCCTTGAATACATTCAGAATGACTCAGGTCCTTCCCATTAGTGACTACCCAGGCATCCCAGTGGCATCTTCGCCTTTTAAAGTCAATCTGCAAAAGGGGACAAGGGCTACCTCGGGAGGGGCTGGGAGGTGGGGAAGGCTGCTCGCTCTGCAGCCTCTTGGTTCTATTTGATTTTTTCACTTATGTGTAAGTTACATTCTCAAAATATTCCTTCTTATAAAAAATGTAAAGAAAGGATTATGTTTTGATCCATGACACTGTCCTGAGAGAGAGTGGAGAAGGGAGAGGCCGTGAGCTTCATGCCTAGTCTGGTCTCAATTCTTATCCATCACTTCTGGTTGCACAGGGTGACGTAGCTCTCAGTCTCAGTTTCCTCATCTGTATAAAAGGGCAGAAAGGCCTCTTGGGGCCGCTGTGTGGCTGTTGCCCACTCCAACCTCACCCAATGCTCACCCTCACATTCCCTTCTTGCTCATCAAGAGTTGAGAGCTTCTGTTAGGGGCCCTGAGCTGCCACCTCATCTGTTCCCCACTCAGTGCCTAAGAGGGCATGGTGCCTGCAGTATTGGCTCTGTGGAAACCCCCTAAAAGCTCTGGGCCAGGTCCTGAAGGAAGCAGGAAGTCCAGGCTTCCCTGTGACAGGGATGCAACCTCACATGTGGGCTGACCCTCAGTGGGAAGTTTGCATAGCTGGACATTCATCTCTGAGAAACAGATAGGTGATGCTGGACACCGGGTCCAAATGGGGAAGCCTGTCCCTGAAGCAGGGAGGAGGTCCACACTCATCTTCCCTTCAGCAGAGCCTTCCCCCAGTTGCTGTGCCAACCTGGGTAAAGACACAAGCAGAAATCCCTGCAAGTCACAACTCTTCTGCAGCAGAAGAGTGGTCACGCATGAAATGACCAAGATCCTACAGCAGATGGATGGTTCAGGGTACTGTTCAGGTGGCCCTCCCCAGGTCAGACACCGCTTTTCAGCTCTGTAGATGGCTCTGGAGCTGCCCCTGCACTGTCAGCCAGGGTCTAGGATAGTCACGGACCGGGAAAGGTGAACAGGGATAGTTGCAGTTGCCACAGGGAGGGAGAAAGGTACGCTGGGGACCAGGAGGCATCTAGGTTGGGGGTACCAGCTGCACAGCCATGTGAGAGGGAAGGCAGCAGGCAAAACACCTGCTGTTCAGCAGATGCTCAACAGGAAGAGCCAGGGATGAAGAAGCCCTTCTTTCTTGGCCACAAGTCCACAGGGTGAGGTGGAGAATACCCAAAGAAAGGACAGATCCCCATTCCAGTGACTCAGCCCCAGATACAGAAGGTGGCGGCCAGGTGGTGAGGACAGGAAGGCTCAGCCCCCAGGATGGCTGCTCTTCCCTATGCCCAGTTCCTCAGCCCCACCTCTTCCACCCCTGCAAAGGGCTTCTCCTCATAATGGCCATCTCCTTCTCCTCTAGCATCCATCTCCCTTCCCCTCCATCCCTCCAGCCCACCACAGGCACTTGGCCAGTAGGTGCATGCCCCACCCCCCTTCCTTTCTCAGTGGCTCTGTCACCTGCCAGGTACTACCCTATCACAAGAAGTCCCCCTGGAAGTGGCCACAAATACATTCAGCATGTGCCACGCAGGTTACAGCTGGGAGCATTGCCATCTTAGATACCTCCAGAACAGGGAGGCCAATGCCATCGCCATCCTTTCTTGTAATCATGGAAAGGGAACACGAAGACTCTGGGTCTGTACTGTAAGCCTGTCCCTGCCACCGCAGTCCAACTCCTCTACATCCTTCATGGCCCAATTCTGACAGCTTGGTCTTCTCTGATTATTACCCTTCACATGGGTCTCAGGTCAGTTTCTCCACATTATTATAATTATTTATCTGTCTGTTTCTACCCCCTCCCCACTGTGGCTTTCTATGGCAGGGCCTCTGTCCTGCCTACCCTGATCCTGGTTTTAGGCATGGTGTCACCTGTTGATACAGGAATCAGAACTAACAGAAAGCAGCACACGCAGGCTGGAGCGGAGAGTGGAGCTGCTAGGCCTCAGCTTTGTCCAGCCCAGTGGTGCAGTGGCTGCTAAAAAGCCAGGGACAGGGAGAGATTGGGCTAGTCCGTGGAGAGAGGGCAGGAAGAAGGGGACCCCTAGAGTGGCCAACAGGAGGGAGACTTCTAGAACCCCCAGCAGGAAGTGGGCCCCACTAGAGTAGTGAAACAGGAAGGGAACACCTACAGCTGTCCAACAAGAGACCTCCCCCTCCCACCACCACCAAGGCCTCCCTTGTGGGTAGACAAGCATCTCTGGGACAGAGGCCACATAGGCAAAGGGTCAGACCCAGAGTAAACAGAACTAAGCGTCTAGGGGAACCCCCACACATAAATAGGCCTGAAGCCCCCTCTGCTCATCCAGAACTGCAGGTGAGCAGGACAGGCAGTGGCTTGTGGCAGAGGAGAAAGAAATGGTGCCAAGGCAGGAAGAAGGTCCAGAAGCAAGTAGGCGGGAGGGTCTCCCTGTCAACACTCCTGCTAGAGACTGGCTGTGAACTTCATCTGAACATCAAGGTCACTTGTGAGATGCCTGGCATGGGACACCTGCCACTGAACTTACTAGGAAGTGATTTGAATAACTCATTCGGATCATGAGGCCCCCAGGTACCAAGTGCGTTATGGGGCTTTTAAAATCAAATAAAGCTAATTAAAACAAGAAAATACTCTTTGAGTCTTTCCCTTGCTGAAGGCTCAAAACACTTTCTCATTTGCAGTGGGATCAACAGTACCAGGGAAACGGGCCCTGAGAGAGAAGAATTAATTCTGCGCAGGAATGGAGCCCTGGAACTGCACGGCCCGTTTCTGTGAGCTGCGGGCACTCGCTACCTGCTTCATTGCTGGAGGTAAAAATCTCTTTACCCAAGAAAAGGGGCCCTGTCAGGAGAGCACCAGGTCTTTCCAGCTGGCTATACGGCACAGACTACATGAGTGCATGGTGAGGAAGGGTCAGGGAATGGACATTTTCACAGGACCCCATCTGTGCCTATCTTCTCCTGGAATCTCACTGGCTCCTCCCACCATATGACAGACAGCTCATCCCAGCTACTATCCCCAGCCCTACTGCTCCTCAGAGGTAGAAAATGGCCTCTGCTTAGCCCTGACTCTGAGCTGCCCCCAAACCAGAAACTACAAGGAACCTGCCACCTGCTGCTCTCTGTGGCTCCCACTGGCCCCCTCAGAGCTCCCTGACATGTGGCTTTGTGGCCCTCTCAGCCCTCCATTGGACCTTGCTAGCCACACTGCAACCTTGTCCTGCCATCCAGGCTCCCGGCCCCCTTGCTCCACTGCCTGGTCACACCCACATCTTTCCAAGGTGAACTGGAGGGAAATGTCCTTGAGCAGCATGGCCACTGCTGGGCTGAAATAGCAGAGACAGGAACGTTCTGAATCTCTCCTGTGACCATAGCAGGGTCTGCAAAACAGCTTCTCGTGGACCCTCCCATGCCCAACTTTCTAGTGAAGCTAGGGTTACCCTGATTGTTGGCTCTTGGAGTGCTAGTTAAGACACCATAATGATACCTTCTGTCCCCGATGGCCATGCAGACCCTGCTCAGGTCCCCTCCCCAGCTGCATCACGGGCTGGGGATTTTTGTCAGTGAGGGAGATGATAATGCTCCTTATTAAACAAGGCGATCCATGGAGAAGGCACTTTCTGGCACCCAGAAAGAACTGACAACACAACTCTGTTCCCAGGGTGGTATGGACGGGGACCAGGCTCTGCGATCCCCACATCAGGCTTCAGAGCTCCTGCACAGCAGTGCTCAGGAAAGCTGAATCAAAGGGTACTCTCAGCTGCCTCAATACTTGGATTCTATCTTCCTGGTGGAAATTTCAGAGTCACAGCAGCTTCTCTCCCCTGCTCCCCTCTTGGCTTCCCCCAGCCCCACGTCCACACACACACCCCCCCAGTTTTCTCCCTGTGTACTCTGGGCTTTCCTCCCTCCATGCTGGGCCTCTGCTGGCCTGTCCAGGGTAATCACCAGCTTCCTGCCAGGGCTGCTAACTATTTGCGTAACTAAACCTGACAACCGGACTTCGACCTTCTCCCACAAACGCCTTTGGTTGCTTGACAACGCAGTGGCAGTGCGGGCATTTCACATGCTCCCAGAGGCCAATCACAGCAACAGCCCAGGGATGAGTCAGAGACCCTGTCTGTCTACAGAAAGGCTACTGCACATTCCAGGGATTCTTATTTTATAGCAAAAAGATGCCCAAGAATCTTGTGTAAAAGCAAATATCCAACCCTGTTGACCTATTTTGTAAATGGACATTTCCCATTTGGATTTTCTGTGTAAGGACTCAGGAGAGTCAGGGCTGTTCCCCCAGGAAGAAGCACAGCTCTCCCCAAACCCTGGCAGATCCTATCTGGCAGACTGGCCGATTTTTTTTTTTAATAGGCTGAGCGGACAACAGTTTTATTTCCTGCTGTAAATTACTAAATAGCTGTTCTGAAAGTAGCCTCAGGTCATCCAGGTCCAATCTCCCAGCCTGGTCAGCCCCAAATGGGCTGTGTCGATAGGGACTGGAGCCAGGGCCAATCCAGCAGGTGCAGGTCCATGACCACACAGAGGGCCTGCACATAAAAAAAATTAATCAAGTTGCTATTTAATTGTGTTCTGGCTTACAAAAAAAGTCCCTACCTTCAATTACAATGAGCTCTGGGAGGCAAAGGAGGGGTGGCCTTTTATATTTATTTTATTCACTTATTTTATTTGAGATGGGGGTCTCACAGTGTTGGCTTTGATCTCCTGGGCCAACTGGATCCCCCTCCCACATAGCTAAGATGACAGGCGTGCCCCATTGTGCCCAGCCCTTTTGTATTTTAGTACTGATCTAATCAGCTTGGTGGAAATAATCACTTCTATATGAAGCAGAGTGTTGAGATTACTGTGGTGTTGTTTTCTTTTATGTATTTCTCTGCTTACAGCGTCTACAATGGAGTACACAGGATCGTTTCAGAATATGTTGAAGTCACTGTCAAATCCCTAACCTGAAACGCTGTTGGTGCAGCTGCACGGATGTTATTTGTGCAGGTGTGCAGCTCTTACACCGTGGGGAGGTGTCTTTTTACACATTTAGGAGCAGCTCGTCTCTATTTTTCTGCTTTCCCCTTCATTATTTCTCCACACCTTTAGCAAATCTTTAACAGATGATCAGACCTGTGCACTGCTCCGCCCGGAGGAGGCCCTCCGGATGCCCTCCAGTGTTTAACCTCCACAGTCCCCCTGACCTGGTGTTGACCAGATGACAAAAGCATTTCATGTAAATGTGTGTCACACCAGGCAGGAGCTGGAGGCCCCCAGGACAGGAGGGACATGCCACAGGGAGACAGACACTGCCCATCACCCACCCCCAGGATGGCAAAGAGCAAGCTGCACTCACAGGCTGCCGAGTGCCCACATATCCTGGGTTCTGAAAAATGGTCTTGAGGTAGCCCAGCTGGAGATGAGCGGCTGGACAGCACTGAATTCTGTGTGAGCACTCAAACTCCCTGTGGTCTCGGCCGGCATCCAACCACTGTTTTATCATTGATTCCAATTTTGTTTTTGCTTTTTATATTCAACATCACACACATGATTCCCATGTTTTGACCGAAATCCCTTCCTCATCTTGGTAGTGGAGAACATTCCTTCCAGTCGATACTTCTGAGACTGCCAGGCATTTGCCATGCTTCCAATTTGCTGTCTCATAAACGGCCTGCCATGAGTGGTTCAGTTGTTTCTACAGGATTCATTTCCAAGGTACACTCACCGTTGATTTTACAACAATTTACAACACCAGCAATGGAAAGCCATTCTCTCCACTGCCCAGTGTTCCAACCTTGGCCTTTCAGAGGTCTTCCCTGGAAATCCTGGTGGCTCATATAGCCCTGCAAAGGTTCCTCAAAGCTCTCTCCTTCTCTGGGCCAGGGCTCCTCTGTTTCTTGGCACGCAGATCACATGGTGTCCACTGTGTGTCTCTGTGTAAATTTTTTCCCTTTTTATTACCAAACTTATGGCCAGTATAACCTCACCCTAACCTGATTAATATACATCTGCAATTACCAAATTTCCAAATAATATCACCTTCTGAGGTACTAAGGGTTAGGGTTTCAACATATAAGTTTAGAGGGGACACAATTCAGCCATAACACATGCTGACCCCCAATTCTGCCTTGCAGAATCTGCCACTGAGTGCAGTAGGGAACAATTCCCTGCATTATATTCCCCAAATATTTGCACCATTGGATGTTGACAGATGTTAGGTACAAAAGGGGTTTCGTGAACAAAGAAAAAGGGAACCAGCAGTTTCCTTCCTTCCTTTTTCACATCAGGACTTCTCAGGGCCTTTAGTGTGGTACTGAGTCTCAAAAGAGGGAGTGAGAGAAGCAAACGTTCCCTAACCTATTTGACCACAGAAATCTTTATTCACAAAAGGCTCCAGAGGACAGAACATTCTTAAGACTGAAAACCAACCCCTTTCTAAAGCCTCCTGTGACCCACAGAAGCCCACAGCAAATGCTTCTGAGGATGAGCATGTTAGGGAAATGCTACCCATCTGTCCACTTGAGGACAAACCCAAACTCAACAGACCTATCTTGGAACTACAACTGCTCTTCTTGGGGTCACTGTGTACACATCTCAGACCAAGACAGCCTCAGTGGGGTTCCTTCTTCTTTCTGCCTTCTCAACAGGGCAGGGCTGAGCCTGTGGGGCCCCACCACCTCTGGCTTCCTATCACTGGGGATTCCTGAGGACCTCCCCCCCTCCTTCACTGCATGGAGTCCTTCCCCCACAGGTACAGAAGCCTCACACTTCAGTGCTGCAAAACCTCAGACCCTCCAGGCCCCACATCCTGTTCTGCATCCTCACCTCCCTACCCTGAGTGGCTGGATGTCATCTGGATGAAGCAAGAAAGTGTATTTGGAGACTACTATTTTCTTCACACTTCTGACAATGCTTTAAATGAAGCGGAGGTTGTTCCTTGTTTGCCTGATGAGGCACATTTGTAAATGGCCACACACAGGAACCTTTTCACCGTGAGTGAAGGTGCCATCATTTTTACTCAGCCACGTAATGGTGTCTGCAGGGTTTTCTCTCCACTGACAGTTCTGGACAGGATGTGGGAAGAGTATGATGTTGACCTGTTTCCATAACACTGTGCTAGATTTCAACTTCACAGGTCCCAATCCTCAAAACACCTGGATCACCACCTCTCTCTGACACAACAGGACTATCTGGTCATCCTAGAGAGCTCAAGGCAACAAAGCCAATAGAACAAGAAGATGGATAACAGCAGGTCTGGGCTGGGTCTGATGGGCTCCTGTGATCTTTTCACCCAGCACCCCATATGCCCAGGTCCTTCTCTGAGGAATGTGACCCCCAGTCTCTGCCTTTCTTCCTGGGTCCTCCCCACCAAAGCCCTTAACCCCATGGGCCCATATAGAAGGCTTCTGTCTGCTTCTCACAGAGGGGATAGGAGGGATAGGGCAAAGGGTAGGAACCAGGACACAGGCATCCTGGGCTGCTCCCACTGTGAAAGACTGCTGGGAGAGGCATGCATGGACAGCAAGAGGGCTATGAAATGAATCACTGGTCACTGACTGCTCCCTCCTCTGTCCCAATGACAAGCCCAGGACTGGCTGCAGAAAGCACTTGGCAACATCTGCTAAGGAGCAGATGGAACCCTAGAGTACAGCTGTATGAATATACAATGATTGATTAGCAATGTCTGTCCTCGGTACTGGAAGGGCACTGTGGGCTATGCAAACTCTATCCCTGGTCTAGAAAGATCCACAAATCAATAGACTTGTCTTCCAGCCCCTCACAACCTGTGTAAGTCCCACCTCTTAGCCCTCTGCTCCTCTCTCCTCCCGAGGGGGGGCGGTGGGCAGCAAGGTGATCTGGGAATCTACCCTTGACTTTGGCAACTGGCACTTCACAACTCAAACCCATCTGGTGGCAACTTCTCTGCTGTAAGCTTTGAGATTACTTCCCTGGTCCTAGCTCATTCCACAGGTCCCATGGCCCCCTTTGCAGGAGCAGTAAGAAACACATATCTGTTTTCACACTCCTAAAAAGTGTACCCAAGGATGACACCCTCACCTCCCTGGCACCTCAGCCATGGCTCAGCCTAGCACTGTAGAGCATATCCTCTTATAGCAAATATTTGGGAGGTACTGGCTTCTCCAGGATCCTATAGAACCTTCCTAGGACACCATAGTTGTGTACCCACCTCTCCCAACACAGGGTCAGACAGGTCCCTGGGAGGAGCAGGGTCAGATCCAGGTGGAGGTGACAGTTAGCAGATGGGATTCTGCAGACATGGATGGTAGATCTTCCCCAGTGGATCTACCCAGGATGTACTTTCTGTCCCACCAGTGATGTGGGACATCAAGGAAAGAAGATCAAGCCCATGATTCTTGGACCCAGAGAAACTGAGAGTAGAGAGAAGGGCAGCTTTGAGTCAGGAGGACCCAAAGTGAATGCTGGAGTTGCAATTTGGTGACTATTTCAAAATGGATTTATGATATATATCTCACAGGCTTGATGAGATAACATAACAGGGGCCTACCTCAAAGCATGCTGAAAAATAAGTCATGAATAGATTTTTTTTTAAATGCCTGGAAGTTGTCACTTCTGCCCTCATAGACAAAAAGATGAACACACTGAAAATCCACAACCCTTCTTGGATCCATTAAAGAATTGAGAAAACAGATAAACTGCCATCCCCTAAATTGGAGAGACAGATACAGAGAATCACAACTTATCAAAGCAGAGACCTCTCCGGGAACCAGTGCTGGGGTAGGAAACCTGTACTATGACTGATGAACTGCTGGAAGCTCAGTATGGACAAGCCTGGGGGTTAAAATCCTGGGTGCCGGGCTGGGGATGTGGCTCAAGCGGTAGCACGCTTGCCTGGCATGCGCGGGGCACTGGGTTTGATCCTCAGCACCACATAAGAATAAATAAAGATGTTGTGTCCACCGAAAACTGAAAAATAAATATTAAAAAATTCTCTCTCTCTCTCTCTCTCTCTCTCTCTCTCTCTCTCCCTCTCTTAAAAAAAAAAAAAAAAAAAAAACCTGGGTGCCTGAATTTTGCCTACAAAAGCCCTACCAGGTTTTCACTGTAAAGATTGGAGGAAACCCCCCAGGACTATCCCAGAGCATTCTGTTCTTCTGAACACAGCCTGCCCTCAGGGGAAACTGGTTAATGAGAGTTAAGGGAAATATCCACCTTCAACCCCTTCTGGACCTCCTGTATCCCTGAAGAGGTGGAAGCGAGAGACTGAGAAGCAGGTGTGAAGGTCATGGCCTAGGGGGCACAGGCTCACTAAAATATTAAGACCTGACCACTGAACTCTAGAATGCTTCCTCTTCTACCACTTCTCTAAAGTCCTATTCATCCAATTGCTTCTACCTAACACACATCACATCCAGCTTTCAATAAAAATCTAGAGGGCATACATAAAGGAAAAGAACACAGTTCAGAGATAAGGGCAAGCACCAGAAACACACTCAGATAGAGCAGAGATGGTGGAACTATCAGACTGGGAATTTGAAAGAACTACAATTTATATGCCAAGTGCTCTCTACTCAGAAGGCTGAGGTAGGAGGATTGCAAGCTGGAGGCAAGCCTCTTCAACTTACCGAAACCCTTTTCTCAAAGTAAAAAATAAATGGGACTGAGGATGTAGCTCAGTGGTAAAGTGCCTTTGGGGTCATTCCTAGTACCACACACACATGCGCAGGGGAAGAAATATTTGAACTAATGACTGAAAATTTTCCAAAATTAAAGACACACACCAACCCATGAATTTAAGAAGCTCTGAGCATACCAAGCAGAACAAATACCTAAAAAACTATACCTAGGCCTATTATATTCAAACTGCAGAGAGTAAAAGACAAAGAGATCTTGAAAGAAGCCAGAATTTTTTTAAAATTACATATACATGGGAAACAGTAAGAATTATATCAGCTTTCTCAGAAAACAAGCAAATGATAGCAAAATAAAATGTATGTAATCTTTTTGTCTTGTGTTGAGGAAAAAATAAAAGAACTATCAGTCTAGAATCTAGTATCCAGAGAAATTATCCTCCAAAAGTAAATAAGAAATAAAGATGTTCTCAAACAAAAATTGAGTGACTGGGTCAACAGTAAACTTGCCTTGAAAGAAATGTTAAAAGAAATTCTTCAGAAAGATTAAAAATGACATGTCAGTGGGGCTGAGGTTACCGTTCAGCAGTAGAACGCTTGACTAGCATGTGCGGGGCACTGGGTTCGATCCTCATGGAAATAAAATAAAGGTATTGTGTCCAACTACAACTAAAACAAAATATTTTTTTTAAGTGACATGTCAGAAACCTGGATCTACATAAAGGGGAAGGGAGAGAAGCAATAAGCAAAGGTGGTATAAAATCCTTTCCCTTATTATTAATGATTTAACAGATAACAGCATATTCAAAATAATAATAGCAGCAATGTTTTTCATGATCATAACCTCTGGATAAGTGAGAGCATGCAAAGAATGGGAGGAAGGAGTTATCAATGCTCTGCTAGAGATTATTGTACTACTTCAGTACCTGTTCCATAGCATAGTATTTAGAGTGGACTTGGATTAGTTGTAAACGTATTAGTTGCGAATGTATATTACAAACTCTAAGGCAACCTCAAAAAGGTTGAAGAGAAGGCAAAGAATTATTGATATGTTAAGAGAGGGGGAATGGTGGAGAGGAAATAGAATCATATACAATGCTCAATTAAGCCACAGAAGTCAGAAAAATGATGGGAAACTTAAAAAGGGGGAATCAAATAGAAAATCATGACAAATATGGTGGCTATTAATCCAGCTATATCAATAATCATTTTGAATGTCAATAAGTTTATACACACCAAGTAAGACAGATGGAATTGGATCAAAAAAAAAAAAAACAACTACAGGCTGGGGATGTGGCTCAAGCGGTAGCGTGCTTGCCTGGCATGCGCGGGGCGCTGGGTTCAATCCTCAACACCACATAAAAATAAAAAACAAAGATATTGTGTCCACCTAAAACTAAAAAATAAATATTAAAAAAAATTACTACATGCTATCTATAAGAAATCAGATTAGGAGTAAAAAGACATGAGTACTACTCAAAATAATCTACAAATTAAATGTCATTCCTGTCAAAATCCCAACAGCTTCTCCCCACAATAGAAAAATCTACTCCAAATTCATATGGAATCCCAAGGGAAACCTAAAAGCCAAAATAATCTTAAATAAAAGAAAAACAAAGTTGAAAGTTTCACATTTCCGGATTTCAAAAACCTACTACAAAACTACAGTAATCAAAACAGCATGGTACTAGCATAAGAACAAAGAAACAGACCAACAGAATAAAATAGAACCTTAAATTGGGGGTATAGCAGTAGAGCACTTGCCTACCATGCTGAGTTTGATCCCCAGCACTGAAAAACAAAAAACAAAGGTAAACTACAAAGCCAAGAAATAAACCTTCCCATACATGTCCCACTGATTTTCAACAAGGGGGCCAAAACCATAGAGTGTTATCAACAACTGGTGCTAATATTGACATACAATATGGGCCTCTTACACCACAATTAAAAATTAACTCAAAATGGATCAAAGACCTAAATTTAAGACATAAAATTATAAAACATCTAGAATAAAACATAGGTGGAAATCTTCATGACATTAGCTTTGGCAATGATTTCTAGATATGATACCAAAAAATGCAAGCAACAACAACAACAAAAATAGATTAAACTGGACTCCACCAAAAAATACAAATTTTGTGCATCAAAGGACACTATCTTTTTAATTTTTTCTTTGTAATTTATTTTTAATTTACTTTAATTATTTATTTAAGGTATGGGGAATTGAACACAGGGGCACTTTACCACTGACCCACATCCCTAATCCTTTTGATGTTTTACTTTAAGAGAGAGTCTTGCTAAGTTGCTGAGGCCGGCCTCAAACTTGCCAGGCTCCTGCCTCAGCCTCTCAAGACACTGGGATTGAGGGCATGCACCACTGTGCCCAGCCAAAGAACATAATCAAGAGAGTAAAAAGGCAATCCACAGGATAGGAGACAATATTTGCAATTCATGTATCTGATAAGGGATAAATATAGGAGAACACTTAAAAGTCAACAACAAAACCTTAAAAAGCCAATTCTAAAAATAAGCAAAGAATTTGAATAGACTTTTCTCCAAAGAAGATATGCAAATGGCCAATAAGCACATGAAAAGATGTTCAACATTACTAGCCATGAGGGAAATTAAATCAAAATCATAGTGAGATACCACTTTACATTCATTAGGATGACTACTAAAAAAAAAAAAATCTTTAACTGAAAAAAAAAAGAAAAAGAAACTGAAAACAAGTGTTGGTGAGGACGTAGAGAACTTGGAACCCTTGTGCATGGCTGGTGAGAATGTAAAATGGTGCAGCCACTGTGAAAACAGTCTGGCAGTTCCTCAAAAAGTCAAACATAGAATTACCATATGATCCAGCAATTCCACTCATAGGTGGAGCCAAAAGAACTGAAAGCAAGGACTAACAGATCTATCTATATTCACAGCAGCAGTATCCACAATTGCTAAAAGGTAGAAGTAACCCATATGTCCATTGAGGAGAGAGTGAATCAACATAGTGTGGTATATATACATACAATGAGATATTATTCAGCCTCAAAAAGGAAGGAAATCCTGATACATGTTACAACATGGATGAACTTTAAAGACATTAAGCTAAATGAAATAAACCAGTCATAAAGAATAAATACTTCATGATCCCTCTTAGTACCTAGAATAGACAAATTCATGGAGAGAAGGTAGAGGAAATGTTACCAGGGCCTGAAGAAGAAAATGCATAGTGAGTGTATAGTGGGTACAGGGTTTCTGTTGAAGAAGATACAAAAATTTTTGTCTTGAACGGTTTTGACAGTAGAACAACAATGTGAATGTATTTAGTGCCTGTGAACTATACACTTAATTGATTAGAATGGTAAATTTTTAAAGTATATGATATACAATAAATAAGAATTTTGATTAGCCATATAAATAATTTGTACTGATTTCATTTATTTCCTCACTGCATTCTAGTTTAATTCCACTGCAGTAAAAATATGATGCTATTAATCCAACTACATTAATAATAACTTTAAATGTCAATGTGTTTTAATACATCAGTTAAAAAACAGAGACTAGACTGGATTAAAAAAATAAGACCCAACTATATGCTGTCTATAAGAAACCCACTTTAACCATAAAGACACAAAGAGATTAAAAATAAAGATATGGGTACTACTCAAAGTGAATTATTCATACAAATTTTTAAAAAATAGCTTGTATAGCCAATATCTTCTGACAATTCTTCCTCCACCCCCAAGTGATACAGGGGATAGAACTAGGCAAGTGTTCTACCACTGAGGTATACCCCAGCCTACATCTGGCATTATTTTTTTTTTCCTGGACTCTGCCATTTACTAATTATATGATCCTGAGAAAAATTCTCATCTGTAAATGGAGGTGAAAATAGTACTTCTTAGAGCTTTTGTGAAAGTCAAAAAACAACGCACAGTTTGGTGCAGCTTAAACACTTAAATGTTAACTATATTAGTTTTTCAGTGGTGAAAATGTTAAATATTGGCTTTTTAATGGTTAAGATTGTAAATTTTATGTCTGTATGTTTAACATAACTTTATAAAACTAGGTGAACAGAGAAAGATATATCATACTAACACTCACTGAAATAAAGCTGGAGTAGTTATATTAAATTTCAGAAAAGATTTCAGAACAAGGGAAATTGTGAGGGATAAAGAGGGACATTGTATAATAATAAAGAAGTCAATTTTCCAGACCTAATAATCCTAAGCATGTACACACCTAACAATAAAGCATCAAAATATATAAGGTAAAAACTGACAGAACAGAAATTAGAATTAGAAGAGACCACTATCGTAGCTAGAAAATTCAACATCTTCTATCAGAAAGGGATAGACCCTACAAGTAAAAAAACAGGAAGAACATAGTTGATTGGGACAGCACTATCAATCAGAAGGATAAAAAAGACATCTAGGCACAGATTACCTTATCTGGCAATAGCAGAACCAACACACACTCTTCTCAAGTTCCCATGGAATATTCACCAAGACAGACCATCTCCTGGTCCATAAACATACCTTAAACTTGAAAGAAAAGAAATCATATAATGATTGCTCTCAGACTACAATGGAATTAAACTAGAAATTAATAGAAAGATAGCAGGAAAAACTCCATATACAAGGATATTAAACACCAAATCTTTAAATGCCACATGGACAAAGAAAAAATCTAAAGGTAAAATTTTAAAAACAATTTGAACAAAATAATGAAAAAAATATTTATCAAAATTTATTGAATGCAGTGAAAGTAGTAGAGGAAATTTAAAGTATCAAATGCATATAGTAGAAAAGAAGAAAAATCTAGGATACATAATCTAAACCTCCACCTTAAGAAACTAGAAAGAGAATTAAATACAACATAAGCAGAAGAAAAGAATAATAACTAGAGTAGAAATCAATAAAATGCAAACAGGAAATCAATACAGAAAATTTACAGAGCCAAAAGCTGGTTCTTTGAAGAAAAAAAAATCAATAAAAATTTTAAAAACTGCTAGCAGGATAACAAGGAAAAAAGAGAAGACACAAAGTATTAACAACTGAAATAAAAGTGGGGCCATCATTGCTCATCCCATAGAGATTAAGAGGATAATTAAGAATACCATGAAAAATTTTATGGCCATTAATTTGATAACCTTAGATGAAATGGACCAATTTCTTGAAAGATGTAATCAATCAAAATTCATACAAGGGGAGATAGATGTTCTGAATAGGCCTCAATGAATTAATGAATATTTAAAAACCTTTTAAAACACAAAGCACCAGGCCCAGAAGGGTTCACTGGTGAATAATAACAAACATTTAAGAAAGAAATTTTATCAATTCTCTAAAATCTCTTCCACAAAACAGTCATAAAGGAAATACTTCCTAATTTTTTCTACAAGGCCAGACTCATCCTAATTCCAAAACCAGACAAATATTACCAAAAAAGAAGAAGAGGAGAAGGAGGAAGAAGAAGAAATCTGCAGATCAATATCTCTTATGAACACAGAAGCAAAAATCCTCAACAAAATATTTCCATATTGAATCCAACAATTTATGTAAAAAATTACAAGCCATAAACAAGTGGTATGTATCTCAGGTATGCAAGCCTGGTTAGAAAATCAATTAATATAACCCTTTACACTAACAACCTGAAGAAGAAATATCACTTGATTGTACAAATAGATGTACATTTAACAAAATCAACAACCATTTGGAATTTTTTTAAAAAGCACAAGAAACAACAACAACAACAAAAACATTAAAACCCCTCTCAGCAAACTAGGAAGAGTAGAACTTCCTCAAATTGATTTTTTAAAAAGTCTATGAAGACCTGCATTTTACATCATACTTAAAAGTGAGAAACTTCCCACCAAGATCAAGAGCTAAGGATGTCTGTTTTAACACCATGACTCAACCTCTTACTGGATGTCTTACCCTATGTAATAAGACAAGGAAAAAGAAACAAAAAGTATACTGATGGAAAAGGAAAAAATAAAACTGTCTTTGTTTGCAAATGATGTATCTATGTAGAAAAATCTCAAGAAAAATCAACAAAAATCCCTCTGGAACTAAGTGATTACAATATGGTTGTAGCATATAGATTAATATTAAAAAGTCAGCTGTTTTCTCATATGCCAGCAAGAACAATTGGAATTTGAAATTAAAAGCACAATACCATTTTATTAGTTTTACAAGGGTAAAATATTTACATTTAAATCCAACAAAATATGTACAAGATCTATAAGGAAAACTATAAAACTCTGATGAAAGAAATAAAATAACCAAATAAATGACGAGATATTCCATGTACATGGATAGAAGCTTCACTATGGTCAGGATGTCAGTTCTTCCCCAACTTTATCTATAAATTAAAGGCAATCCCAATAAGTTATTTTGTGAATATAGACAAACTTATTCTGAAGTTTATATGGGGAGAATAAAGACAGAGAATGGTCAACACAATATTGAAAGAAAAGAATAAAATCTGAGATCTTTGGAGGTCAGATAGAGAAAGGACAGTCTTATCAACAATGGCACTGAAACAACTGAACATCCAGGTGAAAGAAAATGGATTTAGACACAGATCTTATGCCATTTACAAAAATTAATTCAAAATGGATTATAGACCTAAATGTAAAATGCAAAATCATAAAATTCCTAAAAAGTAACATAAAGAAAATCTAGATAATCTGGGTTAAATGATGACTCTTAGGTATAACACCCAAAGACAAAACTGATAAGTAGGACTTAATTAAAGTTCTGTTCTCAGAAAGACACAGTTGAGAAAATGAAAAGACAAATCTCTATAAACCAGAAGAAAGTATTTGCAAAACACATATCTTATAAGGGACTGATTTCCAAAGAACCTTTAAAACTCAACAATACAAAAACAACCCTATTTTAAAATGGGAAAATAATCTAAGCAGACATGTCACCAAAGAAGATACACAGATGGCAAATAAACATATAAAATGATACTCAACTTGATGTCATTAGGGAATACAAATTAAAACAACAAAGAAACACTAGTATTGGGCTGGGGTTGTGGCTCAGTGGTAGAACGCTCACCTAGCACGTGTGAGGCCCTGGGTTCAATCCTCAGAGCCACATAAAAATAAATATATAAAATAAAGATATTGTGTCCATCTGCAACTAAAAAAATGGAAAAAAAAAAAAAGAGAAAGAAACACCAGTATACGCTTTTCAGAATGGCCAAAATCCATGACCCTGAGAATATCCAACACTGGTGAGGATATGGAGCAACAGGGACTGTCACCTATTGATGGTGAGAATGCAAAATGACACTGTCACTTTGAAAGATAATATGGTGATTTCTTAAAAAACTAGACCCACTCCTACAATATGATCCACCAATTGCACTGTTTGATATTTACTAAAATAAGTTGATATGTACACACAAAATCCTGCACACTAATGTTTACAGCAGCTTTATTCCTAATTGTCAAAAATTAGAAGCAAACAAGATGTCCTAAAGATATGGATAAATAAACAATGGTTCAGGGCTGGGGTTACAGCTCAGTGGTAAAGTGCTTGCCTAGTATGAGTAAGGTGCTGGGTTCAATTCTCAGAACCACATAAAAACAAGTAAATAAAGGTTAAATTCTAAAAATAAAAATAAATAAACAGTGGTTCATCCAGATAATAGAATAATAGCCAGCTAAAAGAAATGAGCTATCAAGCCATTTAAGAAACCTTAAATGGGTATCACTAAGTGAAAGAAGCCAATCTGAAAAGGCTATATATACTGCATGATTCCAACTATATTATATTCTAGAAAAGAATACAAAGACAGCAAAAAGATCAGTGGTTTTCAGAGGATAGTAGAGGAGGAAGGTTATGAGTAGTCAGAGCACACAGAATTTTCAGGGCAGTGACACTACTTTGTATGATACTACAAAGGTAGAGACATGTCAGTACACATTTGTCCAAGCCCTGAAACTGTAGGACAACAAAAGTGAATCCTAATGTACACTACAGACATTAGTTAATAACATATCATTGTCTAGCATTCCCAAGGCCCTAGGTTTGATTCCTAGCAGCATTCCTGCCAATCATCATCATCATCATCATCATCATCATCATCATCACCACCATCACCAATCTTGGTCTATTAATTATAACAAATGTATCACTCTAATCCATGATGTTAACAATAGGGAAATCTGGGGGTTAGGGTGGGGTGGTGAGGAGTACACGGGAATTCTGTACTTTCCAGCCAATTTTTCTGTAGACATAAAACTGCTCTGAAAAGTGCAATGATTTTTTTTTAATGAAAGAGACAAAAGCATACCTTTATTATACCAGGATAGGGAAGACTTTTTAAAAAACTAAATACAGAAAACATATACCAAAAGGAAATTACTGATATTATTTGACATACAGGGAAACTTTAAATCTTCAGTATGATAGAGGACTCTGTACAACATTTGGAAATAATGTTTTAGGGTCTCCAACGTCACAGCCCATGAACTGTGTGACAAGGTGCTCCCTGACTGTTATCAACACCTGATTGATGTCCTGACTATAACTTCAGTCACAAGTGCCCCCTCCCTGTGTTCTCACACTCCAGGAAAGGATGGTGTTCCACTCCCAATTGCACTGCAGGAAGACAAGAACACCCCACAGATCAAACCATCACAGGTGTAGAGGTGGGACTTAAGCTAGAACTACCCTCTCCCTGCATGTTACCTACAGGTGCCCTTTGCAGGCTCAAACACGGTCTATTGCAAGAGTACATTCCTGTGGGGTGGAGGAAGCAGCAGCTGGAGCAAGAGCAGAATGAATTTCAGGGCTTATGCCCAGCAGAGAGAGAGCATGTGGGAAAGGAGTCTGGAACCCGGCTTCCCTCAGTCCCTTGATGGCTCTATCCTCCACTAGTCACTTTGGCTGGGCTGTGGCAGAGGCTGCCAGGCTTCAGAGACAGCTCTCACCATCTGAGAAAACTAAGTTCCATGCTCTCAAATTCTGCTTGCTGGTTGGTGTCATGTCAGTATCTTGATATTGGCCATGACAGGCATATTTACAACACCCAAAAGGGCACATGCTACCATCAGCATCCCACCCCATTTGTCACACATTCACCAGGACCACTGGAGAAGGGACTCTAAGGCCATGATGTGGCTTCTCTCTGCATGTTCCCAAAACCCTCAATGAAGCCTCTCATGGGGGGTGGGTGGAAATGCTGCCAGGCTGGAGGCCTCCTAGGTCTGACATTTCAGGTTCTACTTGGGAACAGAAGAGGTAAGAGGGCTGGTGGGGAAACCAGCCCTACTAAGGGCTCTGAACACAGTAATCTAGGCTGGGCTCCCCCAAATCCAGGCCCTCCTGAACAGCCTCCTTGGGAGCTCACCATTCCCAGCCTTCTATATATAGCTCACTCAAGCCCTTTCTACTCCTTGCTCTTGTCCTGTCCCCCCCTCTCAATTTGTGTGTCTGCCTCTTTCTCTCAGGTAAACCATATTATCCAGGGATCTTTGGCCACAAGGATTTTTCTTCAGAAAAACCCACAGCCGTCAGGTGTGAAAAAAAAAAAAAAAAAAGGATGGCATAGTGGGAGGGGGAGAGTGTGAGCACAGGGAAACAGGTGTGAGCAGGGGAAGAAGGGTGTGAGCAAAGGGAGGAGGGTATGAGTAGGGGAAGGAGGTGTGAATAGGAGGAGGAGGTGTGAGCAAGGGAAGGAGTGTGTCCCTGGAAGAGGGTATAAGGAGGGGAGGAAGGTGTGAACAGGACAAAGAGGGTATTAGAAGGAGGAGGAGGGTGTGAGCAGGGGGAGGAGGGTATATACTCAAAAAGGAGTATGTGAGCAGGAAGGGG
The DNA here is from genome assembly GCF_001458135.2 of Marmota marmota marmota. NCBI lineage: Eukaryota > Metazoa > Chordata > Mammalia > Rodentia > Sciuridae > Marmota > Marmota marmota. The sequence continues at coordinate 19,695,438 of NW_026000153.1, forward strand.
ATGGTGTGAGCAGGAAGGGGACAATGTGAGCAGAAAGGGAATGGTGTGAGCAGGGGATGGTGTGAGCAGGAAGGGGACAATGTGAGCAGAAAGGGAATGGTGTGAGCAGGGGATGGTGTGAGCAAGAAGGAGAGCTTATGAGAGAATAGGAGGAGAAGGAGAAGGAGAGGTGGCAGGAAACTCAGTGCTGGGACTTCCCCTACTGTTCTGTCTGTCCCTTGGCACTAGGGACAGGCCCCTAGGCTCAGCCACATCTTTGAAATTCTTCAGCAGCCCACATGGAGAGGCCTGTAGGTGGATCCATGATTGAACCATTCTCTGTGAGACCATGTGTGCCTGTAGCCTGGGACCTTGGTCATCCTTGGCCACAGGAGAGGAGCTGAGCCTGAGAATGGCCAAGGTGGCCTTATTAGCAGATAGGCCACTTGAGCTCCTCTTCTGAGGGGGCTAACTCTTGTTTGATTTGTGGTCTTCTTTTTACAAGCCAAAAAGCTTTCAATTTCTTTTTTGTGAGCTGCCTACTTAACATCTTTCATCTATATTTCAATTAGGGCTTTGGCTGTCTTCTTATTGACCTGCAGGAGATCTTTATATGTGAGGGAAACCACCCTTCAACATCTCCAGCCCCAGTATCACGTGTGCCAGCTGTGGCCCCCTGACATATGGAAATTATCTGGGAGATATGGAGTACGGCACATTCTTCTGTCCCCATAACATGAAGGTGGGCACTTTGAGGAAAGAGTCTGTTTCTTCTCTGTGTCTCTAGAGTCCAGACTCACAGAAAGCCATGCTTGTCAAGAGATGCTGGCAATTAGCTAACATGGGCAGCTGCCATCCCCACTTCCATCTGAGAAACGCCAGGGACAAGCCAGGTTCCAGGATGAACATGCTGCCCAGGCAAGGGGAGCCAGCATGCCCAAAGGGAGGGTTAGGCAGGCCAGAAGAGGGATGAGCCTTGCCCACTCCTGTGTGCTGTGTCCCTCGTTGTTCTCCTCCTCCTTATCTGCCCCTCTGCCCTGCCTGGGACTGCCAGCACTTCTCCATAACCCCCACTTCCTCAAGCATCTCCCCTCAGTACCCAACTCCTGGACCCCTCTGCTGCCCTCTCTGGGCTGGGTCCACAGGGATGCCTCAGCAGCAGGAAGAGGTCCATCACCTACCACAGTTAGCTCTGGGAGGACCAAGGTGCAAGGGAAACTGCAGGGAAAGAGCAGTGGAGGGCCCGAGATTCCACCTGTTTCCTGAAAGCCAGGCCAGTACTGGTCAAGGAACACGGGTGACCACTGTCTCTATGATTGATCATTTGCGCATCAGAGAAGAGACTTTGCCCATTGGCAGGTCTTGCAAATGTGGAAGCATGGCAGTCCCTTAATGCTCACCCAAAGAGGTTAGGGCTGAGTGGCCAACTCTCCTGGAGCATCTATCCATACCAGTCTGCCCGCCACTGACAGGCCAGGGAGAGCCAGAAGGGTCCAGCAAAGGCAGGAGGGCACTGAGCTGTGGGTGGTGCCCTTCCTAGGGTGGCTTATGTCCTCAGCCCAGAGCCCTGCCTGGCACTGCCTCCCTCACTTGTTGGGCCACCAGCACAACTGCATATTCCATCTGAGACATGCCAGGGAAAAGGTAATGTCCCAGGGGAGTGGACAGGTACCAGGCTAGGCCCCAAAATGGAGGGGGCTCAGTCTGCCTCTGAGTAGGCTGTCCAGCTGAAGCCAGGGTCTGGGGTCCAGGCTGGCATACTCAGTCAAGGGCTGTGTTCCTGGCCTGGCAGGAGAAGGGAGTAATGGTGGCTTCAAGGCCACTATGCTCTCAGGTTGGCTAGAGCCTGAGGTCAGAGCTAGTAGGAAAAAGGGCTGTGCTGTGACCCCTCTTCACCTGCCCACTGAGAGCCTACCATGGATATCTGATCCTTAGCTCCATCACAGGGCATAGAGAGGGCTTTAGGAAGGAGATAAGTCATCCAGGTGTGCAGAAGAGCCGTCTTCCCCCAGGGTACAGGCACATTGTCCCAACGCCTCCCTCACACATAGACTGTCTGCCCTCTGTGGCCTGAAGCATGGCGGCAGGAAGAGTTTGTCTCATGACAGCAAGCAGCCTGTGTTATCAGAACTTCTGTGAGATGTGAAAGTATCCAAGCTTGTACCGATCTGAAAGACACCAGGCCAAACGGCAAATGGATTCAGAAACAGCCGCAGTAGTGGGTGCTACAGAAGGCTGGCCCCGTGGCAGCCAGAAAGCCACCTTCAAAGTCAACACTTCAGAATCCACAGCCCTCTGTCTGGCAGAAGCTTCCCATTGCTGTGTCTGGGAGGAAAGTCACCACGTGAGGACAGGACTGGAAGGCTCGTGGAGGACAAGTGGGAGGACTCAGGATATGTACAGTCTGGTACCACGGACACAGACTCTGGGCACACCTAGGACGTGCAGGCTCCCAACTCACAGACCCAGAACCAAAGGGGCTTCAGAACTCATAATGTTTATGTCCCCTTGGTTTTCCCTGTAATGTGCTTACCAATTAAAGTTTTCAGGATTTTTGTTTTGTGTTATATTTCAGATCAAATAAATTTAATCCCTCTTATTTTATTCTTTTTAAAAAATATTTATTTTTTAGCTGGACATAATATCTTTATTTTATTTATTTATTTATTTTATGTGGTGCTGAGGATCAAACCAAGGGCCTCCCATGTGCTGGGCAAGCGCTCTGCCACTGAGCCACAAACCCAGCCCTTATTTTATTCTTAAGGAATGCAAAAGGATGTGGTAAGAACTGTCCTTGGGATTGGCCTGTGGGGCACCTTCATGTTCAAAAGCTAAGCTTTTCAGCAAGTCTCAAAGAAAAGAAATGGATTTCCACAGAACCAGAAGGAACCCTAGAAAGTCATGTGACCTGACACATCCGATTTATATGGGTGAGGCCAAAACCCAGAGATACATGGCAGCCCAAGGCTATACCTCCCAGTGGCCAATAAGCCATGCCCAGCAGGAGGAAATCATGTATCATATGCCTTAAAATATTTTTGTAAATCATATTCAAAGCAGCATTATTCACAATTGTTAAGAGGTGAAAGCATTCATTGATAGATGAATGGATAAGCAAAACATGGTCTACACATACAATGGAATATTATTCAGGAGAGAGGGCTGGTATACATTTTAGTGATAGAGCTCTTGCCTAGCATGCATAAGGCCCTAGGTTCCATCCCCAGCTTTGCAAAAAAAAAAAAATTTTTAAAGGTAGACAGGAGGGATATTCTGACACATTCCACATGGAAGAACCTTGCAGATACTGTGCTGAGTGAAATAAGACATCTGTGAAGAGACAAATACTGTATGATTTCACTTATATGAGGTATTTAGAGGAGTCAAATTCTGAGGCAGGAAGTAGAATGGGGGTTACCAGAGGCTGTGGGAAGGTGTAAAGAGAATTAGTGTTTAATGGGGACAGAGTTTCCATTAGAGAAAATAAAAAATTCTGGAAATGGATGGTGGTGATGGGTGCAGAGAAATGTGGCTATACTTAATGTGACTAAATCATATACTTAATAATAATTAAGACAGTAAGTTTTGTGTTATGTGTATTTTACCACATTTTTAAAAATGTCCTGATAAGACATGTGGCCATATCTCTGAGAAATCTTTAAGAAATAATGAAAGACTTGTACTTGAAATGCTTTCTTTAAAATCTTTTAGCTGGACACAATGGCACACACCTGTAATCCCAGCAGCTTGGGAGGCTGAGGCAGGAGGATCACAAATTCAGTCAGCCTCAGTAACTGAGCAAGTCCCTAAGCAACTTAGCAAGACCTCATCTCTAAATAAAATACAAAAAGGGCAGGGAATGTGTCTCAGTGGTTGAGCACCCCTGGGTTCAATCCTCGGTACCAAAAATAAATATTTAAATAAATCTGGGTTTTAAAAAGAACTCTAATGTGTCCAATCAAACCTTAACCTCTGGTGACAAATAAGAAAAATCTAAAGGAAAAAATCCATAATGACTCCAGACAGTAGATCATGAACTAAAAGCAATGGGTGGCAGGCAGGGCTGTTCTGTCCCCACCATGTTCCCATGAAGCTGGTAGCCCCCAGCCCTCCCCAGCCCCAGATGCCCTGAAGGCCATCCTGCCAGAGAGGTTCAGAGCAACACTCCTCCCACAAGACAGGCTGTCCTTGGCTGTCCATCATGCAGGTCATTGGTTAAAACAAGGTTTGTGAACGCCAATCAGAAAATTAGTGTAAGGATAACAATCCTCTCAGCCTGCAGAGGAATCATGAAAAGCACCCAAACCATGGATTCTGTTAGGACTTTCAGATGGTGGGGTCTGTGTTTCCTGGCATTGTTTGGGAGCTGTTATGATGAGGGGATGAGCCAGGTCAGGTGGAGAGGCAGCGAGCCCAGGATGGGAAGGGGCTTCATCTCTGCAGGGGTCAGACACAGGCTGAGCCACTGAGGACAGAGAAGGACCCTCAGACCCTCACTTCCTTTCAGCCTGCAGAGGCCTTGTGTCTACCAAGTTTTCAGTGACTGCCAAACACACAGCCCCTGGGGATCCCAACTGTCCTGCTGCCCAGCCTACTGTCCTGAGCAATAAGCGAGTTCTCACATACTCTATCCATCTCCCTGATCTTGAAGCTGCCTTTCAGAGCAGCCACATCTGTGGCCCAGATGTTCCACCACAGCAAAGTTGTACTGCTGTCATGAGGACCCCTACCCAGACTTGAGGTGTCTGAGCCTCTTGAACGTTCTCTGAGGAAGGAAAGAAGGCGATGAAGGGATCAGGGATGCCAAGACCTACCTCACGAGGGACTAAAGGGAAGCCTCAGTCCCAGCCTTGCTGCAAAGACCTGGCCTTGAGTGTTGAAAAGATGGTCTTGAAAGCTGTTCAGAAAAGAAGGAAGATGGATCCCAGAACATGAAGTGAAGCCACTATGTCAAGTTTTGAAAGCCAAGGCACTTATTGGGTCCCTAGAAGTGGAACCATCAGAAGGACATTCCTGAAAGTGAAGCCATAGGGATGTGCCCTCACCACTCACCTGCCTCTAGGAAAGATAGGAGGTGGCATGTGTCTTGGGTCCAGGTCAGAGCTAAAGGGGCCCACAGGTCCTGGACACTTCTTGCCAAATGGGAACCTGACGTTCCCATGCCTCAGGCCTGAGATCACATCAGGCAGGGGCCCAGGGACTGGCTAAGTTTAGAGACACCATCACCAGGCACAGGTCAGAGGTTCTGGTGACAAGACTGTTTCTCACTGTGGTTCATTTGTGAAGACGCCACAGCAGAATTGGCTCAAAGGAGCTGGCCCAGCCAGAGCAACCGTTCTGGCAGGTCCTGCCGATTAAGGAAGGCCCTGAGTGAGGTGTTGGCCATCACATTAGTTTTAAAGCTCACTTCTCAGCAATTGGAAGGTTGAGATCCAGATGGAAGAGTTTTTATTTTTCTAAGTGGGATTTACACATTTTAATAACTTTATTGAGATATAATTCCTATATCAAACAATCCATCCACTTAGAGCTTATAATCCAATGGCTTTTAATACATCCACAAAGTTGTACATCCATTACCACAATCTAAATTTACAACACTTCATCGCTCCCAAAAGAAACTCCTATCTATTAGCAGTCACTTCTGATCCTCTCCCCATGCACCCTCAGTTCCACTGTCTGCTCTGAGGATTCACCTATTCTGGACATTTTTAAAAATTTTTATTTATTTATTTATTTTTATGTGGTGCTGAGGATTGAACCAGGGTCTCACACCTGCGAGGCAAGTGCTCAACCACTGAACGACAGCCCCAGCCCTATTCCAGACATTTCACATAAATTAATTATAGAATATGTGGTCTTTTGTGACTTGCTTCTTTTACTGAGCATATTTTTTTTAAATATTTTTAGTTGGAGGGGCTGGGGTTGTGGCTCAGCGGTATAGTGCTCACCTAGCACCTGTGAGGGCCTGGGTTCAATCCTCAGCACCACATACAAATAAATAAAACAAAGGTATTATGTCCAAATACAAATAAAAAATAAATATTTTTTAAAAAACATTTTTAGTTGGAGATGGATAAAACACCTTTATTTATTTATTTATATGTGATGTTGAGGATTAAACCCAGTACCTCACGCATGCTAGGCAAGCACTCTACCACTGAGCTACAATCCCAGCCCCACTAAGCATGTTTTTAAGGGTCATCCATGTTGTAACATGTAGCAGTATTGTTAGAACTTCTAGAACTTTTAGAATATTCCATTTCTTTATTCATTCTTCAGATGATACACATTTGAGCTGTTTCTACTTTGGGGCTGTTATAGATAATGATGATATGAACAAGTTCATATGTGGATATATCCAGAATGACTAATGATGTTTAGCATCTTTTCATGTGTTGTTGGGCTTTATAATGCCTTCTTTGAAGAAATGTCTGTTCATATCCTCTGCCCATTTTTTAATTGGGTTGTTTATTTTACTGTTAAGTATTAAAAGTTCTTAAAGTATTCTGAATACTAATTCTTCATCAAATACATGATTGGCAAATAAGAATCAGCTTCTTATATGTTGTCTTTTCACACTTTATTGAAAATATTATTTGAAGTACAAACTTGAATGTTAATAAAGTTCAGTTTATCTGTATTTCTTTTACTATACATTTTTGGTGTCATGTCTATAAAACCATTGCCTAAACCAAGATCACAAAGATTTACTCTTATATTTTCTTCTAAGAGTTGAACAGTGTTTTAGCTCTTACATTTAAGTCTGCGATCCATTTTGAAATAATTTTTTGGAGATAATCTTTGTATACAGTATCAATTAAGGTTTCAACTTCATTCTTTTGCATCTGAATACTCAACTGTACATTTGTTGGATGGACTCTTATTTTTTTCCCCCATTGGATTATCTGGGCACCTTTGTCAAAATCAGTTGGCTATAGATGTATAGATTTATTCCAGATTCTCAATCTTATTCCACTGATCTATGTGTTTATCCTTCTGCAAATACCACACTGTCTTAACTGATGTAGCCGTATAGTTTTAAAATCAGGATGTGTGAGTCTTCCAAGTTTGTTTTTCTTTTACAGATTATTTTGGCTATTCTGAGTCCCTTGCATTTTACATGTAAATTTTAAGACAAATTTTTCAATCTGTGCAAAAACAAAAAATTCAATTTTTTAAAGAGATAATACATTGAATTTGTAAGTCAATTTGGAGTGAACTACCATCTTAATAATATTGCCTTCAATCCATGAACATGGGATGCATTTACATTTATTTATGTCTTCTTTAATTTCTCTCAAGAGTGGTTTGTAGTTTTCTTTTTTTTAAGAGAGAGAGGAGAGAGGGAGGGAGGGAGAGAGAGAATTTTTTTAATATTTATTTTTCAGTTTTCAGTGGACACAACATCTTTATTTTATGTGGTGCTGAGGATCGAACCCAGCGCCCCGTGTATGCCAGATAAGCGCATTACCACTTGAGCCACATCCCCAGCCCTGGTTTATAGTTTTCAATACACAAATATGTCTTTTCTTTTATTAAATGTATTCCTTTGGATGATATTTTAAATGGAATTATTTGTCTTAATTTTGAGATTAAGCATTACTAGTGTAATGAAATACACTGGATATTTGTACATTGGTCTTTTATCCTGCAATTTTGCTGAATTCATTTTTTTGGTTTTAATTTTTTTAGTAAATTATTTAGGATTTTCTTACACAAGATCATGTCATCCACAAAGAGAGGTAGTTTTATCTGTTCTTTTTCCGGTTACTTTTCTTTCTTACCTAATAGCCATGGCTAGAACCTTTCCATACCGTGATAGATAGAAATGGAAAGAAAAGACATCCTTGTTTTGTTTCTGATCTTAGGAAAAACACATCTAGTCTTTCACCATCAAATATAATTTTAGCTGTGGGTTTTTCATAAATGCCTTTAACAAGTTTAGGAAGTTGTCTTTCCTAGTTTGTAGTTTTTTTATCATGAAAAAGAACTGGATTTTGTCAAATGCTTCTTCTGCATTTATTGGGATAATCATTCTTTTTTTGTTTAGTCTATCAACATGGTATATTACACAGATTGCTTTTTATGTTAAACCAACCTTTCATTCCTGGGATAAATGCTACTTGTTTGTAATGTGCTATCCTTTCATATGTTGCTAGTTGGTTTCGTTATTATTTTTAAAAAGATACCAGTCATAATATCCTTTCTGGTCTGGTATCAGATGGTCTGTCATTTACAGTTACTGGCTTCATTAAATTAACTGGGAGGAATTTGTTCCCCTTCTATATTTCGGGAAAGTTTATGAAGAACTGTATTAATTCCTCTTTAAATGCTTGGTAGAATTTATCATGAAGGTCTCAGGGACTGGGTGATTCAGTATGGGACATTGAAATTACTAATTCAATCTCTACTTGTCATAGGTCTATTCAAATTTTCTATTTCTTCTTGGGTCAGTTTTAGTAGTTTACATCCTTCTTTTTGTTCATTTCATTTAGGCTATCTAAATTTTTGGCACATAATTTTTTCCCCACAATTCTTTTACTTTATTTACTTATTTATTTTTATATGGTGCTGAAGATCAAACCCAGGGCCTTGCATGAGCTAGGTGAGCACTTTACCGCTGAGCCACAACCCCAGACCAGCACATAATTTTTTTTAATATTTATTTTTAGTTATAGGTGGATGCAATATCTTTATTTTTATGTGGTGCTGAAGATCGAACCCAGTGCCTCCGGCATGATAGGCGAGTGCTCTACTACCTCTGAGCCACAACCCCAGACCCAGACCAGCACATAATTTTTTAAAATTTTATGTTTAGTTGTAAATGAACACAATATCTTTATTTTTATTTATGTATTTATTTTATATGGTGCTGAGGATCGAACCCAGGGCCTCGCACATGCGAGGCAATTGCTCTACCACAGAGCTACAATCTCAGCCCGGCACATAATTTTTCACAGTATTTCCTTATAATCCTTTTTTATTTCTGTCAATTTGGTAGTAACGTCTCCTCTCTCATTCCTGACCTGAGCAATTTGAGTCTACTCTCTTTTTTCTTGGCCTGATGACACTTTCTTAAAAAGAACAATTTTTATTTGTTCTCTTTAGCTATACATAACTGTGTAAACAATTTTGATATATTTGTACAAGCTTGGAATATCTTATTCTAATTAAAATCCCTGACCACTCTTTTTATAGCTGCAATCTTCCTTCTAATTGGTATTCCTGCATTTCTACAGGTATTCATCACCAGCTACACTAACATATAATTCTTTTTTTCAGTACTGGGGAATAGAACCCAGGGCCTTGCATAAGCTAAGCAAGTACTCTACCCAGTCCTTTTTTTTTTTAGATGTTGATGGACCTTTATTTTATTCATTTATTTATATGCAGTGCCAAGAACTGAATCCAGTGCCTCACACATGCTAGGCAAATGCTCTACCACTAAGCTACAACTCCAGCTCCTCTACCCAGACCTTTGATTAAATTGTATTATTTTGGACAAGCTGGCCTCAAACTCGTGACCCTCCTTCCTCAGCCTCCTAAATAGCTGGGATTACAGGTGCATAGCACTGCACAGGGTCCCATCAGAATCTGTTTAGTTTTTACCTGCCTCTCACCTGCCACCAGCACATAAGCTCCCCCAAGGCAGGCATCCTTGACTGTTTTGCTCACTACTGTTTCCCAAGCAGCTGGAAGATGCCTGGCAGGTGGTGAATGTGCAACCAGATTTGTACAATGAATAAAAGAGTCTTCAGGACAGCAAGAGAAATCAACAACTGGCAAATACAACCCAGAATGTAACTACCATCCTCAAAAGAAACCAGAAAAAAAAATGTAAGCTCTGGTCTCGTGCTGTCCAACTCAATAGCCACTTGGCATCACATAACTACAAGAACCTGGAATGTCTAGTCCAAACCAAGACATACCTTAAATATAAAATACACAACAGGTTTCTAAGATATAACATAAAAAGGAATGCAAAATACTTAATAATTTTACATTGATTACATGTTGAAATTATATATAAATATAAGGTTAAGTGTGTGTGTGTGTAAAATTACTTTCACTGTTTCTTTTGACTTGTTTTTTTTTTTTATGCACTAGAATTTTTTTAATCACACATGTGGCTCCCCTTCATGGCTACATTTCACTTCTTCTGGACAATACTACTCTAGACAACTTGGATGGGATGGGGGTTAATATCATTGTGAGTGTACAGAAAACAAAGCCAAATTCCAAACACAAATAGTAAGGCTCTTAAGGAACCAAGGAATGTGAGGGTTGTACGGCTCGGGCCATAGGACAGGTTCAGGCTTCACGGCATGTGCATTTACTACTGGAATCACTTGGAAGCTTTTCAAAACCCTAGTGTCTGAGTATCTGGGCTTCAGTGAACATTTCCCCAGAGGCCTCCAAGCTTCAGCCTGAGCTGAGAAGCATCCCCCTGGTCACCCTCTTCATCAGAAGATTCTGCTTCTACTGGAGCCACAAACCCCCAACAGCCAGCCTGGATCAAACCCATGGACTTAGAGAATCAGGCTGTCCCTCAACATGCAAGAACAGAAGTACCATGGAGAACTTCATTATGAAATGAGCAGGATGCTGCAAACCACTTGGAGGCCAGCTCCAGGCAGGTGACAGTTCTGTGGCTGTCTCACCAGGTGGCAAGACCAGCAAGTCACTAGTAAGGCACTAGCAGACACTGGAGGACCTGCATCTGTGAAGTGGGATGACACTGCTCTGGGAAGCAGGCAGGACTACAAGGCCTGAACGGTCCAGGCTATCACAGAGCCACTGCTGAGCACCTGCTGTGTGCCAGGCACTGTTCTGAGCACTCAAGCACACTGGGTGAAAGAAGGAGGCTTGGAAACCAGCATCGACTGGGTGTGCATTACAGCAGAGCACAAACCCTGGCATCTCCCCAAAATACGAGAACGGCTCCTTCCCTAACCAGGTTCACATGCTGCTCACAAAGTGGGGAGACAAAGATAGTGGTGACTGCCAATAGTGGGAATGATACCCCCTTCTATAAAATATCCCAAAATTGTTGCCTGACTACCGCCAATCTGTTCTAGATTCTACTAAAGCTTGTATCTGGCTTAATAAAGAACAGTGACTTTAGTTATTTTAGGATCATCATGTCAAAATATAAGGCACCATGTCCACCAGTCGCAGAGCCCTAATCAAGTTTGTGACTCTCATCCAGGAGACAGAAGCCACCCAAAGTTCAGCAGCTAAAAACACCATCTTTCACACAAAACCATGTTTTTATTTTAAATAAATTCAGATTTGCATATGAATAAGATAGGTATTTGTATGTGATATATCCATATGGCAATGTTTTCTACCCCGAACTAAATTGACACATATGCATTTTCATGTTTCTACACTAACAAAGTGACTTGCAGCTGTAAAGGATGCTTTACGAATAATCAAATCAGATTCCATTTTTGGTAGGAGAGACAGAAACAAAAAAACTTAAAATCTTTGGAAAGGCCATATCTCTCACTTGGACCAGGGAGTATGGGGTCAAGACGTCTTCCCAGAGCAATCGTTACACATTTCTATCTACTTGGTCTTTTCCATCAAATTACTATTAAATTCCAGAATGACTCAATATAGACTCTTGAAAGGCCAAGAGAGCCAAAATAAGAGAATCATTCCTATTAGAAAAGCAAGCATTGCATATCCTTCCCCTCCATTCTTGTGGAGGCCCAGATACAAAGAAAAAAAAAAAAAAGACCCAGAATACACTCTTCAGTTTCTTCAAGTGAGACTGGGACTTTCTTAGTATCAATGACCTTAACCTCTGCACTTCTAAGTGGTCAGTACCTGCAGTAATACTGAGAACCCAGCCCTTCATTCACAAGAATCACACCCTCCTAGTAACTTTTCAGGCCCTGAATTCAAGTATAGGGCCCTCCCATCTTCTGTCACACTCATCAGAAGACTGGTCCCAAATTTGGGTTTTAAAAGTATGGCCAGGGCTGGGGTTGTAGCTCTGGGGTGGAGGATCTGCCTCGCACATGTAAGGCACTGGGTTGGATCCTCAGCACCACATAAAAACAGATAAATAAAATAAAGGCATTGCGTCCATCTACAATTTAAAAAATTTAAATAAATGAATAAAGAAAATAAAAGTATGGCCAATGCATGTACATCCATCTCTCTACTAAGGGGACCAGTAGCCCAAATCCCTAGGAAAAGATATACTGACATGGCAGATAAGCATGGAAAAGTGTCACCAGTCACATGCAAGGTGATTCCATATGTGCTTTAAAATCACAGATACATGACATATATGTGTCTGTGTAGATATGTGTACACATAACACAACCTTATAGTGACATAAAAATAAATAGCCCAGGTTTTTCCTGCAGGTGAGGGAACATGAGTGTAAAAGGTCACATTTCTGGTGCACACTTCTTATTACTTGATTTTTTTTTAACAACAGACTATATTGCCCTAGTAATTTAATTAATAAAATAAAAGTTTCAAGTCTTACTGGTTTCAAATGGGGTCAGATTGTTGGTTGTCAAGGAGAGACAATGAAAAGAAATGAAATTTTCACAAATGGGAACTGGGGGCAGTGCCCTGGGTTTGGAAAGGCACAAAGACAGCATGGCAAGCTGCTAGCTGAGGACAGGTGCAGTCTCCAGGAGCCTGGGTTCAGAGTGGACCACAAGCTTGCCACAAGTCAGTTAACAGAAAAACAGCATTTTTAAAGTACACTATAGAGTAGGTTCATGTGCTTTTGAGAGAAGCAGATTATAGAGTTCAGAGTCAAAGTACCTAGAATCAAACTCTGACCCTGTATGACTTTTTGCAGGGGATGGGGCTTCTTAGTGCCTCAGTCGCCTCTTCTGTAAACTGGGAATAATCACAGCACCTATTTCACAGAGCAAGCATGTTAATAAAATAAGCACCACTGAAGTGCTAGCAACTGTTACCAGAAAAGAAAGAGTCCGGTAGCAAGCATGCAGATATATTCTTAGCTCTCAGCAAAGTAGGTTATGGTATAAAAATACCATTAAATAGTAACTAAACTAGCAGCACCTTAATGCGCATCTTGCCAGCAACCTCAGCATGTGCAACTTCTTTTTAAACTACCCTACATTAAAGAATCAAGACCAGAACTTCTCTGGCCTTCTTGGAGACAGACCAGTAGGCCTGAGGCCACTCACCCCTTCCTCACCTGGAGAAGCCACCCTCAGGCCAGGACCTAGGGACCCAGCCCTGCCTTTGGGTGGGTAAGTGGCCAAGTCCTAACACATCTTGCACCCCAGTATCCCACAGTGCAGGGTACAAGGGAGAAGGCAAAGTAACGAGAGTCCTGGGGAGGGAAAGGCAACTGGGGGAGGGATAGTGTTTGGGACAGCCTGGCTGAGTAGCCCAAGAAAATGGAGCCTGTCATTGGCAAAGACCCTGAGACAGGAAGGGACTGATGTACCAGAGGAAGGGAGGAGGAAAGCAAACACAACAGCAAATACAAGATTCCTCCTCCACTCCATTCCTGTCTTCCCTGGCAACTGCTTCAAAGCAAGGAAGTCTCAAAAATTGATCTGCTCTGAATTTCTGAAGTTTACCTATTAACTACCTAGCAGGCCATCCACTGGTTCAGAGTAGGCCTGCTGGCAGAAAGCAGGAGCAAACAGCAATACTTCCAGTGAGTGGGCAGGTTACACATGCCCCAGAATGCAGCCTGCTCTCTACTTCCTGGGGGCCAATGGAGGAGTCAAGGACACATCAAGGTCAATTCTAGGCCTATCTGAGGTTTGGGGATTGCTGGAAGGAATGGGAGATACCCTGGGCTGGAAGTCAAGGGCATACCTGCTGCCTGAATTTGGGCAAGTCGCTGACCTTCCCAGCAGTTTCTGTAGTTGTAGAACAGAGGTGGAGGGAAAGCCTTCCTGGACAGCTCAAATAATATCAAACATTTAAAGTTCCACACCCATTAGATGCTGTGACCACGTGGGCCATGGCCCCAGTCCTCTGGAGGGGTTCATGAACTCCTGAAATTACATATAAAACCTCATGTGAACTGTTTTCCTCTAAGGGGATCATCTATATTTTAAGGCAACAATGACTCCCCAAAAGTGAAAGATTCACAAGCCAGAATCCAGAAAGTGAGACACTTCCTGCCCATAAACCTTCACCACCTGCCTGTGCCAGGGAGAGCAGCACCAAGGGCAGGGGCATCCACAACACAACTAGTGGGAGTGGACATGGCAGGGTAGACCCTCACTGAAAACCCCACTGACAGGGATAAACCCCAAAGAAACTCTCACCCCTGCACTAGCGAACACATGCACAGTGTTGGTCTCATGGTGGGTAAGAGTGCAAAGCAGGAAGCAAATCTAGACTCCCATCAGGAGGAAAGCAGATGAGACGTGGTGTTCATATGATGGATCACCACGCAGCAGTCAGCGACCACAATTTATTGGTGCGCACAGATGTCAACAAGACTATGCTGAGAAAACACGTGAAAGAATCCCACATATTAGTATGGATACTTCTATCTCCCAGGCTCAAGAGCCCGGGAGAAAGGATACAAATGCCTAACAGCAGTCAGAGGAAAATGGGTTACTTAACATTTATTTGTAATGCTTTACTTTTCATAACTTTAAAACAGGACTTAAACCAAAATGATGAATAGTTTTCAATTCTGGGTAGAAGAGACAGGAGTGTTCATTTTGTTTATCCTAGAATTTCTGGATTTTAAAAATCTAATAAAAAAAGTAAACTGTACTGTTATTTGGTCCGTGTGGACTGAGGGTTTTCCTCCTTTGCTCTGTGTCGGCTCGCAGGACCTAGGCTAGAGGTGGTTCCGTATCCCAGCATATGGGCCTCCGGGCAAATGTCCACAAGCCTCACGGAGTTGGGCGAGGAAGGGCACACACTGCAGCACTGTCACTGGGGACAAGTGGAGCAGGCCCCAGAAAGTATCTCTCCTTGGCCAGTTGACTTGCTGCCCAAGTGTCCAGGGAAAGATCAGGAGCAGAGACAGCCGAGAAGGCAAAGGCCAACGCCCCATCACACACACGCAGCTGTGGGCCTGTGACCCTGTCCTTCCGCCAAGCAGGGAGTCAGCCTGACTGGGTGCCAGGACTATGGCTTTAAATAAACTTGGATGTGTCCACCTGGGGCTGGGAAGCAACACCACTGTGCCCCAGGCAGGCGCTATCAACAATTGTCGGACAAGGCCATGGCAGGATGGGCCTGAGTTCCCCCAGCTTGGCCTAGGGGTGTCTTGCCCTCCAAATATACTTCCTGCATTTGGCCCTGGCACCTAGCAAACTCCACAAATGGATGCTAGGCTGAACCAACTCATTCTGGCTAGGATTCCTAGCCTCTGGTCCCAGGTCCCAGTGGGCCCCTTGACCTGAGGCTTCATTCCTTGCCTGATCACATGCCTGGCCTCTCCATGTGCTCCTTTATGATGAGGGCTCATTGTCTTGCCTGTCTACAGAAGGAGCTAGTGGCCCCAGCTCTCACCTGTCTGAGCCCTCTGTCTCACCTGCCATCAGCCCTCTCAACCTCCACACCCCAGTGTGGGTGACAATAACCAACAGCTGCTAGACCCAGAGGCTCAGGGGAGGGCTGGTCACTTACGCCATCGCTCAACTCAGGGAAGCTCACACCAAATCGAAGAAGGGAAGAGCAGTGGTGAGCTGCAGACTGGGAAACCAGGGCAAATTGGGAGGTCCTGAAAGGGGCTTCTTGGAGGAGACTGGTGAGGCCTGAGCACAAGCACAAAAGAAGACAAGAAGCTTCCCCAGGAAGAAGAGACTACCCCCTGCTGCCTCTTCCTGACAGAACCAGGCAGGCACACTGACTGCTGCCATCTGCCCCGCAGTGCAGGACACAGCTCTGGAGGAGACAGGATGGACAGGAACAGAGCCACTCAACTGAGGGTCTGAGAGCTGGAGAGCCAGCCCCCCACCCACAGCCCTGGGCCTTCTGTCCACAAAGGAAGCCAGCTCACCCCCACCTAAGGGCTCCCAACCTGTCACCCTCTTCCTCACAGGCCTCCATCCCCAGACAGCTCCTGGAAGCTTCTTCAAGACCTGTGTCCCTGGGCCCACAGGGAGGAGCACACAGTGGGGATGGAGGAGTGCTTGGCCTGTCCCTTGGGTGGCTCTCCAGGTCCACCCAACCCCCACCCCTTGCTATCCAGCATAGACTTCCTCTCTGTCACTTCACTGTGTTCCTCACCCCCCAGGCCTGACCCGATTCCTCTCTACACGTGCAGGGAAGTGGGGAATGCGCACACCCCCACACTCCTCCAGCTGGGCACTCCACAATTATCAATGATCAGCGTCCCTCGCCCACCACAAGGTTTCACCAGACGCTTTTTTAGTAAAGGAAAAAAAGGATTTGCTGCTGGATGTGTAATAGGAAATCTCGCCAGCGCCCCCACCGCGCAGGAGGGGTGGGGGGAGGGGGGAGAAGATGGGGATCTGGAGTTCTCAAACCAGCCCCAAGGGATGCCAAGTGCAGCTACCCTGACTCAGAGAGGAGACCCCACGTTAGAGACAAGGCCCCTGAAGGGCTTCTTGGTCTCTGACCCAAGGGGCAAAGCCAGGTCTGGACATTCCAAACTAGGGCTCCCGCCCCCACATTGTTCACGCTGCGGAGCACAGTAGAGGAGCCAGGGCACCTGTTCCCCGTGAGGCCCTACCTGAAACAAGCTTCCAAACCCCCTCCTTTCAACCAATCACCACCACAAAAAAAATGCCCCAAAATCCGGTCTCCACCTGCCTCGATGACCCCAAAGTCAGAAGCCCAATCGGGTTCCCCGCCTCACCCCCTCATTTCCCACCCTGATGACCTGATCCAGGCTCTTTGACCTCTTCCCCCGCTCTCCAAATTCGTTTCCAGAAGAATCTGGGGGAAAAATCCTCCAGAACCCAGATTCCTCAAGGGACCCCTGGCAGAAGCTGCTCCCACGCCGGCACCCCCCGCACAGATGGGGCCACGCGCAGAAGCAGGCGGGAGCAGGTCCGCCACCCCCGCCGCGCCGAGTCCAGAACCTTGAGTCCGGGCCCCGGCCGAGCCACCAAGCTGGGCAGGGCCGTACACGCTGCGGTCCAGCAGCCGGGCCTGGAGCTCCGGGAGGGGTCAGCCGTGGCCCCAGGGGGTCATCCCCCGTGTGGGAACGCTGTCCCCACCCCCACCCGAGCGGCAGGCGGCGGGGGTGGCGGACCTGCTCCCGCCTGCTTCTGCGCGTGGCCCCATCTGTGCGGGGGGTGCCGGCGTGGGAGCAGCTTCTGCCAGGGGTCCCTTGAGGAATCTGGGTTCTGGAGGATTTTTCCCCCAGATTCTTCTGGAAACGAATTTGGAGAGCGGGGGAAGAGGTCAAAGAGCCTGGATCAGGTCATCAGGGTGGGAAATGAGGGGGTGAGGCGGGGAACCCGATTGGGCTTCTGACTTTGGGGTCATCGAGGCAGGTGGAGACCGGATTTTGGGGCATTTTTTTTGTGGTGGTGATTGGTTGAAAGGAGGGGGTTTGGAAGCTTGTTTCAGGTANCACCTGCGCCGGGCACCCACCGCGCCCTGCACAGGCAACCACCGAAGAGCTGGCTCTTCCCTGGGATACCAGGATGCCAGCGACTCCCCTACTCACACACACACAAGGGACCGCATACAATGAACCCAGCCTCCTCTGCCCTGAAGGTTTTCCCTCCCCTGGGCTGCAGTGGGGAACTGGTGTCCACATGGAAGATTATTCGTGTGCCATACCCAGAGGACTCATTCCTTACAGTCCCATGAAAAGATGCTGCCAGACCCACCCTGCCCAGTCTCTATCGTTTCACATGCACAGTGGCTTCCTGCTTGGCCTGGCAGAGCAGCCCAGGGGCTTCCCAGGCTGAGCACACACCAGGGTGAGAGAGTGGGAGGGTGAGAGCTGCCCCCTTTTTTCCTTCTATGATTGGCTGCTGGAGTATCTGAAGTCCCAGGAATGGACATTTGGAATCCAGGCAGAGGGACCTTGAGCCAGAGGTACAATGACTGCTCTGTCAGGGACTCTGGGGTCCTGACAACTTGAAGTCACCAGGCTTTGTCCATCTGCTTGCCCCCTTCTCTGCCCTGGAAGGAGAGAGTCCACTCTTCCCCTCTCCATCTCTTGAAAGTGGCCCTGAAGGCTAAGGAGGAGTTGAGCACAGGCAGGGAAGAAGGGAGGGTGGAGGCAGGACCCACCCTGTTTCTTACAAAAGCCTTCCCCCAGGGCAAGCACCCACACTTTTCTGATGGGATGGGACCAGGTCTGTCCCAGGCAGGCTCTGAGGTCAGAGTCTTCCAATCAGTTCTGGATAGGGCCAGACTGCTGCCCTGAGATAACCTGCTTACTGCTCCCCAAGGGCAGACTCTGGGCTTGTCCAGCTGGTACCTCAACCCCAGGCAAGACCATGCCTACCCCTGGAAACCACAATGTCTCCTGGATAAAGGAGCTAATGAGGGTTCTGCAGAGGGCAGCTAGGGTCCTTCCCTGCTAGGATGCATTTGGCACTGAGCTGCCTGGCAAGGAGTATGCCACATGGCAAATCCCTGCCCTGGTCAGAAGATGGATAGCTAGAGGATGAGGGAGATGCACAAGTTCAAAGCAAGTGTGGATTCCAGGTAAAACCAGTTGAGGCAAAGAAAGCCTGGCCTTGATCTCAGCAAGAAGGAAAAGCAGGCAGGAAGGGATAGCAGTTTGTGCCTCAGCATTGGGCTTAGAAATGGAGAACCCTAGGCTATCCTAACAGTCACAGGTTGGGGGACCAAGGTTTGTTCTTGGGATCTAACCCCACAGGAGCCTGTCCCTGCACCTGCTGGGAGCAGCTGCATTGTGCCCTTTCTGAGTTCCAGAAGGAGGAGGCAGGGCTACACATAGAGTACAATTAGCAAAACAAACAAAACAAAATTGCACCCCTCTGTAAGTCAGACTCCAAGCTACCCAAAATCACATACACTCCTACCGATGTGTTCAGATACAAAGTGATACTGGAACTTAATGACAGCAGACAGTGATTGTTCTTACATGCATTTTACATGTTTTCTTATTTATTTCTCAATCTTATGAGGCATGTATTATCATTATCCCATTTTACTAGATGGGATAACAAAGAAAGAAGTGAGGTAAGTTACATGGCCACAAGAAGTGGCTGGGATTCAAACCCCATGGCCCAAGAAGCCTCCCTTAGCTTTAACTTTCTCACACAAACACACATATACAGATACACATATATACACACTTACTGACATACATACAGAAACACATGTGCATGCATACACATATAAATGTAATATGTACACAAACAATGCACACAAACACGTGTGAATATACGGTACACCCATACACAAACACATGCAAACACACACATCTATACATACAGCTTCTTGAAGCCCCAAATGAAGACATAGTAGCATTCTGGGTGGTCTCATATGAGGTCACCTTTCAAAAAGTAGGGAGGCTATCCAGGATCAGGGTTACACAAAAAGTTGAAATCACTAAGAGGCACAATTTGAGGCCCACTGTATCTCCCCCACCTCTGTTTCTGTTAGCACCTGGGATGCCCAGGAGCTCTCTCTGGGCTGAACATTAGAAATCAGGTGGCCCTGATGAGGACAGGAAAGTCAGAGCAAGTGGGCACTAAACAGTGAGGAAGGGTTCAGCTACCACAGGCAGCCAGGCTGTCCCTCCCCACACAGAACAGCCCACTCCTGCCTCCAGAGACAGAGGGTTTCTCCCTCACAGGGCAAAAGATTGGAATGAAGAAATGCTTCCAGCTATGACTCTTTCTGGTCTGGAATCCAGAAGCCCTCTCATTCCCTTTGACTCTATTCAGGCCCAAACTCTCCTCTCCTCCCACCCCACCCCCTCTCTTCAGGAAGGACCCTCTTCCACCCCCACTCCCATGTCATCTCTGCCTCCCACCTTGTCCTTTCTAGCTCACATTCGTAAGCAAGGAGGGCTCTCCCTCCCAGGTGGCAGCTGGGGTGGTTGTGGGGAATATGGGTTCTAGGAGGTTATTGTTAGGACAGTCACCATGGCAACGAGCATCACATCTGCAGAGCCAAAAGTGCTGCACATGGGGCTCATTCTCCCAAAGAAAGCAGTCTTCCCTGTCCCCTCACCTTCAGGAGCTGCTTTCATGTGTATGTGTGGAGGGGGAGTGAAATGTCACTGCTCTTACCTCTCCCAGACCCAGCAGAAGCAGATTACCAGAGCAGAAAGACCCAAGTCCATAAATCCCCAATCATCTGACCCTGGATATGGCAGCTCATTCAGGACACCATGGCAGGCATATGAGATGGGGATGGGGATGGTGGTGATGGTGGTGGTGATAGTAACAGTGATGATGGTGTTGATGGTGGTGGTGGTGATGATGGTGGTGATAGTGACAGTGATAGTGGTGTTGATGGTGTTGGTGGTGATGGCAATGATGATGGTGGTGGTAATGATGAAGGTAGTGGTGGGACTGGTATTGGTGATAATGATAATGGTGATGCTGATGATGGTAATGATAGTGGTGGTAGTGATGGTGATCTTGAAGATGTTGATAGTGTTAGTGATGGTGATGGTGAAGGTCTTAGCTATAATTTACAATGCATTCACCACATGCAGAAATCATTCAGAAAGTCTGACATCTACCACGTCATATAAATTCACAACAATACTGCAGTATGGGAGCTATCATCACCTTCCTTTTATAAATGAGGAAACTTTAGTACAGGTAGACTGAGCTTGGATCACAAAGTTAGTCCAGTATTAGCATCCAGATCTGTCTTCACAGTTGATGACTTTAACCACAGTGCTTAACTCAAGAGTGATCCCTGGCCTTCTTTATGCAGTTATTGTGCACCAAGTGTATGCCAGCCCTGTCCAGGCACCAAATCACATACAGACTAACACCCAAGCCTGACAATAACATGTCAAGTAGTGATGTTTGTTATATAATAGTCCTCCCCACCACTACCTCACCCACAGCTTGACTTTCCATAGTTTCAGTGACCCATGATAAACCACAATCCAAAAGAGTTAAATGGAAAGTTGCAGAAATAAGCAATTCTTAGGTTTTCAAAAATATTTTCAGTTATAGATGGACACAATATCTTTATTTTATTTATTTTTATGTCGTACTGAGGATCAAACGCAGTGCCTCACATGTGCTAGGCAAGTGCTCTACCACTAAGCTACAACTCTAGTTCAATTCCTAAGTTTTAAATTGCACACAGTTCCAAGTAGTGTGATCAAACCTCACACTATCCCACTGCATCCCACTGGGACATGAATCATCTCTTTGTCCCGCATATCCACAGTATGTATGTATGCACAGAAAAAAAAACATAGTATAAGGTTTAGAACTATCAGAAGTTTCAGACATCCACTGGAGGGCCTTGGAACAAATCTCCACAAATAAGGGGAACAATTCTATATAAATTTAAAGCCGAGTGATCTGCAAAAGAGTAACAGAGCGGCATCTTCAGAGTGGGTGTCCATGGAAGATTTTCTGAACTGGTGACCTGTAAAATGAGTCTGAATGAGAGAGAAAGTAGCCTCAAAAGAATAAACAGGAAAGGTTTGACAGAAGAGGCAACCATGCAAAGACCCTGCAGATGATCCAAAGTGGTATGTTTAAGAAAGAGAGTGGAGAAGGGATGGGGTTGTGCTCAGTGGTAGAGCACTTGCCTGGCATGTGTGAGGTGTTAGGTTCAATGCTCATCACCACATAAAAATAAATAAATAAAATAAAGGTATTATGTCCAACTTTTATATATATATATGAGGGTGGAGAAAAGAGAGTGAGCAAAGTCTCCACGAAATTTTATGCATGGTTCATCTACAGATTCTCTCTGGCATCTAAGTCCTCTAAGGGATTTGGGCCACCTTAATGATTAATAAGCAAAGTAATGAACATTCCCAGTCATCACTTGGCATCCACCACTGGCCCAAAGGCCCTCCTGAGAACATCGGTCAGGAAGTTCAGACTTGCTTTCTTTTCAGTGGGCACCATCATGTCAAAGAAATGCCATACCTCTGGGAGGCAGAGGGAAGTGAGGGCAACCTTGCTAAGCCCACTCTTCCACTGGAGCTTGGCGCCACCTCTCCTGCATCTTGTCCAGACCTCTGGGTGGCTGGAATTCCCAGAGAACCCTGGCTCTCTCTGATCCCTGGGTGAGGTGGACCCTGTCTGTTCTGGTTGGTGTGACCTCCATCCTCCTGGAGACACCTCAGACCTAGACCTCCAAAGAACTAGCACTGCCCCAGCCTAGCCTCCAATCAGGCATCTCCATCACCAGGAGTGCTTAGGATAGTGGGAACAGGTAGGTTCAAATGGCCATGCAAGGTCAGGGACAGCTCTAGTTCCTCCTTCCCTGGGCGAACACCACAGGCTTGTTGTCATGGAAACTGCCTCCTACAGGGGTGGGGAGGAGATAGATGTCAGGAGACCTGCACTGGAATGCTTCCCATGATGTTTTGTGCAGCCTCCAGTCATGGGCATGAAGGCCCTATTGTCAGAAGAGGCATGGTGCTAAATCTGTAGTTAACTGCAGACAAAGAGGCCTATATGCACTGTGGGGTGGTCAGGAAGCCTCAGGAACCAGGCTATCTCCATGTTCTGCTCTGATGTCTGGGGTCAGCCCCTTCTTGGTGTTCCCACATTCTGCTCTAGTATCTGAGGTTAGCCCTTTCCCAGTGTCCTGACATGGAGATTCAGCCATCACATCCATGTTCCCTACAGGGGATAGAGAAAGGAAGGATGATGATGAGCACTGGCCAGATTTTGCCTCTTAGCCCCACTGACAGTCCATCACATGACTATTCTTAGCCACAGGGGAGACTAGCATGTGGGTGTCTGTCACTGAGGAAGTAGAGAATCACCCGGAGGACAAGCAGTGAACTGTGTTGGTCATTGCTGCTGAGGAACAAAGTCCACAGAGCATATGGCAATTGTTTCTGGATGCTGCTTTGTGATAGGAGATAATACTTGAAAATTGTTAGTATCTGCTATTATTAACAGATGTAATACACTATAAAGATCATGTACATAAACAGAAGACAGACGCTCAGGAGACGTGTTTGGCAGGGGTTTTTGTTTTTGTTTTCGTGGTACTGGGACTTGAACTCAGGAGTGCTTTACCACTGAGATACATCCCCAGCTTTTTAAATTTTGAGACAGGGTCTCACTAAGATGCTCAAGCTGGCCTCAAATTTGGGGATCCTCCTGCCTCAACCTCCAAGTTACCAGGATTACGGGCATGTGCCACCTCACTCAGCTTGACAGTTTTTATAAAGCTAAAGAGATGTCTTCCCTATGATCCATCAATTCTTATCTTAGGTATTTACCCCCAAAGAAATAAAAAAAATATCCAAAAGAAGGAAGGAAGGAGGGAGGGAGTGAGGGAGGGAAGTTTGTACACACACATTTGTAGTAGCTCTATTCATAGAACTGAAACTCAGGAGCAGCATAAATGTCTCTAAACAGGAACATAAACAAAGTGGTTCCTAGATCAATAAAAAAGAATACCTACTAATACACTCGTGATGCAGAAGAATCTCTCAGAACTAAAGCTGAATGGAAGAAGCCAGATACAGAGAACACATACTGCACAATTTTACTCCTACAGAATTCTAGATGTAGTCTATATTATAGAGATCAGAACAGTGACTGCTTCTGCATAGGATTAAGTGGCACCAGAATTGACTTGGAATTTTCTGGGATATGTATATCACTTCTACCATATATGGTGTGTGTGTGTGTATATATATAGTGTGTGTGTGTGTCGTTGCCCAAAACTTGGCAAACTGTACACTTAAAATCAGTGCATTTTAAATGTGATTTACATGTGTGTTCCCAGTAATTATGTATGTAAATTATTCTCCAACTTAAAAATTACATGAAATGTAGGTTGATATCACTATCCCATATGGGGAATACACTTTTTTTTCAGCCACATAAAACAATCTAAGCAATGGAGCAAGTATTAGGAGACAAAGGAAATTTTTAAAAATTCTACAAAAGCAGGAATTACTGAAAACAATATAAAAATTAAGAAATAACTAAAGGAAAGTCAAATCCACTCAGCAGGAAATTTTAAAGACAAACTATGGGCATTACAAAAATGAGAGCTACAAACAAACATAAGTAAGAGCATTTTGTAAGCTGTGGGCACAGTCAAAGCTGTGCCCAGAGGAGATGTCATGAGTCCGTGTGAACTTATTGGAAGATAGGCAAGATTGAAAATAAACTAAAATGTTCAGCTCAAGGAGCTAGGAAAGTTTAGCAAGATAAATCCAAGAGATTGTCAAAAGATGAATTTGATTGCACTGAACAGAAACAAATGAAATTTTTAAAAAAATAGGATGACCAATTAGTAACACCAAATTCTAGATCTTTGAAAAACATTTTTATTTTACTTTTTTATGATGCTGGGTTGGAATCTGGGGCCTTGTGCATGCTAGGCAAGTGCTCCACCTCTGAGTTCACCCTTAGCCCCCTAAATTTATAACAGTTACAATAGACAAATCTTTGACAAGTCTGTCAATAGCAAAAATAAGCCTGAAAGATAGAAACAAAAGAGGAAAAAAATGAAACAAAGAGATAAAGATTATGAAAGAATACAATTGGCCCTCTATATCTGCAGACTTCAAATCCAAATATCAAAATATTGAGGGAAAAATTGTGTCTGTGCTCAACATGTACAGATACTTTTTCTGGCCATTATTCCCATGCAATAGGAATAACAACTATTAACATAGGTTTACATTGTATTAGGTGTTGTAAGGAAATTTGAGATGATTTAAAATATGTAGGAAGATGCTTATAGGTTTTATTCAAACACTATGCCATTTTACAGAAGAAACTTGACCATCTAAGGATTTGGGTTGGGTAGCCTTGGGGGTTCTGGAACCAATCCCTAGTGATACTGAGGGATAATTGTACTGTGCACATTTTCCTAAGAAATAGGAAAATGTAGTTGAAATGGAATTTGTTCTGGGGAAGCATAAATTATTCATATTGACTCCAAAATAAAAAAGCAGAAAACCACAGAATAAATGTAAAAACTGTGATGAGCTTCACATAATAAGACTGCATTTACACTATTTTTTTAAAAAAACCATCAACAAGAGCAATAAAAAATAAGGTGGAGGGTTGGGGCTGTAGCTCAGTGGTGGAGCGCTTGCCTTGCACATGTGAAGCACTGGGTTCAATCCTCAGCACCACATAAAAATAAATAAATACAAACACTGTGTCCATCTACTATATATATAGTAGATGGGGCATATACTATATATATAGTAGAGGGGGCAAAAAATCCTGACAAGGAGATGAAGGTGGTCCTCTCTGGCTTCTAGGGCCTTGGCCTCCTTCAGCCGTAGGCACACAAGGAGACCTTTTCAAATTTCAGGGCATAGAAAACTAGGGAATACTGGTGGACATTTTTCTTTAGTTTTTGCTTCTTTTTGTTTTCTGCCTGGGAACTTGGAAAACATCAAGCATCAGGTTCTGGTTCATGGGGTCCAAGAAGAGGAGGGCTGAGGCTGCCCCTGTCTGAGCCACTGAGAAGACAGTCTTTAGGCCCACGCATTGCAGGCACAACAGTGCAGAATCGAGAGGTTTGGTAAGGAGCAAGCCTGGGTACCAGATGCCTGTGGGGCTTGGTTACTCAGGGTTTCAGGGGAAAGACAGAATTTGTAATAAAGATATGCACAGTGGTGCTATTTATAACCCCCCAAAAAACTGGAAACAATCCAAATCGCCCCCCACAGGGGACTGGCCTGGCAGAAACAGTGGAGCTGATCCAGAGGAGGGAAATGCTGGCCGCGTGACAAGTGGGGAGGGTAAGGGCTCCGTGGATACAAGAGCTTCTTGCGTGGGGGACGCCAAATATAATGCAGTTTGTACACAGCCACCGTAATTATGGAAGCTGCATGCATGGACATATGGATGGTGTCAGGTGATGGCTGGTAGGAAATCACAGGAGTGACTACAGCTGGAGCAGCACTTCTTAAGCGCTTCCTGTATACCTGACATGTGATCCTGGTCAGTGCCATGCAAAGGAGAAAGCTCTGAATGGTTGACTTGTTGGAAGACAAACAGCAGTAAGGGAGGCTGTGGGGAGGCTGCTAGAATCCTGGGCCTGCCCATCCTGCTCTGTGCCGGATGCCAGTCCTTCCTGGCCAGGATGGAGCAGTAAGAAAACCACCTGCAAAGACAACGCTATCCTAACTATTCAAGGATGGAAATGATACGCACAGCACCTGAAGATGATGGGGTCTTTCTCCATTGAAGTAACTCCCACCCTCTTAGCTCCTCCATGTCCCCACCATGATATTGGTGGTCCTCTAGAGTGGGGATTGGGAGGGAATGTGTTTTTCTTTTAATATTTTTTTTAGATGTAAATGGACACAATATATTTATTTATTTATTTTTAGACTTTTTTTTTTTTTAACGTGGTGCTGGGGAATGAATCCAGTGCCTTGTGCATGCAAGGCAAGCACTCTACCACTGAGCTACAAGCCCCAGCCTGGGAATGTGTTTTAAATACACATTTCCTCCCTTTGGAGAGTGTCATATAGGAATTCTTCTCACTGACTCTTGTCCTTCTTTGGCCTCCATCTAGTTCTAGGTGTCCCATTTTATAACTGGGAGTCCCTATCACGCTGGCAGGGCCAATGGATAAAGGAGGGGTGAAGGATAAGTCCTGATGCTCCCAGAGTGGAGTGATCTCTGCCCAATCCCCAACCTGAAGATACAGGCCTCTGCTGGGCTGCACCCTGAATTTGGCCTTCCCTGGTATCTCAGAAGAAGCTTGGGGAACAAGGGATATAGCTCTCCTGCTCCTTCCCCTAGTCCCTGTCTCCCTATCCCCACACTCCAGCCTGGCAGCCACCAGAGCTCAGAGCCTCTGGTACAGGGGCCTTCTGAGGTTGGTGAGGATAAAGGCCATAACGTGTCTTGGCACACGGCCATACCCAGCACCCAGCAGGTGTCTGCACAAGGCTAGGCTGCAGTCTTGGTCCTTTCTTCCTGTGCCCCTCTCTAAATGCCCCTCAGTCTCTGACCTTGTTGGCTATTAACCACACAACTGGAATGTAGAACTTCACCCGGGACCTTAGCACACTGGCCAGGGGACCAGACCTCACAGCAGCCAGAATATGACAGTTCAGAGTCAGTTCAGGCAGACCCTCATGTATCTCCAGCAATGGGGTCAGCCTCCAAGTCAGTGTACCCCTTATGCTTCTGGAAACTTCTGTGGCCTGGAGGACAATGGCAGTTCCCATATCTTGAACCCCATCAGATATCTATGACAGTGGCTCTTGCCCAGGGCTTTCTGGGCAAGAGCCACTGTCATCTTTTCTTTCAGGATTGGTCCAGGTTCCCCTGTAGACTCTCAGGAATCTTCTGAACCCTTCTCACATTCTTGCTCCCCAATCTTAACCACCTCAAAACCCCCAAGAGGAATTGCTGGGGGCCAGACCTAACTATTGTCCTACTACATCCTGGAAACCACATTTACAAGTGACCTCACCTTTGTGGGCTACTACCTGTAGTGGATGGAACCAGGCAGTATGGGCCACTTCAGCATTCCTGGCTTATAACGGAGGGAAAACAAAACAGAAGAACAGGTTTTAGATAAATATATTATATTCTGCTTAGGGAGTGCAGAGTTTAAGGGCCTCCTAAACATATACTCCCAGCAGTATCACGTGAAAACATGGCCTGGGGGCCAGACACCATCAGTTGAAGGAGGATTGAATCGCAGCCTAGGAATGTCACCAGAGGAATAAAAAAATCTACCGTCCTTTTTGGGGTGTGTAGCTTTGAGATGGTGAGAGTGAAGTGACCAAGGGGAGCACAAGGGTGAGAGAACCAGGAGGCAAGAGCCTTGTAGAAGCTGGTCAAGAAGTCTCCAGGCAAAGAAATGCCTGGGTAGAAGAAGGTCAGGAGCCAGGTCACAGGGGAGGTTAGGGGTGGGTCAGGAAGTGGAAGTGAATATCATTGTCCCTGACAGGAATTACTTGTGATTTTTCACATCTAGACATTATAGAATAGCTGGTATCAGACTAGCCCCCACCATAAATAATCATAAACATAGATGAAATATATCAGGTGACTGTTTCCAGGCAGAGGACACCAAACCATGTAAGACAAGTATCCCTGAGAGAAGGGAAACTTACAAGATAAATCCTAGGGTTGCTCTACTCTCTCCCAGGGATAGTTTCCTGCTGTTTAGAGTAGTATGATGAAATCTCACTCTCTCCTACTCACCCTGTTGCATCTGGGACATGATGATCCCTATGTCTGGCATATTCATAATGTATATACTACCGACCTGTTAAACATTGAGTAACTCTGTTATCAGATTAACAGTTGTGGTATTGCACTGCCTGTGTTCAAGTGACCCTCATTTTACCTAACAATGATCCTAAAGTGTAATAATAGCAAGGGAGGCTGAGCTCAGTGGCATACACCTACAATCTCAGCAGCTTTGGAGGCTAAGGCAGGAGGATCACAAGTTCAACGCCAGCCTTAGCAAAAGCGAGGTGCTAAGCAACTCAGTGAGACCCTGTCTCTAAATAAAATGCAAAATAGGGCTGGGGATGTGGCTCTGTAGTCAAGTGCCCCTGAGTTCAATCCACAGGACTCCCCCCACCCAATGATAATAATAATAGCAAGGGAGGCACCAGGGCATAAATTATAAAAAGACAGATTAGCCCCAGTATGGCATGATAATGCATCAGGGTAAATAGAAGAAAATGTAGCATATAGGGTTCTGTATTATCTGCAGCTTCAGATATCCACTGGAGGTCTTGGAACATCATCCCTTTGTATAAGGAGAGACGACTGTACCTTGTTGAGTTGTAGTGGCAATTGTGGGTATCCTTGCCTCATTCCAAATCTCAGGGGGAAAGTTTTAAATATTTCATCATTAAGAAGGTTTTTATAGCTACTCTTAAACAGAATAAGAAAATTCTCCTCTCTTCCTAGGACACGATCTGAATAATTCTAATCTTCAAAAATGTGTTGAAATGTATGACTCAAACATATGATCAATTCTTGTAATGTTCCATATGCATTGGAAAATAATGTGTATTCTGTCATTATTGGGGTATGGTATTCTACATGTGTCAAATATGTCAATAATTATGTTATTCAGATCTTCCTACTGAGTTTTTGACTGTGAGTTTTTTCATATTTTTATGGGAGGTGGGTTAAAGTCTTCCACTGTGATTGTCAAATTTTCCATTTCTCCTTTTAGCATTGTCCATTTTTACTTTATGTAATATGAAGTTATGTTATTAAGCTTATGAAATTTTAAATTGTGTATGTTGTAAGAGGTTGTGTTACTATGTTCAGATGAAATTTTAAATTTTGTATTTCTGGTGAGTCCACCCTTTTATCACTATAATATGTCCCTCTTTATCTCTAGTTATCCCTTTCTTTTTCTTTCTTTCCTTTTTTTACCCCTGTATTGGGGATTGAACCCAAGGCCTTGCACATGCTAGGTAAGCACTCTATCTCTGAACTATGCCCAGCCTGTTTTCTTATTGCCTATTTTATCTAATGATAGTGCAGCTACATTAACTTTTCTTGGATAGTTCTGGCATGGTGTACAGTAAAATTAAACTCATCAGGATTGGTTGGTCCAAATGCTGAATATTCCAAGAAAAAAAAATGGCCCTGAATAAGCTCATGTGAGACCACCTCTGAGCCCATGGAATATCCTGTCTGATAAGAGTATTTTTATATACCTGAGGCTCTAGGCCATGCTGTTTTAATTAAATCAGCTATGGACTGAATTTTGTTCCCCAAAAATTCTTTTTTTTTTTTAGTTGTAGATGGACACAATCCCTTTATTTTATTTATTTATTTTTATGTGGTGCTGAGGATTGAATCCAGTACCTCACACTCCATCATTGAGCCACATCCCAGCCCTCTCTCAAAATTCTTATTTTGAAATCCTAAAGTCTACTGACTTACAATGTGACCGTATTTAGAGATAAGGACTTTAAAGAGGTAA
This sequence comes from Marmota marmota marmota, assembly GCF_001458135.2. Classification (NCBI taxonomy): domain Eukaryota; kingdom Metazoa; phylum Chordata; class Mammalia; order Rodentia; family Sciuridae; genus Marmota; species Marmota marmota. The sequence continues at coordinate 19,725,438 of NW_026000153.1, forward strand.
AATGAGGCCTATAAAGTAGGTTCTGATCCCAATCTGGCTGATGTCTTTATAAGAAGAGGAAATTTGGACACAGACATGCACAGAGGGATGGCCATGTGATGACACAGGAAGAAGACACTGTCTACAAGCCAAGGAGAGAGAACTCAGAGAAACCAACCCCACACTGATCTGGGATTTCCAGACTTCAGGATTATGAGAAAATCTGTTCAACATGCCTAGTCTTTGCAATTTTTTTTTTTATGGCAGACCCATCAAACTAATATACCAGATAGTTTATGAAACAATGTAACCTATGGTGAATGACTACAGACTTTGGCTATATACTATATCAGTTTGACCTCTTGGGAGCTGGAGACCGAGTAGCTAAGGTAAGTCATGTACACAATGCATGCCTTGTGAATAATCCGCCCCCCCCCCCCGCAAATCCATGTACATCAAGGTTCAGATAAGCTTCCTTAGTTGTCGATATTTCATATGTCATTACTGGGAAAACTAAGCATGTTCCATGTGATAGAGGACACACACCTAGAGGCTTGTGTCTAGTTTCTCCTGGACTTACTTCATATGCTTTTTTCCTTTACTAATTTTATTTTTTTTTTAATATTTATTTTTCAATTTTTGATGGGCACAACATCTCTATTTTTATTTTTGTTTTTTTTTTATTTATTTATTTTTCGTTTTCGGCGGACACAACATCTTTGTTTTATATGGTGCTGAGGATTGAACCCGGGCCGCACGCATGCCAGGCAAGCGCACTACCACTTGAGCCACATCCCCAGCCCTCCTTTACTAATTTTAATCTGTAATCTTGTCCTTTAACAAATTGTGATCATAAGAGTAACAGCTAGTCTGAGTCCTGTGAGTCCTTCTAGTGAACCATCAAGCCTGAGAGTGGTTTTAGGAAAACCTAAAACACATGGGATATATTTTCTATTCCTTTATATTCAATATTTCTGTGTCTTTGTATTTAAGACATGTCTTATGTAGCAGCATATAGTTTGTTTTGTTTTTATTAAAACCTATCTTAATCTTTTGCCTGAAATATTTAGTCTACTTACATTTAATGTAATCCCTGATATATTTTAGTTTATACCCCCATCTGAATTTTTTCTACTCATACCTAGTATGTGCTTTCATTCTTTTTGCTTTTCTTTGTTGTCTTTGCTTGGATTAAATATTTTTATTATTTCATTCCCCTTCCCCATTAGCCTGTTGGTTATACATACCTTTGCTACTATTTTGTTTATTTATATACTTGTACTGGTTTTTAGTGGTTACTCTTGGTGACAACATGCCAGAAGAACTCTCTGTACTCATTTTTTAAAAATTTTCCTAGAAATAGCTTCATTTTACCTTCACTTCTGAAAAAATATTTTTGCTGCAGAATTCTAAGTTGGAGGCTGGAGTTGTGGCTCAGCGGTAGAGCACTCGCCTAGTGCATGCGAGGTCCTGGGTTCGATCCTCAGCACAACATAAAAATAAAATAAAGGTGTTGTTTCCAACTACAACTAAACAAAATTTTTTTAAAAGGATCCTAAGTTAGCAGTAATTTCCCCCAGAACTTAAATAATGTTATTTTTTGTCTTCTGACTTTAATAGTTTGGTTGAAAAGTCTGCTATCATCTGATTGCTATTCCTTAGAAGTTATTCTTTTTCTTCCGTTTCCTTTTATGATTGTCCTTGTATTTATCCTGCTTGGAATTCATTGAGTATCTTCAACTTGTGGATTGATGGCATTCCTTTGTTTCTAAAATTACCATACTCTAATGTCACTTCTGTTCCATCATCTTTCTTTTCTCCTTCTGAGACTCCAGTTGTATCTATTTTAGAATTTTCAATATGTTCCATATATCTCTTACACTACTTTCTGTATTTTCCATCTTTAAAAAATCTTTGTGCATCAGCCTTGACATTTTCTACAGTCGTATCTTCTAATTCTACCACTCCTACCAGTGTACTTCCATTAACCCTCTTGTTGTGTTCCATCCACTCTTAAACCCATCTATTCTAAATATCAGTTATTGTGTTTTCAGTCTAGAATTTATATATATGCATATTTTTCTTTTGTGAAATATCTACCTTATTATTCATCTTTTTAAAAAACATTAATAAAAAGCCAGGAGTGGTGACACATGCCTGCAATCCAAGCTACTCAGAAGGCTGAGGCAGGAGGGTCACAAGTTTGAGGGAAGCTTGGTAACTTAGCAACATCCTGTCTCAAAACAAATAATAAAAAGGGCTATCCCAGTGATAGAGCACCCCTGTGTTTGATACCCAATACTGCAAATAAATGAATAAAAATTAAAAATACAATACTAATAACAGTTATTTTGAAGTCTGTGTCTGTGTCTAATAACTCCAATATCTGAGTCATGTGGAAATTTTTCATACCAGTTTCTCTTGTTATGCCTGGTAACATTCAATTGGATGTTAGACATTATCTTTGAAAAATTATAGAGGCTCTGAATGCTATTATAATCCTCCTCCAGAGAGGGTTGACCTTATCTTCCAGAAGCAGCTGGAGTGTGAGCAGACTACCTTAATCAGAGTTACATAAATGGGGCACCATGGTGCATGCCTTTAATCCCAGCTATTTGGGAGGCTGAGGCAGGAGGTTTGCAAGTTGGAGGTCAGCTTGGGCAACTTAGTAAGATCCTGTCTCAAAACAATGGCTGGGGACATAGCTCAGTGGTAGAGCACCCCTGGGTTCTATCCCAGCATTTAAAAAAAAAAGTTACATGAGTCAGGAGTGCAGTTCTCATACATCTCATTCTGCAGTATCTTTGGTTCATGCCCACTCCTAGATATTTCTCTTGCCTGTCCCAGATGAGACCCTGAACTCCCATTGTTATCTCTCTTTTTAAAATTTTTTTAGTTTTTGATAGACCTTTATTTTATTTATTTATATGTGGTCCTGAGAATGGAACCCAGTGCCTCACACATGCCAGGCAAGTGCGCTACCATCGCCCCAGCCCCCACAATGTTATCTCTTTATAGCCATGAAATCATTGAACTCCACTCAGTTTTCCACTTACTTTCTTACTAGTGTCTTAGCCACTCACTGTGTGTATTTAATAGATAATAATAATAAGTGCTTCAAAGGAAAACTCTAAGTTTAGGGCTCCTGGCCTCTTGAGTCCTGGCTAGCTTGTCAGCATATAATTAAAATTTTTCCCTCCCCTTATTCCTGAATTTACTGAAAGTTCTGCTGTATTCTTTAACTCTCTGTGGTAATATCCCTGTTCTCAGATTTCTAGCCTATATCTCTAAGTCAAGAATTAGGGGTTAGGATTGAGGCTCAGCAGTAGAGCACTTGTCTCGCACATGTGAGGCCTGGGTTCGATCCTCAGCACCACATAGATAAATAAAATAAAGAAAAAAAACTAAATAAAAAAAAGAATTGGTAAACACCTGGAGAGATAAACAGTATGCAGAATACCAGTTCACCTCTCCAATTCTCTTCTCTTTGGAACTTTGGCTCCTCAAGTCCTGGCTGCCTGATCGGTCCAAGGCCTTCCAATTCATTTTTTTAAAGCATTTATTTTTTAGTTGTAGGCAGACATGATACCTTTATTATTAATTTTTTAATGTGGTGCTAAGGATCCAACCCAGTGCCTCATGCATGCTAGGCAAGTGCTCTACATCTGAGCCATAACCCCAGCCCCCAATTTGTTTTTTAAACCTGGATTTTCTAGCTATTCTCAATGAGGGTGGTGATTTGCTTCAAGCACTCCATTATAGCTGGAAATAGAAACTGGGAAAGGGGAAATTTTATAGATGGTATCAAATTGAGATTCCAGACAGAATAAAATGAACACATGGAAATAATTATGATGGTTCCCACTTACTGAGCACTTATCACCTTCCAAATTTTGTGCCAAGTGGTTATATGTATTATGTCATTTTGATTTTTACAATAATTGCATGGGTTAGGTACTACATCTATTCTCATTTTATATGTGTGGAAACAGAGACTTAGAGAGATAAATCAAGTTGTCCAGGCAGTTTGTCTACCCCCTGGAGCTAAAATGCATAGAAAAAGATTTTTAAAGTCTTTAAAAAATCATGATTAAATATGTATATAACATAAAATTTGCCATTTTAATCTTTTTTAAGTGTATAATTCATTGACCTTAAGTACATTCACTGTGTTGAAACCATCACCATTATATATTTCCAAAATTTTTTCATTCCCCCATCCAGAAATTCAATAGCCCTATAAGTAATAACTCCCCTGTAATCCACTTTATTTCTGACTTTATTAATTTGCCTAATCTAAGTTAAGTAGTATAATACCTTATTTTTCCTTTGTGCTTGGCTTATTTGTCTTAGCATACTGTTTTCAAGGTTCATCTATGTTATAGCATGTGTCAGAATTTCATTCATCTTTATAACAGAATAATATTTCATTATATCAATACATCATGTTTTGTTTATCCATTCATCATTTGGTGAACATTTTGGGTTATTTCCTATTTTGGGCTGCAGTGACTAATGCTTAATGAACAATGGCATACAAGTATCTGAATCATGTTTTTAATTATTTGGAGGTATATACCTAGGAGTGGAATTGCTGCTCATATTGAAATTCTATGTTTAACTTCTTGAGGAAATGCAAACTCTTTTCCATAGCTGCTGAACCATTTTACATTTTTACCAGTAAGTTACAAAGGTTCCAATTTCTCTACATCCTCACCAATTTCTTCTTTTCTTTTTAAAAGGCTAGTCATATGAGTATGTGTGAACTATATATTATTGTGTTTTTTTACATTTCCCTGTTGATTAATGGTATTTCTTTTCATGTGCTTATTGGGCATTTGTTTATCTATTTTAGAGAAATGTCTATTCAAGTTCTTTGCTAATTGGATTGTTTGTCTTTTTGTTGTTGAGCTGCAGGCATTTCTTTCTACATTCCAGATACTAAACTCTTATTGGATAAATGACTTGAAAATATTTCTCTTCCACTTTCTAATTTGTATTTTCAATTTCTTGATGATAATGTATTTATGTACTAATTTTTAAAATTTTAATAAAGATCATTTAATTTATTTTTTATTTTGTTGCTCTTGCTTTTGTATCATATCTAAGAAGTCACTGTCAAATCCAAGGTCATGAAAACTTGCACTTCTGCTTTCTTTGAAGAGTTTTATGGTTTTAGCTGTTATATTTAGGTATGTGATCCATTTCAAATTAATTTTCTGTGTGGTGTGAGGTAGGGGTCTAATTCCATTCTATGAAATAAGCAAATTCATAGAGAATAGAACTGGAGAATAAATTGGTGATTGACTAATCTTGGGATGGGTGATGGGAGTGGGAAGTGACTGCCAATGGGTACAATGATTCTTTTGAGGTAATGAAATATTCTAAACTTAGAAAGTGATGATGGTTGCATAACTCTGTGAATACACTAAAAAGCACTGAATTGTATACTTTAAAAGGGTGAATTTTGTTCTTTGTGAATTATACCTCAATAAAACTGTTATTTAAAAGAACAAACACAAAGAACAGCTGGTGGCCCATATAAGGAAGGACAGGCTTGGTAGCCCTGCCTCTATGGGAAGAAAAATGCTACCCTGGAGCCCTCCCATGGCTGTGGGCCAGACCTCTGCAGTGCAGGGTCACGTTCTAGATTAAACAAGCAACCTGGGCTCTTCTCTCTTCCACAATGTCATCTTTTAGGGACTAAAGGATCTTCTTTCATAAACTTCCCTGCCCCTTCAACCACAGGCTTAGATGCTGCTGCTGGTTCTTCAATCCTGAAAAATCAATCATAACAGAGAATTGGCCACAGAGGCAGTACAGGAGGCCACAGAGGCAGTACAGCCCTGCGCTTGGGAGTGGGTGGGAGCTTCCAGAGAAGGGAAGGAATGTTGGCAGCCCTGGCAACAAGCCAAGATAAGAACTAGCTCTTCCCTGGTGTCTCTTCCCTAAGGGAGGGACTCAGCTCATCCCCTAGCACAGGAGCAGCTATCAAGGAGTGCTGGGAGATGATACCCTAACTCTGTAGTCCCATGGCCAGGCCAACATGGGGCTAGGCATGGAACTCATTTGCTGACTAGTACGCCTTCAGGTTCCAAATGGGATTTGAAAATTTGAGCTCATAAACAACTCCTTTCACTGGTTGGTTGCATTAGGCTTCCTCATGAGTGATGGTAGGTGGAAGTGTGGGGCACATCAGAAGTTCTACGGAGCTGAGCATGGCTTCCTGACACTAAGAACCTCAGGGAACCCACAATGTTCCTACACTTAAACGATAGAGGGGCTTGGGCAAGAGTGTCAGAATCTTCCTGTGAGCACTGTTAGGGGCAGCAGTGAAGGAACCTTGGTGGCATTCCTGGGCAGAGTATATTGAAAACAGCAGGTCATGGTAAGAACTGGGGCTGGCAGATCTGCTTCAGGGAACCCAGGAGTGTGACTGAGGCCCTGGGTTGGAGCTGAAGGCTGGAGGTGGTCTGATTGATGCTTCTGTTCTGTGGACCTGTGTGGCCTCCACCTGGGAAGCCCCTCCCAAGACCCTGAGGCCATATCCCTCTCTGAATTTTTGCCCTCTATCAGGGCCACCTGAGGGAGTGAGCATAGTATCAGCATGGTTTGTGAGGGCAGGAAGAACTATAAAGAGCCCCCAAGAAGTGCCACTCAGGAGGACTTGAGCCCTAGGGCCATGTGTCTTTCATTTCAGATACTTTCAGCTCTTCACCTGGTTCAGCAGTCATTGTAGGATACCGACCTGCCCTGGTATTACAATACAGTCATTAAGATGTCCCTGTGAGCACCGACCCTGATGCAGTCCCTTCTATCCCCTCCCGTGCTCCTTACACAGCTCCTCATGATACACAGACCCCTTCTTCTCTCTTTTTTCAGATAGATGCTCAGAAGGCCATGCCTTCTCTTTCCTGGTCATGACCAAAACCACTCCTGTGCAAAGGCCTTCATGACAGGGTGATGGTGGGAGGGAGGGCACTTTCCCCTGGAAGGTTCCCTTGATGGTCTCCAGAGCTGCCTGATGCCTTATCCTTCTAAACTAGGGCCTCTTCCAGGAACGTGCAGCTTTTAGTGGTACTTATCATGATGCCATCTTGGCCCACCCCACCTTGGCCAGTTACCCACATGCTGCATCTGCTCAAACCCTCTGAGAAGCAAAACTGTCTCCATGGCCCCAGGAAGCCAAAGGCAGCTCTGCTGACCTGGGAGCCAGACTTCTGCTCCTCCCCAGTCTAGATGGGACACATATCTTTTCATTTTCCATGTCTGACTGGCTGGCAGGGGAGGGGAAGAATAACCAGGCTATGCCCCCATTAAAAACCAGCAAAATGCCTGCCTCTCTGTGCCTCCTCCAGGGACCCAGAGCCAGAAGGCTGAGAGTCTTTGATTCCCAGGAAAAGCTGTTCAGCCAAACTTAGCACAGAATAGCAATTCAGGGGCTGAACTCTACCTAGCAACAAGATTAGCAGCTGATTTTCCAAGCTGATATTTTTATCCCTGGGATGGGAATAGCTGAGAAGAGTGGCCACCTCCTGTTCCCCCAAGGATGTTCCTTCTATCCTATCTGAGACCCTGCCCTACTTAAGCCCCTCTTAACCCCAAACCCAGTTCTGCCTTCCCTTCTTGCTTGTAGGATCTTCTGATCCACTGGGTGGTTGTGAATGTGAGTGCCTCCGGAGGAGAGCAACAGCTCCGGGTCCATGAAGAGGCCTCAGAGTCAGAGCTCAAAGGTCCAGGTAGGCTTTTCCTCCTCTCCTCACTTCCTCCTCTTCCTTTCCTCATCCTTCTCTCCCCCAACCCAGAACCATGCTGTTCCAATAGCTCCTGGCACTCTGTGGCCCACCAGACAGGGGGTTTTGTAGAGCTGGGGCTCCTTGCTCTCCTTGGGCACAAAAAGGGTTCCTGATGGCCACACAATGCTCTGTACCACACATACTCCCCTAGTCTCTTCTCTGTCACCTACTCCCCATGTTCTGATATGACCAGAATCTTTTAGCAGCCTGAAGCTCTGGTGCCTTTTTTGTAGACATGAAAATGGGCCTCTTTGGGACCATGATGGTTCCTGGTTATATAGAGAAATATAATTATGGAAAAATCTCCCATAACTAAACTTCCAGTGCCAGAATGAGATTACATGGACTTACTTTCCCCAAATTTTCCCTCCCTGAACATCATTTAACAGACATCCATATAGGATGTTTTCAGAGTCCCTACAGTACTATAGTGAGGTGCTGTCTGTCAGGGTGGGCTGGGATGGGCTTCTTTCCTAGAAGCTGGAAAGAAGAAAGCAGACTGGCCAGGACCTTAGGACTTGAGAACTCTACAGTGGAAAGTCCCTTGGGCTATCTATTTATCTCCTATATTCCCAGACTAGGCAAAGAGAGTCCTGTAACCCCAAATTGCCAGCAAGAACAGAGAAGCAAACATGTGAACTCCAGGAAAAGCTGCTCGTTCTGGCCAAGGACTGGGAAAGAAGAAGCCCAACAGAACTAAGGCTCTCTGATCTACATTCAGGACACCAAATGGAGGGCTGGTGGAGCCTGTGTTCCCGGCCTCCACCAGGTGCCATAGGAGCCCATCCCAACCCACCCTGACAGATAGCACCTCGCCATAGTATTGCAGGGACTCCGAAAACTAAACTGCAATTGGAACTACAACCCACAAAAGTAGGCCAGACCTACAGGTTAAACCTTAAAGTGTGGCTACCTGATAAAATAGACAAAACAGGAATACAAATATTCTAATATAATCACAGATATGTTCAGGATTTCATCTAAACTTGTCTACTATCCCAAGAACCAGGAAAATCACAATTTGAGGGGAAAAAATCAACTCATGCCAATGCCAAGATGAATCAGATATTAGAATTATCTGGCAAGGATTTTAAAGCAGTCATTATATAAATGTTTCAATAAAAAATTGAAAATTGGGAGCTGGGGTTGTGACTCAGTGGTACAGCACTCGCCTCACACATGTGAGGCCCTGGGTTTGATCCTCAGCATCACATAAAAATAAATTTTAAAAAATTTTAAAAATGTATTTAAAAAGAATATACTCTTTTAAATAATTGACAATTGTCTTGAGACAAATATAAAAACATAAAATCTTAGCAAACATTTTATTTTTTATAAAAAAATGAAAATTATGTAACTGAAAAATATAATAATCAAATTAAAAACATTGCTGAATGAAGTCATTAATAGAGTGATTATAACAGAGGATAGAATCAGTAAACTTGAGGACAGATCAATGGAGAAAATATTCTGAAAAGAAGAGAAAGAACAGAGCTTCAGGGATTTATAGGAAAAAAACAATAGATTCAACATTCATATCATCAGAGTCCTTGAAAAGGGGAAGAAAGAATGTGGGGCTGGGAAAGTATTCAAGAAAATGATGTTTGAAAATATCCCATTTTGACAAAATATGTAGACTACAGATTTAAGAAGCTAAGCAAATCCCAAGTAACATAAACCCAAAATGATTCACACTAGGACACATCATAATTATACTTCTGAAAATTAAAGACAAAGAAATCTTTAAAACAGCCAGAGCAAAGTAATATATTACTAACAGAGGGACGCTAAGTCAAGTGACAGCAGATTTCTCACCTGAAACTATGGCAGTCAGAAGAGAGTGGCATACTATTTTTCCAGTGCTGGAATAAAAGAACTGTAAACTGTAAAATCCATATTTAGCAAAATCATCCTTCAGGAATATAGAGGAAATAAAGACATCCCCAGATAAAGAAAAAGTAAGAGAATCTACTGCTAGCAGATCCAACCTTAAGAAATGGCTAAAGGAAGCTCTCCAAACAAAGAAAAGGATAACAGACATTAATAGAAGTAAGATTTCTATACTCACTCAAAGTGATAAAATATCAACACCAACATACTGTGACAAGTTGTTTATCCATGTAGATATAGAAATAGTAATACCTGGAGCAACTACTAAGAAAACTATACAAAGCAATACACCAACAAAAAATCTAAATGAAATTATTATAGTGGTTCAAGAAATTTATAGGAAGGCTGAAGTTGTGGCTCAGCGTAGAGTGCTCACCTCGCATGTGCAGGACCCTGGTTTCGATCCTCAGCACCACATAAAGATGAATAAGTGAAATAAAGGTATTGTGTCCAACTACAACTAAAAAATAAATATTAAATAAAAAGAAACAAAGGGAACAAACAAAACAAAAAGCAAAAAGGCAGAATATTGCCTAACATATAAATAATTACTTTAAATGTGTATGCTCTAAATATTCTAAGTAAAAGAGAGAGATTGGCAGGATGAATTAAAAATTGGAGCTACTATGCATGGTCTAAAAGAAATTAACTTTGAAATAGATACATGGAAAGTAAAAGAAAAAGATGTGTTGTGTAAATATTAATAAAAATATAATATTTAAAACTTTATTGGGGCTGGGGCTGGGGCTCAGCAGTAGAGTGCTTGCCTAGCACATGTGAGGGGTTTGATCTTCAGCACCACATAAAAATAAATAAATAAAAGGTATTAAAAATGTAAGCATAATATAAAAAAATATTAATATAAGCAGGAGTGGCTATATTCATATGAGATAAAGTAACTTCAGAATAAAGAAAATCACTAAGAATAAAGATATCAGGCATGGTGGCATGCACCCATAGTCCCAGCTACTAAGGAGGCTGAGCCAGGAGGAGCTACTTACTTGATCCAAGGAATTCAAGATCAACTTGGGCAATATCATAAGTGTGACCTCATTAAAAAAAAATTGATCCACCAAGAAGGTACAGCAGTTCTAGATGTTTATGCACCAAAAAAAACCCAGCTTAAATATAAATGAAGCTAAAAGCAAAAATACAAATACGTAATTGTCTTGTTTACCTGAGACTGAGCAACTTATGAAAAACAGGTATTTATTTCTTACAGTTCTGGAGGCTGGGAAGTCCAATAACAAAGGATTGGCACCTGGTATCTGATGAGAATTTTCTTTCTGTGTCTTCATATGGCAGAAAGATGACCACTGTGCCTTCACATGGTAAAAGAAAGCAGGGCAAAAAGGACCCAGCTAGTTTCCTTTTATGAGGACACTAATCCCTTATTCAAGCCCTCATGACTTAATCACCTCCTAAAGGCACCTTCTCTTACTATTATCACATTGTGGTTTCAGTTTCAACATGAATTTGGGAGGGAACACAAATATTCAAATCAGCAACATTTATAGTGGGGATTTCAAGAATCTCACTCTCAGCAATCACAAAACTACTAAATTGAGAATAAGCAAGGACATAGAAGAATGAACAACACCATCAATCAATAGGCTCTAATTAATATCTACAGAACACTCCCTCCACCTAAAATAGCAGAATACACAGTCTTTTCAAGTGTCTGTTCACACTCCCCCAGAAAGACTATATCCTAGATCATGAAGCACACCTTAACAAATTTAAAAGAATTGAAATCCCACAGAGTATCCCCTCTGATAATAATGGAATTAAAATAGAAGTCAAAAAGATAAAAATAACAAAAAAAGTATCCTAACACTTGGAAAATTAACAACACACTTCTGAATAATCTATCAGTCAAAGAGAAATCCCACAGAAAATTAAAATATATATAGAACTAGCTGGTCACAATGGTGAATGCCTATAGTCTCAACTACTCAGGAGGCTGAGGCAAGAAGTTTGCTTGAGTCTAGGAGTTTGAGGCCAGCTTGGACAAATAACAATTCTTCCTATCTTTGAAAAAAATTATATATTTATATAAATATGTGTGTGTATATATATATATGTGTGTGTGTGTGTATATATATATATGAATACATACATATCTGATATATAGTTGAATATACATATTTTAATTTTTTAAGATAAAAAAATTTTGGACACAGCTAAAGCAATACTGAGAGGAAAATTTAAAGCATATGCTTGCATTAGGAAAGATAAAAGATCTCAAGTCAATAATGTAAGTTGCTACCTCAAGAAATTGGAAAAAAGAAAAACAAAATAGTCTCAAAACAAACAGAAGAAAGGAAATACAAATGATAAGAACAGAAATCAATGAAATAGAAAACAGGGCAACTATAGAGAAAACCAAGGAAATAAAAAACTTATTCTTCTTCCAAATCAATCAAATTGATAAACTTATAGCAAGACTGACAGAAACAAAAAGGGAGAAGACCCAAATCACCAATATTAGGAGTGAAATGGAATAGTAGAACAGATCCTGTAGTCATTAAAAGCATAATAAGGGCTGGGGTTGTGACTCAGTGAGAGTTTTATTATGTTTTATTAGATTTATACACAAGCATTTCTTGTTCTTTGGGTCAATTGTATAGGTCACATTGTCTAGTATGTGTGAGGCATTGGGTTCAATTCTCAGCACCACATATAAATAAACAAAATAAAGGGATTGTGTCCATCTGCAACTAAAATATTTTTGAAAAGCATAATGAACATCTTTACACTCATAAATTCAAAAACTTAGATGAAATGAAACAATTTCTAAAAATTACAAACTATCCACACTCAGGTAAGGTAAAATAGACAAGCTGAATAGTCTGATAGCCATTCATGAAACTGAAATTATATTTAAAGTTCCTGAAAAAGAAATATGAGGGCTGGGGATATGGCTCAAGAGATAGCATTCTCGCCTGGCATGGGCGGGGTGCTGGGTTCGATCATCAACACCACATAAAAATAAAATATGAAGAAAAAAATTAGCAGGAGAAATATGTCTTAAAAAACAACAACAAAAAAGAAATTTGAAGGCTCAAGTAGTTTAAGAATTAACATGAATTTCACACAATCTCTCCCAGAAAATATGAGAAGAAATATGTCCCACCTCCTTGTATGAAGCCAGCATTACCCCACATCAAGCTAGAAAAAAAATATCAGCACACACACACACACATGAAAATTATGAACTTTGACACCACAAAATCTTCAAAAAATATTAGCAAATTGAATCCAACAATGAACAGACCAAGTGAGATTTCTTCCAAATGTGGTTCAATATTTGAAAATCAATCATTGTAACCTACTATATCAAGAGGCTAACGAAGAAAATCATGATTATATAAATTGATGTAGGAAAGACACTTAACAATTCAACATCACTCACCACATAGGAACACTCACCACATAGGAACAGAGATTAATTTCCTCAAACTCATAAAAAGTAGCTACTAAAAATTTATAGTTAGCATTATACCTAAAGGTGACAAACTGGGTGCTTTCCCTCTAGGTTATGGAAAAGTGAAGAAAATCTGCTCTCACATTCCTTCTCAACATAGTATTAGAAGTTCTAGACACTGCAACAAAGAAATACAAATATATAAAAGGCATTCAGATTGAAAAGGAAGAAATTAAACTGTTCATATTTGCAGATGACATGGTAGAACACACAGAAAATGAAATCTTCAAAAGAAATTCCCAGAACTAATGAGTTTAGTAAGGGTACAAGATCAACACACAAAAGTATTTCATTTCAGATACTAGTAAGGAAAAAAGAGAAAGCCAAAACTTAAAATATGTATATGTATATATATATATAACTTACAATTGACCCAAAGAACAAGAAATGCTTGTGCATAAATCTAGTAAAACATATACTGAATCTATATGATAGAAATTACAAAATTCAGATGAAAAAAATCAAAGATTTAAATACTTGGAGAGATAGTCTTGCTCATGGATTGGAAGACTCTAACAATAAACAGGTCATTTTTTCCTGAATCAATCTATAGGTTTAATGCAATTCTTATCAGAATCTCAGGTGTTTTGTAGACACAGACATACTTGTTCTAAAATTTATACAGAAAGAGAAAGACCCTATAGTAGCCAAAACAAGTTTGTAAAACAAGAATAAAGTTCATGATGTCAAGGCTTACAATGTAGCCACAGTAATCAAGATTAGTATTAGTGTAAGAGTAGATGCATAGATCAGTGGAGTAGATTAGAGAACCCAGAAATAGATCTGCACAAATAGGCCCATTTCATTTTTGCCAAGGAAAGAAAGAAATTCAATAGAGAAAAGGGAGCCTTTTCAACAAGAATTTCACCATTTATATACAAATTAACTCAAAAGGGATCATAGACTTATATATAAAACATAAACTATAAAACTTTCAGGAAAAATACAAGAAAATCTTTGAGACCTAGGATAAGTCAAGGGTTTTTAGACTTGACACCAAAACCTTGATTCATAAAAGGAAAATTTGATATACTGCATCTCAACAACACTGAAAACTTTTGCTCTGAGAAAGACCATGTTAAAAGGATGAAAAGACAAATCACAGAGTATGATATTATTAAATATGTATTTGGGTCTTCACAGATTCCTGGCACACAACTCCTAAAACCTTTAGAATCTTCTGAAGTGATGGTGTGTTTGTATGCTAATGATCTGACCAGTGGCTGGTGTCCCCTAGGTAGCTTTAGGATGGGGGCTGGTCACTGGACAAAACCAAGACAGAATTAGAAGGTTAGAACTTTCAGTCCTATCCCCCAATCTCCCGAGAGGGAGAAGGCTGAAGGTTATGTTGGTTATCAATAGCCAATAATTTAATCAATCATGCCAGTGAAATGAAGTCTCATAAAACCCCAAAGGACAAGGTCCAGAGAGATTCTGAAAAGCTTAACACATGGGTTCCTGGAGGGTGGTACACCTGGAAGAAGCACAGAAGCTCCTCACCTCTTCCCACATACCTCTCCCTATGCATCTCTTCATCTGTATCCTTTGTGATATCCTTGTGATAAACAGGTTTCCCTGAGTCCTGTGAGCTGTTCAAGCAAATTAATGGAATCTAAGGAGGAGATTTGTAGGAACCCCAGTTTATAGCTAGCCAACCAAAAGCACAGGGAAAACCACTTGGGGCTTGTGACTGGTACCTGAAGTTCAGGTGGGCAGACAGCCTTGAGGACTGAACTCTCAACTTGTGGGCCTTGATGCTACCTTTGATGCTAATGTCAGAACTGGATTGAATTAGAGGACACCAGCTGGTATCTGCTTACTGGTTGAGGGGACAAATCCCCACACCTATTGAGTCACAGAAGTCTCCTGTGCTGATTGTTATGGTGTGAGAGCTGAGGAAAAATGATTTGTTTTTCCAATGCAAAACATAATAAAATATTTGTAAATCCACATAGCTCGCAAAAGACTTTTATCAGGAATACATAAAGAATGCTCACAGTTTGACATTTAATAAACGATGGATTCAATTAGAACATGGGCAAAAACCCTGACAGACTTTTCACCATATGTATGGCAGAAAGCACATGAAAAGATGGTGGACATCTGTAGCCACTAGGGAAATGAAAGTTAAATCACAATAAGATGACACCACACACCTATTAGGAGAGATAAAATTAAAAATATTGATAGATTTCCTATTATTATCATAACAAATTACCACAAAGTTAGTGGCTTAAAACAGTACATATTTATTATCTTACAATCCTGGAGGTCAGAAACTTGTGGCCATGATCCATCTTTAGAGCTGTGATGGTGGGTCAAGTCTTTCTCATCACCTCTCTCTGACTCCCACCCTTCTGCCTCCCTCTTCTACATTTAAAGAATCCATATGATTACAATGGGTCCACCCAGAGATTCAGAATAATTTATTGTTAAGGTCAAAAAATTAGCAACATTAATTCCATCTGTAACTTTGATCCCCCTGCATAACATATTCCACAGGATGGGATGGGGACTTTTCTGGTGCCCATTATTCTGCCTATTACTGCACCAATTCAGGCATAGGTGCAGAGAACAAACTCACACATATACTTAATTTTTTTTGTATGTATGTATGTATTTGCGGTATCAGGGATTGAACCCAGGGGAACTTAACCACTGAGCCACATCCCCAGCGCTTTTTATTTTTTATTTTGAGACAGGGTCTCACTAAATTGCCTAGGGCCTCACTAAATTGCTAAGGCTGTTTTACAATCCTGCTTCAGCCTCCCAAGCAGCTGGGATTAAAGTTATGTACCACAATGCCCAACAAGTTACACAAATATTTGAATATATGACTCAGCAATTGCTTTCCTGATATTTATCCTAAAGAAATGAAAATTTATGCTCACTCAGAAACCTGCATATGAATGTGCATAGCAGTTTTATTTGTGATAGACAAAAACTGGAAACTACCCAAGTGTCCTTTGACAGGTGAATGGTTAAACTAACTGTAGTACATCTATATACTCTGGCATGCTACTCAGCGAGAAAAGACAATGAGTTATAATGCAAATAACCTGAATGGACCTCAGGGAAATTCTAGAAGCAAAAATGCCAATCTCAAAAAGATACATATTGCATAATTCCACTTATATAATTTTCAAGCAAAAAATAGTAATTATAGCAAGAGAACAGATTAATGGTCTCCAGGGTTAGGGATGGGAGTGCCTATAAAGAGCCAGGACAAGGAGACTGTAGTGACCAAACACTTCTGCACCTTGACTGTTATGGCAGTTACATGGAATTATGTGTGGTACAGTCGCATGTAGCACACATCATGTACACACAAGTGCATGTGGAATTGGTGGAGTCTGAACAAGCTCTGTGGATTGGCACCTCTACTGGCTGTATGCTATAAACAATCTTTAAAGGACAGGCCCGAAGTCACAGCTTCTTCATCTAGTGACCCAAAGTTACCAGCCACCCCAAACCCACCCCACCCTGTGTACACCTGACCCAGACCACCTTCCTAAGTCTTGGTGGAGTAAATAGTAGGGCCAGGAGTCTCATCCAGGGGTTCTGGAGAGGAGAGAGAGGAAAAGAGAGGCCTTGATGTAGGGAAAGGAGGCAGAAGCAGTCAGCTTGGGCTATTCAGGGCTGCAGTGAGGGCACCAATAGTACCAGGCTCTGGGAGTCTGATTGGGTTGTGGTTATCTTTGTCTCCCAGTGCCCCATCCATCTTGGGTCCAGCTCCTGCCCTGATAGAGCCCTTGGGGGATCTGCAGTAAACTCCAAAGCCAAGACCAATGCATTTGGATCTGGCCAGAGCCAAGCCTAGCTACTCCCTAAGCTTCCCTGGATCACTACCTGGGTAGTAAGGGGTTTCCATACCTAGTTCCCCGTGCTGCTCCATGTTTCCTGGACCCATGGGCATGACTGTGTATGTATCTACTTCCTATCAGCAGAATGAGTATGCTTGTCCACCAAAATGTCAGAGGATTAGCAGAAAGGCTGAAAACTGTCCCATCTTCACCATGAGTCCACAGCTCTGTGGTTAAGAAAGGCAGGCTACAGAGCAGGCCTGGGGTCTGAACCCCACTGTATCCCCAGGCAAGTGTCCACTCCCAGGAGGCAGAAACCTGGTGCTTTGGAGATACCAGCTCTGAGCCCTGAGGGAGTGTGGGCCTGGAGGGTGTCATAGCACCAGGATCAAAGTAGGTAGGGTTGGGGTCCCATGTAGGGCCTCCCCGCAGGGCAGGGTTCAGGAGTCTCTATTACTTGATACGCAAAGATCCCATATGCAACTTCTTGGCAGAGTGCAAAGAGATGGCTCCTCAAACAAACTTTCTCAACTTCTGGGGCTTCCTCTTTTCCCTCCTTGACCCATCTCAGACCCTGCCTGTTTCTGCCTAAATTTGGAGCTCACAACAGCCTGTGGGGCACAGGAGGCTTGTCTTGTCACCCTCATGACATTCTTGAGGATACTTTCCTATGTCAGCACCTTCTGTCCTACCCACTCTCTTGCAGGACTCCCATGTCCTGGGGTGACAACAAGTGTGTGACATTTGCCTGTAGTTCTTCCATGTGTGGCCTCAGCATCCATTTCTGCCAACTGCCTGACTTGTTGCTGACCAGTCAGACATAGGATCAGGAGAGATGCCACCCTGGGGGTTCTGATACATCCCATGTGCCTCAGTGTGGCATGGAAGGAGGGGTAGGACCCACCTTAGGGAGTTGTTCAGAGCGGGCTTCTCAATCCTGGGACCGCTCCTGGAGTTTCTGCTCCTGAGTCTGGAAATTTGTATCTCAAATCATCTCAGGTGATGGAGACTGTGGTTGGGACTCCACTGAGAACCACTGATGAGGACTGAAACTGCTTGGCACAAATAGCAGCCAGAGTGACTTTCCCTGAGAATCAGCACACGCCCTGCCTGCACAGAGGGACTGGGGTGGGGGTGGGGGTGGGGTGGTAATGGTTTTTTCCCCTCAAAATACAAAGAAATGATTCAACAAATATTTGACAAAACAAGAATGTTTGTCTTGAGCACACAAGAGTATCACAGGCTCCTGAAGAATTGAAATCTCTGCAATGTCCCCTCCTCATCTCTGAGTCCATCTCTGAGCGTCCCTCTTTCTATTCCTTCTATGTTACCTTGTCTATTTTCCATGTCTGTCCTATCATTTGAGTGACCTCCCTAACCCACCTGTCTCCTCTTCAGTGTCCATTTCTCATGTCCCTCTGTTCATGTGAGTAGCCCTCTCACCATCCTTGCTGTCATCTGAGTGTCCCTCTTGCTGTTCCCACGTCCATCTCTGAGTGTGTCTCTCCCCCTCTCTCACTGCTGGCCTCACTTTCTGGCATTTCTCTGCTCTCCATCCCTCTCCTGCCCACTCCTTCCCTTGTTGGTCTCCAAGTGCCTGCTCAGGCCCAAGTGGCAGGTGTGGGCTCTGTTCTAAGGCCAAGGTTCTACATGAGATGCACCTTCCTGTGAAGGGTCAGTTCAGACAGCAGTTGGCCTGGCCACTCCCAGGAGGCAGACACCTGGTGCTTTGGAGGTACCAGCTCTGACAGGTGTTTCCTATAGACACCTTGTGCTGCTTCTCAGGGCTTCTATGGAGAATTCCATGAAGATGCTCAATGTGTGAGTTTCTTTCTCTGTCCCTAGCCGATTCCCTCTCCGTATTCTATCCAGTCCACTCCAGCATGGCTTTTGGCTGTGAGTCTCAGTATTTACCTGTCTGGCTGTGAAGGTTTGGGGTGGCAGTTTGTCACATGACCATAAATCTCTGATTCATCTAAGAAGGTTGTTGACTTTGCTCAGTTTTCCCTTCCCTGTGTGGAAAGGGGTCCCTCTTACTCTTTCTTGGCTGCCAGGTGTTTGGCCTGGGCTACAGTGGAAATTGGAAGTGTCAGACAATTCTGAGCTTGGGTGTCTCTGGTGACATTTCCCTGAAGGTTCCTGGGAAATGGTTCAGGGCAAGTAGGATATCGGAGGGCTGGGTCTCAAGGCCACTGAATCATGGCCTCTGCTTTCTTCCAGACCTTCCTCAGGGTCTGCGTTGGGGTTGGGGGACCTGGATTCTACTGAGTGAGCAGGCAGCCCCTCAGTAGGTCCTATTGTGTCACCAAGCTGAGAACCAGGAGGAGCCAGTGCTGCTTCTGGTGGGATGAGTCCTCCTGCTGGGCCCATGGCACCGGGGTTCTCCCAGGCCAGCTCACAGGGATCACAGGCAGCACCACAGATACTCTTGGTTCTGGTTCTGTTCTCTCCACACAGGCTGTCTGTGAGATGAGAAACTTAGACTATCTCAAGTATTTAATGTCTTCCTCTCTGAGAGCCCTGCAAAGAGCAAGGTTGTCTCGATAGGTCATGAAAGAGCATCTGTCTGCAAACCAGAGGGCGTGAGCACTGCCACTGGATGCAGTGGAGAAAGGTGGGAGAATGGTGGAACAGGCCCAGGAGTAGAGGAAGCACCTGACCCTTTGCTCACCCTACAGCCCTTACCGGTCTCCTTTTTCCCAACAGGGAAATGCTAAGGAAACATGGCCTGTGCCTGGGGTTCAAGGTGGCCTGAGGACAGAGGGGTGATCTCCAAGAATGTTCTGCATGAAGGGAGTCAGGCCTAAGGATAGAACAGGGGCTTACAGAGGAAACACAGGCTTCAGACTGGGAAATTCTGGAACAAATACATCTCACAAAGGTACGTATTCAAAATGCTACAAGTCATATTAAAAGATAAACAACTTAGAAAAAATGGACATAAATACAATGAGAAAGTTTACAGAATGTCTAATAAAAATATAAAAGGTTGTACAGACAACCTAACTCTGCACCCAGCATAGTCACAAACATTAAAAGACCATCAGGGGGCTGGAGATGTGGCTCAGGTGGTAGTGCGCTCACCTAGCATGCGTGAGGCGGACTGGGCTCGATTCTCAGCACCACATAAAAATAAAATAAAGATATTGTGTCCACCTAAAACTAAAAAATAAATATTAAAAATAAGACCATCAGGACAGTGAGGAGGACAGCCAGACCCCACTGCAACTCCAACTACAGGGAATGTCCTAGAGAATCTCTCACCCAAGAGAGTGAGAAACTGGGACTAATCCAAGCACTCACCAACAGGAGATGGTTAAATAGATTTGATAAAATCCTCAACAGAACACATCACCCAGGAGGGAGTGAATGAGACTGCAGATACGTATGTAAGGTGGCAATAGCTCATAGATGCAAGGGTGAAAGAAAGGAAGGCAAATGGAAGACATTTATTTATACAGTTTAGAAATATATGAATAGCAAAAATGATATCATGGAAAAATCTGGATGGTTGTCCTCTTGGGGCAGAGATGAGGCTGCCAGTGAGGGTAGAAATCATAGAGTCCTGGATGCTCTGAGATCATGAGGTAAGGATGGTAGAGATGGCTCAAAGCTGCTCCTTGTCCAGGTTTTGCACATGCCTGGCCTAGCCAAGTGCCAAGTGGGGTTATTACCAGAAGGAGGGGCCAGTGTGGAGGAGGCCTCCATGGGGCAGTTACCAGGCCCTGCCTTTGGTTACTATTCTGCAATCGCCATCTTCAAATTCTTGATTTTGTTTTTGATAAGATATCATACATTTCCATTTTTCATGGGGCTTCAGAAAGTATTAGTGTGTAGGACAAGGGACCCTTGCTTCCCCAGATTTCTGAAAGTTAATATGTATGCCTCAAGGGGCTGCTATAGGTGCTGGGGAGAGGCTTTGGATTGGACTGAGATCCTGGGTTCCAAGACCTGGACCAAGAAAGTGACACAGGAATTTTGGGAATGCAGTAGGGCCAGGAGGCAGCAAGCCTAAGGGTCCTACTCAGAGACATGAGTGTCTGCAAACTCCAGGTTGGGGCTAGGGTAGGAATTTGTTAAAAGCAGTTTCTCAAAAGGGCTCTTTAATTGGGAAAATTTTTAAGTTGGATCACAAGTCTTTTTAAGAGGACCAATCCACCCCCCCCCATTTTTGTCTTCACAGACTATTTACCCAAACTCTATCCGTCCCCAAATGGCTTCTAGAATCTGTGCCTTGGAGGAGTCCCTAGAAGACACATTTGAATCTGACCTGTTTTTATGAGCAACGGCTCTCAAATGTTCCAGATAAATCATCTTTTCAAAGCTTTGAAGTGTATTTTCCAAACAGAATCCTGCTGATCCCTCAGGAGCAGATACGTGGGGCACCAGCTTGAGGCCATCTCTGCTTTCTAGCCCTGAGGGAAGGAAGGCATGTACTGGCATGGTCAGTGTGAAGTGCCTGCAAGAGTCCCAAGTCCAGTGTTTCTATCCTGAGCCTTCGATGGGTGTACCGGAGGAGAAGGGCAGAGGAGCCCAAGGGACACCCTCAACAGGGAGAACAGAGCAGGCAGGGTGTGGAAAAGCCAAGCTCACAGGAAGGAAATGCAACCACTGTAGACCACACGCATATCTTGGGGGCAGTGGGGAAGATGTATATCGGTCAAGGGACCAAATGGCGACCAAGAGGTCACTACAGGTATGGACGGTTCTCCTAAGACAATGAGGAGAGGACAAAATTGTTCCCATTTTTGGATTATATCACTCGACTTTGGAGTATGGCTGGAACTATCCAAGCTCAAGAGGTGATTCTTGCCATCATGGGGAGGACCAGGTGTGAGGAGAAGGGTAAACAGTTTAGGGGTGCCTGAATCACCTCCATTGACATGCTGGGCCTTATGCCATGGAAACAAGCAAGGCCAGGCTGCAGAGCCCTTGGTGGGTGTTAGTGAGACAGAGGTCATTGCAGAGCCAGCTGGTGACAGTCTGTGCCTGGCCAGGCCCCAAGGAATGAGGGGACATGTGTGTGTGTGTGTGGGGGGGTTCCAGCAGTGGGTGGCACATGTGGGTGGACATAGGGAATGATGGGCACAGAGCTGGTGAATTTCAGCCCAGAGGTATGAAGTTAATTCCTCTCTGAGCTAGAAGTGGCTGAGTATGTAAGGCAGAAAGGCCACAGGGAGGCAGATGCAGCACGATAGGCCCTGGCCCTCCCTGAGCACACCGTGATCCCAAAACATGGAAAACATGGTGGCACAGTCTCATTACGAGAGTAGAGGGTCTGAATTCCTCCTTACCTGGTTGAGTCTGCAGCATGAGGACAGTGTGAAAGCCACTGCCCAGATGAGTCCTGTCCCATCCCTTCACCCAGCGCCCACCCCAACTCTTCCTTCAGACCTCTACAGACCTCATAAGGTACTTGAGCCCTTCTGCCCAAATAGCCTGAGATGGCCCCAGACAGCAGGCACACCCACACAGAACCCAAGTCCACCTTGAGTGGTGACAGGCTTCAAAACCTTAATCTGGGGTAACAAATTCCTTCTTGGCAATGTCAACTAAGATACATGTGGCCACCCAGGTTACCGGGACCTGGCCCACCTGATAGCCAAGCTCCAGTCTATAGCCACTTCTCTAGGGCCACAATGTATGGACTGTGTCCAGCTGGCTGCGGCTCCATACACTTGGCTCTTAGTCCCCATAGGTTAACTCTTGGGAACCTCCTGAATTTCCACGCTGGAGTATCATTGTCCCACCAGGGGCTACCACTGGGTCACAAGAAATCCCTGATCCCCGATTTCTGGGAGCCAAGCTTCCACCAAGATCCATGACTAGAGTAGCTGCCCCTCCTTGTGGAAAGGGCCTCCTTCAAGCCCCCAGCCCCACATCCCTTTATCCTGTCTTCTGGCAGCTTCTCCCCACTCTGGCCTTATACAAAGTCCTAACAGGGAGGCAGACCCTATCTCTGCAGGGAAGGGGTGGAGATTACCACCTGGCAGGAAGCAAACTTGGGAAAGCTAGGAGGCTCCAATGGCTCATTATCCTCTCTTTAATGTGCAGTCACTGTGCCCATGTATTGTTTAAGCTTCTACAGAATGAATGATGCTGGAGTGCAAGGGGTGGTGGTGGTGGTGTCGCCTTTCTCCCCCCTATCTAGTCTAAACAAACCTGCACTGTGGGACCGGGGTGACCAACAGCCCAAGGCAGAGTCTTGTGATGAGCTGCCCATCAGAACTAGAGCCTATGGTGACCCTCGGTACTTCAGTCCTGCCACTTGTGTGTGTCATGGTGCCACAGAGCATGTGTCATAACCAGGACTGCACCTGGAAGCTGCTGGTCCTGTTCTTTAAATCTAGAGGAACATGGTCAATGAATTTGATAGGAGGGGTCATCAGCCTCAGAGGAAGCATGGGCCTTTCCTGGAGAAAGGATGGGGACACCAGCTACACAGCCTTGCTTCTGTGACTAGCATGAGGTGTTGGACCACTAAGTCCCTGAGGCTTCCTTCAGCTCTGGGTAAAAACACCTAAGACTGGGTGGAGTACCAGGATACCAGCCAGCCACCTTCTGGTCTTGGCATCTTTCCTGCTAGTGCCCCCTAAACAGCCCTTCTCTAGGGAAAGTAGTCTTGGGCCCACTCTGCTAGAAGCCATACACTTGGGTGGCCTTATGAACCAGCTGATGGTACCCACAGGTCGACCACCACATATGCTCTTCCCACCATGTACGCCTGCATTTCCACTGGCAAAAATAGGAAAGAAAGCAAATTTTGGGGATGGCCCCACAGTAGTCCTGGCAACCCAGTACTGGTTTGAATCACTGTCCAGTCTGGGCTTTGACTTAGCCACCTCAGCAAACAGAAACATGAGCTTCCTTCCAAGAGTGAGGAGGCCCAGGGATCCCAACAGGTAAGCACCATCTGGCTCTATGATGGTCTCCTCCCTACCCTACAAAGGCATAGCAGGGAGCTATGGGCCTGCAGCAAGCTGGCCAGTTTTTCCTGGCACAAGGACCTGGGTGTATGCAGTGGGGGACTTGGGCCTTCATCTTGGGAGGGATGAGTGGCAGGCCTACTCCCTACTGGTCACCTGACACACCAAGAAACCATGATGCCAGGGTCCTCTCATCCCCTTGAAGGAAAGGCCAGTGTGTTCAATTTTCATTCTTATAATATAAAACCAAGAAAGTGAGACAAAATGTTAAACCATGTTAGTATGAGCTGGCTGAGTGAAATCTGGAAAAGTAGAATATTTTTTCTTCTTATTCCTGAGACTGACTGCACCTTCCTAACCAGGACTGACAGGAGGCACCCTGGGGCTTTCAAACCACATTCCTATGGGGTCATTATGGTATTCAGCAGACTTTGCTGGGCAGCAGTCTAGCTCAAACACCTGCTCCCCAGATTTTTAGTCAGATAGTGGACATCAACCTTGGCCATGGGAAATCACACCCAACTCTGCATCAGTCCCCCAGCTATGCAGGGTTGCTAGGCCTCTGACCAAAGGGGAAAGGGTTTATCAAGGGCTGACCAGACTGTGCTGAGAAACTTCATGCTCTTTATTCACAAAAGAGAGCCATCTCATCCCTGGCTGAGCTGGCTGCCAGCTGGCTTGCTGGGGGAGCAGATTTGAGGTGGGGTGAGGGTCTGTTCCCCAAGCATGGTGTCCTGGCCAGCGAGTTCTCTGTGTAGCAGCCAACGCCTCCTGGACACATTTCCACAAAAACACTTCTTGAGCTTTTCCCTCCTGCATTCTTAGGGGCAAATTACTGAAGCTCTCTCTCCTTTCTGGAGGTTATTTATGGCCCTAAGAATGGACAATTTCAGTTAGCCTCTGATATATTCTTCATTTGATAAATACTTCTCACACCCTCAGGTCCTGCCCACTGAGAATGAGCAGGGTCAGAGGAAATAAGTTCTCCCTGGAATGGGGGAAGGACTCAGAATGGAATAACCTGAGATCTGATGGGGTTCTGAGTCAGATGTCAGGCTGTCTTGGTGGAAGACAATGCAGCTAACCTGAAGATGTGCACCTGGAGGATCTGCGGCAGTGCAGAGGTATCTGGAGACCCACGGGCTGGGAGCTTGGTGAACAATGAGTGAAGGCGCCCTGTTCACCATCCAGCAGGGTCATTCAGAATTCTGCACTCAACCTGAGCCTTCAGGTAAACAGAATTCCAGACCTATTTGAAATTATGTCAGAGCTAGTTACATTCTTTTATCTGATCAAAAGCTTATAGGATTTCTGAAAGCTGTGTGAAGTTTTGCCAGGGCTTTTAGGCTGGATGGAAGATTCCCCATTTTGGTGTTGGCTGTATACTGGGGCCCAAAGCCTCATGACTAGAAATTGTGGGTAATGACAACTCACAAACAGAACTATAAAGAGCAATGCCACACTCAGAACTGCTTAAATACAGATTTATTGCAAACCAACAGAGGAGCTGGAGCAGCTTTGCAGGCTGGACACCCCACTCTCCTGGGCCCCTGGACAAGGGGGACGAGTCACCCCATTTTCCTCAGACCTCAGCTGGTGGGATTTAGTGGCCAAACTGCGGCTGTCGTGTCTAAAAAGAGAAAATAGGCAGTGCGCCAGCTCCAGAGGCTAGACAGTCCAGCAGGAGCCCCAGCTTGGAGAATCATCCCCCAGCCTGGCTAGGAGTGAGCCAGGCCAGGAACAAGGATTGTGGGCCCAGAACCCACAACCACACTGTGTACCCAAGGACCAGACCAGGCTCCTGCCACACAGCTAACACCCAACGCTGCCCATCTCAGCTACTCTTTCCTAAACACTGGTTTACTGTTTGTTAAAGAAGGGCAGGGACTGGGAAGAAATGCAACACAGAAAGTAAATCCAGGCAAAAGGAAGACAAGTCAGAGAAGTGAACAACTCAGTCTCCCAAACAATGAGGAGCAGGGCTCACACACCTCATCCCTCCTGGAAGACTGTCCACAGGGAAGGGGGCAGGGAGGAGGCAGCCAACTCAGGAATCACAGATAAGATGGGAGACATGCACATTCATCCCGAGACCTCTTTTTTGTTAGGTGTGACAGTTGTATGGGACGGTGTTTTGCAAATCCTAGGACCTTGATGAAACTTCAGGAAAAAACAACAAAGGTTTCTTCAGAATCTCTTGAAGGTGAATCAGTTCTGCTTCCTGGGGTTCAAGATCTCTTCAGAAGGGGCCGCACTAGCTTGGTGACAATGTCAGACAGCAGAGCTCTCACATTTCAAAGGGGGCATTTGGGGTCCTCTGCTCTCCCTTGACAGTCAGTATGACATTTTTGGATCCATAGAATACCTCCCAGAATGTACTTAAAAAAAAAAAAAAAAATATATATATATATATATATATATAATTTGTTTTTTAGTTGTAGTTGGACACAATACATTTATTTTATTTATTTATTTTTATGTAGTACTGAGGATTGAACCCATTTATTTTATTTATTTATTTTTATGTAGTACTGAGGATCGAACCCAGGGCCTCATATATGCTAGGTGAGTGCTCTACTGCTGAGCCACAACCTCAGCCCCAGGATGTACTTTTTATAAGGGCTGTCAGCCACCACTGTAAACCAGAAATCTAGCCCAAAATGACTACAACAAACTAGATCCTGTCTACACAGTTCAATGTGGAAGCCTTTGGAAGGATGTCCCACCAACTTGTTCTCCTAGACAGTCCCTCTTGAGCATTTGCAGAGAGCTTGCAGGCCAGTGCTCTTTGCCAAGAGCAAGTTGCCCAGCATCTTTAGGCTTTGACTCCAGCTGGCCGTGGGTATAACCAGGGTACAAAGACTTGTGGTGTGACTTATTTTCATACACTGAGGCTGCCAGCTAGGTGAATGGACAGTGCTGGGCACTGATTATACCACATTCCTGGTAACAGGCAGAGAGAGTCCTGTAAGTACTTAGAGCACCTGGAGCTCAGCCCCTCAGTCAGGTCTTCATAACTTGGCTAGAGTCAGTGCTGTGGCTCAAGGCATGGGCTTGGGGATACTGAGATGGTGCCCATTCCCTGGACAACAGGGGGGACAGACTAGGAGATCCAGGGAGCACAATCCAGTGCCTGGTATGAGGGTCTTCAATTTCTTGGGATCTGTCACAGTGGGACAGTGCGCCTTCGTGCCTGTATAGAAATTCCTCTTCCTGAGGCACCCGAGGTCAAGGCTGCTCAGGGTTATGGCTGACATGATCTGCCAATGAGCTGCTAGACCTGGTGTGGTCTCCTGAGGATGCCTGGTTCTTGCCCATGCTTTGACATAGCACATCCAAAGAGGTCACACAGGGAGCCAAGCAGAGTATACCATGCAGTGGTGGCCAGGCTCAGTTCACTTTAACAAGAAACAAAGCAAAGCAGCCGCAATCCGAGGGCAGACAGAATTCCCACTGCATCCGGACCTGAGACCAGAACCCCAGACTTTCTCCCAACATCAAGAATGTGAAAATAGGACTGCAGTTTCTGCTGTTCTGCCTATGTGGCCGAGGCAAACAGAGCACATTTACAAATGGATGAGCAAGACTGCACGTGAACATACCTAATGAGGTCAAGGGGTACGGGTTTCCCACAGCGGCCCCAGCAGCAGCTCCACAGCTGTTCCCCACTTGCCTTCATGCAAGTGCTGCACCCCACACACTTCAACTTTGGCTTCGTCCAAGAGCCCAGCAACTCCCCACTCCCAACCAGAAGAAAAGCAAGCAGAATAGCATCAAAACAACAGCAAGCAGAGAGCAGAGGAGGAAAGAAATGCTGCCTGCAGTGGCTGGTTGCTGTGGAGACGAAGCATGTGCTCTCAGTTTACTGGGACGTGTCCCTCCTGCATTTCAAACACCTTCATTCAGTGTTGGCCTCAGCGGCCACCAGGCAGCAGCTGGCCCCGCACCTTCTCTGGAACAGCCTGGAGGTGCAAGGTCAGGGTTGATGGCCTGGTTCACCCTTGAAATAAAGGATGGCTAGGGGTGAATGAGACGAGCAAGTCCCTGGCACACAGGGAGCTGAGAGAGAGGGACAGCTGAGAACAAAGCCTCTGCCTCCCTGCTGGCGAGTTTCCTTTCCTTCTGGTCATTAAAACTGCACAGCCCCCGGGGAGATGTTGAACATGGCTGGGTCGAATCGCTGGCCTCGGAAGGGAGAGCCTTCAGCATCCCACCCCTTCTTCAGCATCTCATGGACTTTCTACAAACAGAAAATAGAGAGATTAAAGGGGATCACAAGGGACTGCATGCTTCCTCCCAGAGCAGATGGATTGCAGGAACAGAACTGCTTCCTCAGGGATTGGGAACTTGCCCCGTAAGACAAACTGGCTGGAGGACCGTATACCCTCCAGCAGCTCAAGACCAATGGAGGCACTGGGTGACTGCCAATTCCTGTAAGACTGCGCTCCCCACAGACTGAATTTCTAATCCTCTCTTCTGTCTCCAGTAAAGCAATGACAGCGCTCTGTGGTTCACGTCTTCTTTCCCTTTCTACCAGGATTTCTGTCCAAATTCCAAACAGCCTACAGAGCCTAGAACCCCCACTAGGCATTTTCCCGTACCGCCTTCCCAAAGGAAAAAGTTCTTGTCATTGACAACTGCCATCATCAGACAATTCAAGGTTGACCCAAGATGTGGTGCAGGAGGAGAGACCTCAGAATGTCCAGTAGGGAATCCACCAGGCAAGAATGTCCCACTATTTCCTTGGGGACCTAGTCAGGGGTGACAGACTTAGCTCCTTTCTGGCACATGACCACTGCAGAACGCCTAGCCTCCAAGGGTCAGCAAGCAGACCATAGCAGTACGGCCGTAGTCAAGGGACATCAGGAAGGCTGTAACCCTGAGGGAGGCACCTGAGCCTAGGCTGGTGGGCCAGCCCTTCTCTAAGCATCTGTCCTCCTCACCTGGTCACTTCAAGTGTACCCACAGATGGGGATGATCTCTTCTTTCAACCACAAGAAATGAAGAGGCTGACGTGTATAGGGCCAGGGGTTATCCCACCAATTGAGTCTGTGGTTTCTGTTGCAGAAAGCCTGAAGAACAGGCCTAGAAGACAGATACACAACTCCAACAAAAATTCCTAGCATCTGGTAAAGCTTCTGGATTTTCCGTACCACAGCTTCTCCTTATAAAATAAAACCTTCCTGACAAGGGGGCTTTCTTTTTCCTAGTAGCAATGAGCATGTTGGATCCGTAACACATATTAGGGACTGATCAGTATTTTCAACTTCTTAGAGATAACTCAGATCAGAGCCAGACCACTTTAAGGCACTGCAGTGTGGTCAGAGCAATTAGCGCATACCAAGTGACAGGGGTGGCAAGGAGGACTTCAGGAAGCCCCTCTGCACAACCCTGATGGCCTGGCCAACAGGAAGCATGAAGCTGGATAGTCTCAACCAAACACAAGAATGGACCTGACATGCTAAGCAAGAGGCCACGGAGGCCTCTATGCCTTAACAGAGCTGTAGTCAGCTGGAGGGTGAAGGGCAGCTAGAGGGCTAACAGTTACAGAGCCGTACAGCAGCCTCCTCTCACCCCAAGAGTCTGGAGGCTGTGTAGAGGCTCAATGTAGGAAGCCAGATGTAAGGAGCAGATTTTTACACTTGATCTTAAAATTGTTGGAGCCCAGGGAGTCAGGATCAGTGT
The DNA here is from genome assembly GCF_001458135.2 of Marmota marmota marmota. Lineage (NCBI taxonomy): Eukaryota > Metazoa > Chordata > Mammalia > Rodentia > Sciuridae > Marmota > Marmota marmota. The sequence goes on from NW_026000153.1 coordinate 19,755,004, forward strand.
CCAGACCTTCCCTGGGGCAAAGGTGGAGAGTAGACATTCCTGTACGTCACCAAATTCACTCGTAGGTCCAGCCATCATATTAATGCTGGCATGTGCTTGTGCGATGTCAGTTACTGACTTTTAGGGTGAGTTCCACCCAGCTGGAGATATTCTAAATAGACACCTCTGAGTGCAGACTGAACACCTGTGCACTCCACCCTCCCTTTCTAGATGAGAAACCTGCTCAAAGAAATTAAACTGGGGAAAAAGATGAAGGGGAGTAAACTTGTTAATCTTGAGAAGAGGTGAATTCACAGTGACATCAAAAAATTTAAAGCAACAAAAGAAAAGTGTTATCATTTTGAAATTAAAATGCTTCAAAATACATAGCATCTGTGGCATTAGAAGCACAATTTGAAATCCTGGCAAATTTAGAAAACTCTGAGTTCACACCATAAATGGGCATCAATGCCAGAGCACGTTGGTAACTGTGACTACGCTGATGTGCGCAGCAGATGGAGGCTGACAGGAGAACCTGGCCCTATTTCCATTCTCTCTACTAGTGAGGCCTGATGATCCTAGCGCAGCGACCTTGACCACCCACCTGACTTTTTGGAGGGTCTTTCTGCCCATGAGGTACCCTGATAACAAAGAGTAAAGTGTGACTAAATTATATGAGGCCACATAAGGGTATGGATCTTTCTGGGTCTATTTCTTCATTTGATAAAAAAGGAGCTAAGGATATTTTATATGGAACCCATAGGTTGTCAGGGCCCCCATGAACTGAGGACCTTTCCCCAAGCTGTGCCAAGACCAGTGAGGAGCTGACACTTTGGCATTGGTGTCAGGCAGGTTGTGGGATACACATTCTTTTGAATGACAACAGTTCCAAGAAGGGGGTTCATTAAGACCCACAGCCTAGGGGCTTGAGGCTCTCTGGTCATCTAAGAGTAGGTCAGTCCTGGTGAGGAGTCACCCAGAGTCCTACTCATGGGCTGCCAATCCTGGGCTGCTGAGGGTCTCCCAGGGTAGACCTTTGGGCAAGGTCATACAACCCCTCAAATATCGGCATGCTGCTTGGACCATGTTGCAAGTTCATGGCTGAATCAGTTTAGACTCAAAACACAGATCTATGCACTACACTATAGTGTCCTTAAGGTTCTTCTTTGGATATTTCCTAACTGAGTTACTTTCCAACCCCTAAGCTCTCCAGTGCTGGTCACAATCAGTTGTCCAGCCGTCTATAGATGTAGCAAGCCATCTATAGCCCAATGCAGTGCTTTTTCCTCTATAGTACCCTGGAGTCCAGGGGGAGGCTGCATGTAAGTGCACAAATACATGGTGCACATGTATGGTATATGCTGCTGCTACTTCTTGCCCGGTAAAGCCTATCTGTTTTGGTAAAACTTTCCTGGAAGCTGCCTCAGTTTTCTAGGGATAAGCAGCAGATGATTCTGTTCCTAGTCCTGGGCAGTGGGCAGAATAGCAGTCACCAGAACAAGTAGCCCTCCGACCCCCCTTCCCCCAACAGGACCCCAAGAATGAGAAAAACAGAGCATCCTTTTCCTGAAGAGGACCATCAATAAGACTGCAAAGCTGGACTGAACTAGTCTTTGGAGAGATCAGATTTAAGTGGCAGGACTCTCCATGCTTTCAAGGCAGATCTGTGCCTGCCCTTGCTGAGGATGCAGAGACTAACACCATGTCCAGCTCTTGTCAGCTCTCAAGGACAGTGACACTGGGCAAAGCCAGAGGACATCAGCACTGAGTGTAAAGAAGGGAAAGAGAGAATGAGCCAAAGGTCAAGAAGAAGGAAGGATACAGGGAGGGGAAAAAAGGAAACAGAGAACAAGAAGCCCCAATACTCCATGTAGATCCTGTACTATTGGCAACTCCCAGACAAATGACATTACTGGTATTTTGCAGATTACATCTGCAAGAGATGTAATCACAGGGACCTTGAGGGCAGAGATGCAAAAAGTTGTAGAACATTCTAGCTTATATCATATATCATAATTAAGTCTACCAAGACCTCACTGAAGCTTGGCGCAAATATAGCTGAAGACACAATAAATTTAAATTTTTAGTGTTTCTCTGTAACAAAAACTTGATGTTGGCATCTGGGGAAGATGTGAGGATCTTGGGTCCTTGTCCTCTCTGTCCTGTGGCACAAATATATGCTTCTGAAGAATTCTCACTTTCTCAGCACAATGGGCATCTGCATGTATGCTCTCCAGTCAAAATAGTTTCTCTTTCCCGGGAAGTCAACCTCAGCCCTCTGAGTGCTGACCCCAGACACAGGATGGACTGGTCCTCAGGCCCTACCCACAGGGCAAAGGCTCACAGGCAAGGGCAGTGGCTAGATTAAATTGCAACCACTTAGTTCTGGCTGTCCACATGATCTGAGATGATGCTGGGAGCTTTCTGTGACTTCTGTACCACAGAGACCCTGAAGAGATGTTGTTCAACCAAACTGTGCCCTAGGTGAAAAAGGGGGCCAAACCGAAAGGAACATTCTCTTCCACAGAGGAATGGGCTGAGCTGAGGGAGCCAGGTCCACAAGGACAGGAAGGTCTGAAATTAGATCTGGGGTCAAACCCTACCCAGGCTGCTTGAGCTGCCTAACCACATTCTGAGACCTTGAAAACTCAATCTTGGGGCTAGGGATAATGCTCCAGTTGGTAGAGTGCTTGCCGCACACGCACAAGGCCTTGGATTCAATCCCCGACACCACACCAAAAAAAAAAAAGCAAGCAAGAAAGAAAGCTCAATTTTGCTTTTGTGGGTGGGGGGAACCATCATTCCAGGAGTAGTGTGCAGAGCCTACAGCTAGCCAACCCACCCTACACATACATAGTATGTGCTCACTACATGCCCTGGTGTGGCAGGGCCTAGGAAGGAGAGGAAAGCAGCAAAACTTCCAGGCACCTCAACTTTATAGAGATAGGGACATATCTGTGAAGATAGGAAACAGTGTCTGACAAAGCAGCAGAGTATACAGAAGCCCCCAATATGTATTGCCACCCCAAAAAGAAAGGGACAAACCACAAAGTGAGGCTTCTTCCAGAGACAAAGAAGAAAATATGAATCTGTGTGGCTTTTTGGACACTGACCCATGCCCAGCAGCTGACCCTTCCCTACTGATCCAAGGCTGTATTTGGTCCATGTGCATGCTGCTGTCCAAACCTACAGCACTGTATGGATAAACCCTGGAAGGTGAAAATAGGAAAAGCAGCCTTTTCTTCCCTAAGGAGCTACCTGTAGGATTATTAAAATAAGGAAAAGTGAACATGTTTTTCTAATCAATCATTTTCTTTGATGGGTCGGACATGAACCAGCCTCCTGATCCCCCAATAGCTGCTGACCTCATACCTCCCCAGTCACAGCCCCAACATTCATTCACAATGAGTGAATTGCTAGCTACCTGCCTTATATCAGGCCCTCCACAGTCAGAAACCAGGCTGGCCCTACAGGCTGGCTCTCCCCTCCTCCACTGAGGGGCCCATGGAGCTCTAGGCAAGTTATGTGTGGATGAGGCACAGAGGTAAGAGCTGTCAACACTAGACATTTCTAGGCTCCAGTGTGGGCAGGGCACATTGCATAACATCCTTCCAGGTCCTGCCTCCTGGGCTCTTGGCTTGGATATGAGAATGTGGCTGGAATACCAGTGTGTACCAATCCTTAGGCAGGGAACAGGTGATAAAAGCAGGTAAGATGGGGCCCCTCCTGGGCCTCCTGAGCCAAGACTGGCAGGGCAGCTTGTGGTACAGCAGGCTGAAGCAAGGCTGGCCCATCCACCACCCTCCTCCCCACCACGAAGGAAGACCATAGTGTGCATACCAGCTCATGGCTCTGAGGCTTGCCCTGTAGCTTCTGGTGGTAGTCAAAGGTGAGCCTGTCTAGGACTGCCTGCTCCTCCTCGTCCACAGTAGCCATGGAGCGCTCCTTGTTGATCTTGTCGATGTCAATGGGCTCCTCTCCCTCCAGGATGGCACTCCACCAGTACTCACCCACCTTGCTCAGGTTCACCTGGGACAAACAGGATAGAGAACTATATTAGGGATGGGAACTGACAGCCATAGGCCAGGTCTCCAAAGCTAGGGACAGAGCAGAGAGGCTGCTGAGAGACAGACATTTCAGGGTGAGACCAGGATCAACCATTCAAAGGAAGGCACCATACAGGAAAGTGTGCCAGAACACTCTCAGGCACCTTTGAGCCCAAGAACATAATGGGAGCAAAGAGACCTACATCTTGCAGGTACCCCAGACCTTCACCACCAGGTCCCAGATCCTCAGAGTCAGAATGATGCCGACAATATATGCCCACTCTGTCCATATTCACAAGAGGATATTCTCTTAAGAGATACTCCTGGCCCATCTGGACCTTGTCCTGGTCCACCCTAGCCTGCCACAATCTTGCCATGAAAAGCCTATCTGCAGTGGGCAGTGGTGCATGCCTGTAATCCCAGTGACTCAGGAGACTGAGAAAGAAGGATTGCAAGTTCAAGGCCAGCTTCAGTAACTTAGCAAGCTACTGTCTCAAAACAAACAAACAAACAAAACAAAACAAAACAAAAAAAATATATATATATGTAAACTAAAAATTTTTTAAAAAGGGCTGGGGATGTAGCTTAGTTGTAAAGTGCCTCTGGATTCAATCTCCAGTAATCTCCCTGCCTCACCCCCACAAAAAAAGTGCCTCTCCAGATCTTTACTGCCTATTTGGATCTTGTCCCTGCCCAACTCTTATAAACTACCTCCTACCTCAATGATCTTTCTTGCTTCCAAGAGTTTCCTGCCATCTCTTGATGTTCTTCCTTGCTCCCTCACTGCAGTTTCACTTGGCTTTTGAGTTTCTGTTATTATGAGAACACCAGTCTCCTGCCATGTTTAGGTGACTGGGATTATAAGATGAAGAGCTTGGCCTAATGTACGACAGAATCTCCCAGGGCCCCCTCACTCTCCAACATGGGGCCCACGTGCCCATCTCCATTCCCTCCCTAGAGCTGGGCTTGCTTTCTGTGGGAGTTCTCCAGCTCCACAGACGGAGATGGCTCTGGGAGAAGAAGCCCCATTAGGAGTGCCCCAAACCTGGTCCATGCCAATTTGGGCACCTCTCCAGGAAAGCCCAGACTCACCGAGCCTCACGGTACAGTCCTTAGTGTTGAGATCTGCAAAACTCATTACAGAAACACAAAGCCGAGCGGGACTAAAGCAAGGGAGCAAGGAATTAGCCGTGTACCATAGTTTGTGCCCAAGGGCACCTGCTGCTCAGTCTGCCACGGAGACAAATGGCAAGGCCCCAGATCCACAGAGACAAACAGAAAAGAGCCAGGACACACTATCCCCTGAGGTCAGTCGTCATAGGGATGCACAGGGAGTGGGCAAACTGGCTGTATCCCTCATGGTCAGTAGCTGGGTTCATAAAAAAATTCTTACCAGAGAAACCATGAAGGAACAAGTGGATTTTTCCCCACCTTGTCCTGTGACTCCAGTGGGATGAAACTGTTTAATCCTCACAGAAGGGAGAAAAGGTGGCAAGGACTGCCAAGTGAGGGTAGCTCTTCTCACAGACGAGCATCTAACAGAACCACTGACCAGGGGTGAAAGCCACACTCTAGGCAATCATGACAGATGGCCAAGAGTATCCACAGAAGGTGCCACCTGTTTAATCAGAGATTTTGTGCGCCCCACAGGGAGCATGGTAGTCCTAATAAGGTCCCTCTACCTCCCACCTTTGAGCCCCTGCTGACCAAACCCACCCACACCATGCTGGGCACTTGGCCCTGCAGACCTCTGGACTAACTCCCCATAAACTCCTTCTCTTATATAAGAGGGTGAGGTGGAAGGGGCTGTAGAACACACACAGAAGAGAAGTTTTTCAGAACTAGGAAAATCAACACAAAAACTTGCAATCATGACATGAGGTCAGCATCTCAAAAACCTCCACTCCTGGCTCCCAGAGCAGAGGGGGAGTAAAGAAAAGGGGAGATTGCATATGCCACCAGATGACAGCTTCACTAATAAATGATTCCTGTTCTGCAATGCCCAATTTAAATTCAGGATGAAACTTCCAATCCAGATACTCCATTGAGCTGACCTATTGCTAACTTCAGTTTGTACCTCCAGAGACTCCAGGCTGAGAACTCTGCCCCATCTTTAATGAACAGAAAGCATAAAAAACAAACAAACAAACAAACAAACAAACAAAAAACCCTCTCAGGTGGGAAATACACTGTTTCCTGTTTCAGAGATTTTTGAGGCACTTATAAAACTGTAAATTCTGAAAAGATTTTTAAAGTTTTTACTATTATTTTCTTTAGTAATTATCATTACTGAGAACTACACAACATACTATTAGAATTCAGAAGCCCTGTAACATGCACACTATTATCCCTATTTAGTAAGGGCAAACCCTCCAAATCCCAGGTATGCCAACAGCCCACTAATAGCATCCTGAGGTCAGCTGGTTGACACAGCAAGTCTGGGGGCCCCATTGCTGCTGTTGGGCCTTTATACACTGCAAGACCAGACGCAGGACTACAGACATGCCTGACTTCAGTGAGCACAGTAGGAGATGAACTGAAGATAATTCACTGGTCTGCCCAAGAAGAGGGAGAGGGCATATTTTAGGAAGGGGGCTCATTCTGTCTGTTCAGCAGAAGGGAGAGGACTCACCACCATGTCCTTGTGTCCACACATGCATTAGCAAACCCAACAAAAATTGAGATGAGCCTTGTACTTTTTTTCATCAGAAATGTTTGATCTGTATTTAGATTTCATAAAATTTATAATTAAGAGCAGATTCATATGCTCATGTTGTTTCAAAAATACTTAAAAGTTTTCCAATGACTATATCAAGTAGATTTTAAAATAAAATTCATTTAAGTAAAAACATCCAGTTCCTCCAACATGTCCAGGGCATACCTGGCCACCATAAGTAGCCAGGTATACTGGATGGTAGGGTCTTGAAGATGGCTACCTTGCTGTCTGATGCCTCTCATGGGCACCATTGATATATCTTGAAATGAGATGTGAGTTTCACTTTGTAAAAATATTCTTTTTAAAAAATACATGTTTTTTTTAGTTGTCAGTGGACCTTCATTTTATTTATATGTGGTGCTGAGAATCGAACCCAGTGCCTCACACATGCTAGACAAGCGCTCTAACACTGAGCTATGACCCCAGCCTTAAAAATATACTTTTAAATTAAGGTGAAGTTTAATAAAACATAAAATTTTATTCATAGGCAAATGATTCAGTAGCATTTAACACATTCACTAGAGGGTGCAACCATCACCTTTATCTTCAAAATATTTTCATAAAAAGAAGCCCTGTACTCAGTGGTCGCTCCTTACTTCACCCTAATCCTTCCCTTAAGCACCTTTCCCCCTACCTCTGGCAACTGCAAATGATTTGTCTTTATAGGATTTACCTATTCTGGACATTTTACACAAACGAAATCCTACAATATTTGTCTTTGTGTCTGGCTTATTTCACCTAATCCTTAAGGTTCATCCATCAGAACTACACTCCATTTCAGGTTGAATAATATTCCATTCCATGGATACAACACATTCTACTTATCTGTTCATTTGTTGCTGGACACTTGAGCTGTCTCTACCTTTTGGTTATTGTGAATAATGGTGCTGAGAACATTTGCGTACATTTACCTAGGAATGGAACTGCTGAGTGATATGGTAATTCTACATTTAACCTTTTGAGAAACCACCAGATTGTTTTCCACAGAGGCTGTACCATTTTACATTCCCACAAGCAGGCACAAGGGTTCCAACTTCTCTACATCCTCGCTGACACCTGCTATCTTTGTTATTACAGCCATTCTTAAGTGTGTGACTGGCACCACTTGTCCTTTACCCTGACTGCATGTAAACATGCCTGCTCCTCTGCCTTCAGTAGACCTCTCATCACTGTAGAGGCCTGAGCTGCCTTCAGTGCTGAAGCAGCAAACAGGACCTGAGGTTCTTATAAAGGCCCAGAAGACCAATGTCTCACTTCCAAAATTTTAGTAAATATTTATTTAGCACTTTTAGATTAATCTCCTAGTACTCTATTATTTAAGAATAATCAAACTAGTAAAAGGAGTAAGATTAATGGCATTATTAACATGATAATTATCCTCAATGAGTTCATTCTAACATTCTTCTTCACTTCATTAGTCTGTCTTCCTCCACACTGGTCCCTTTAAGAATTCACCTCTCATTCTGGCCCATAACCCCCAAATGTAGGTCCCCATCTGCTTTTCTTTAAATGGCCCCATGCCCCAAAAGTCTTAGAGCTGACTAGTTTCTTTACGCTCGGAATCTCCTTACATTCTACATAACTGCTCTTGTTTCCCATATTTAAATACTTTCCTTGGAAGGTACTTCTAGGAGGCCTCAGATCTAAATCTTGGGGCATTTAATCTTCAAAACTACTCAAGGGTTCAGAGTACACAGATCTTTCAAAGCCATCTCTGATACCTGGGCCAGAATGGGGGGGCGGGGCAGAAGGGTCAAAAGGACAGAGGAGAAATGTTCCCAGAATGGACTTCACAGGTCCCTAGCTAAGGACAACACCCTTGGACAAGTAGTCTGATGATTTGCTTAGTATTTGACTTGTTTTAACATTTTGTGACTTTTTATAACAAGTCACTATTGTGGTGGTATAGTGTGCACACAGTAACTCACCGCTTGATATTACATCTCCCTGAGCCACTGTAAACCCCTATACCCTAGGCACCCTATTCCCCTTCACCTCAGCCTATGACGTTCATCTTGTGTCCATCTTGTCAGTGTTCAGAATGCCACTACAAAGAATCATATAGCTTACAGCCTTGTGTCTGTACTTCCTTCCCTGAGTATGTAGGCTTTGACATCTGGCCAGACTATTTCATGATGCAGGTGACCACACATCTGTCCATGTTCATGTGGGTGTTCCCAGGGTTTGGCAATTAGATAAGAAGCTGCTGTGAAAAAATCTGCATGCTTCCATTTTTCCTTGGTTGGCACCAAGAGTGCAGTGTCAGGCTGTGTCCATACTGGTACATGGTGTCCACGCTCACTAGCAGTGCAAGAGCTGTGGCCAGCACTGTAGCTACTCCAGGATGGCACCTTTGGCCTCTCAGTAGCCATTCTCATGGAGGTAAAGAGGCATCTCTCGGTCGTTGTGATTTCATTCCCTTAATGATACTGAGTTTCCTTTGGTGGGCTCAGAGTATAAGCTCATGTTTTTTTAAACTTTTATTTGGAAATAATTTCAAATTTGTAAGTTGCTACAACAAAATAAGTACAAAGACAGTCATACAGGTGTTTAGCAGTTGCGTGTACACTCTGTCCAGCTCTGTATGTGTAATATATGAATATATAAAACAAACATAATGGCTTTTCTGAACCATTTAAGAGGAAGCTGAATCTGTTTTGGCCCTCTGCCCTATTATTTTCCCTCCTTGGTAATGGAGATGGAACCCAGGGCTTCATGCATGCTAGGTGAGAGTTCTACCCACTTCCTGCCCTTTGCCCAAAGGTAAACCTTCTCCTAACGGTAAACAGTTTTCTGAGGTAACAACTTTGCCTCACCTTCCCTCCAGGACAGGACCCTTCCTACCCACTTTGATCTGAAACATTTACATAATCCTTCTATCTCATCTGGTGTCTACCAATGAACGCGACTGTGTATGCCCAGCTGGACTTGCATATGTTCACCTGCAGGCACCTTGAGGAGGTGTTCTTCTGGGCCACCTGCCATACAGTAACTGAGGTGCAAACCTGTCTTCCTCAGAACCCCTGTGAGGATTCCTGTCTGGTCCTACCTTTCCCACAAACGTTGGGACATCTGATGGTGGCATGGGCTCTACTGAAGTAGCACCTTCTCCTCTATAAGGAAGCCATCTGTCTTGCTGCTGTCAGCACTGCCTCCTGGATCCCTTGCTTCTTCATGGTGCAGACAGTTGCTCAAAGCCATCCTTCGCTGTGTTGGAGTACGACGATCCCAGATGAGGTCCATGGAGGTCACTGTACCCTTCTGGACCCACCATTTTCTGGGAACGTTCTCTTTTTCAGTGTTATAAGACACCCCATGTTCTTTTATCTATCTGGTCCTACACCCACAATCCATTTCTCTGAGAAACCCAGACTGTTGGCTGAACAGTGCTCCCAAAATGTCCTCACAGAAACTTCACCCTCAATGTGAATAAACTTACCTCAGCATCCCCCGATCTGTGCTGATGACTCACCAGCATTTATATCCCTTTCCTTCCTTAGTAACGGAACCTTATTTCTATTCAGGGAAGCAATGTGCCCAGTGAGGACGGCTTTACTCCTCACAGCTGCCTGTGTGATTGAGTTTGGGCCAATGGGAATGTTGTGGGATGTTCCTTCCAGGAAGGCACCTTGGAACAAGGGCAGTTAACAGGGTGGATTGACAGAGCATGGCAGGGGTCCTTGCTGGGTTTGACACCAACCACAGAGAAGATGTGGGCCACATGGCCATGGACTGGGTGTAGTTAGAAGGCACATAGCTTTACCCAAGGAAGCAGAAAACCTTCATATTCTGAGTGCCAGGGATGATGGGGCAATGCGAAACTACGACCCATGCCCTCATCCCACTGCATGAGAAGAGGGGCTATGGGCCTGTCTACATAGGCACTTCAGGAAGCACCTTAAGCCAGCACTGCAGGAAATAATCCTGCTCCTACTCTTGACAGGCTACCGTGGGCCACTACCTTCTGTGCAATCCCTAAGCCTTAGCTCCTCCCTACTAGAATCCAGGGATAGGCACAATGTGAAGTACTGTAATGCCTGGAAACACTATAATGCCCTGGAGACAGTGTTCACACTAAAGACACAAGGGCTCACATTTCATTTCATGTAAGAATTCCCAGGCTTAAGGCTCTTGCCAAAAATGCTAAACTAATTTAATCTGTAGCTTCTACTCTGAATTTATGAAGTCTATTTAGTGATTCATAAGGACAGACTCACAGGGTAGGAAAGATTATCCGAGAAGGGAAAATGGCTCATCAACCAGGAAAGATAGACAATGGACCAGTTCATCTTCACAAGAAAGCCAACTGGAACAACTAGTGGTGTCCAGATAAACCAGTAAAGATATGGGCATTTGAGAAATTCATGTCTATGGTTACATGGGGATGCAGGCACATGCATCACTGGCAACACTCCAGTAACAATCCATCCTCTAGGGAGAACCACAGCAAAAGGCTCATAGACTGTAATTACCCTGGAATTCCACTTTTGAGAAATAATAACTTCATGAAATCATCTCAATCAGGAGGAGGGAAGGGAGTGCAGCTTATATAAAAATACTCACATGGTTCAAAAATCATAAACAAATACACTGCAGTGAATTTTAAAGCCTGAGCTTCAAGGTTTAATTCCTCAAAGAATATTCTAGAGCTACTTCACCAATGTTAAATGGCTTTGTTTGTACATTATTGTCAGTACATGAAGATGTGCATGTGAAATGGCAGTCTCCTCCTATGTAGCTTCTACCACCATTTTCAATATAGACATGTCTGAGAGTACCCCTCACCCCCACAGCAGAGAGTGGCTACCCTCCTACAACCATTTACACAGTGTGGAGGGCAGCCTATCATCTCCCAAATGGAGGAAGAAATGAGGACAATGTACAAGCCAAGTGCCTGGCTTCTGGGACTGAATGAGACATCAGGAAAAGAAGCTGGCGCTGTTGCCACGGCTGACTTTATATCGCCGTAACCAGGCAAGTAGCTTGCCTGAGTCAAGAAGTCTCATTTAACATTCTCAAGAGTGGGAGGGAGGGAGGCAAGAGCTGTCACACGGTTTTAGCTGCCACCCCTGCCTGCCCTGGCTGTGTGGTATGGGATCCACTGCACAGGAGAAGAGAAGCAGTCCATGTGGAAATTGTTAATAAGCCAGTGGCATGTCTGCACTCACCTTTAAGGAGGTGAGAAGGTCAGAAGCTCTTACTGTAAAGTTAGGAGTGATAGTGATGGCTCCAAATACCATCCCTCCTCATAGCAGCTGCAAGGGGAGCCCTGCACAAGTGTTCCAGGGCTGCTATGACAAAAAGAAGGTGCTATGACAGACAAGGGGATGTAAAAAACAAATATCCACTCTCTTATAGTTCTGGAGGCAAAGAAATCACAAAACAAGGTGTTGACAGGACTGTGCTCCTTTGAGAGTTCCAGGGGAGGATCCCTCCTGCCTCTTTCAGCTTCTGGAGGCTGTTGGCATTCCTTGGCTTACTGCCTCATCACTCAAGTCTCTGCCTAGTCTTCATATGCCTTCTCTATATGTGTCTTCTCTTCTGTCTCTTATAAAGATACCTGTCACAGGATTTAGGATCCACCCAGGTAACCCAGGAAACTCTCATTCTGTGGTCTTTAACTTAATCACACCAGCAAAAAGGTCCTGTCATAAAATATCTTCTGGAGTCCATAGAACATACCCTCGACTTCATCTCCTTGACTACAATCTGTGCCTATAGAGGTCTGGATTTTAAAGATAAGTAGCCAACTAATGTGGACATCAATCAGGCCAGGCGCTCTGCCTTGTCTGAAGGACAAGAAAAGAAATCTATAGTGGCTACTTTAGCCCTTGACCAGCGCCGGCTTCATGAATGAAGGTTCGAAACATGAGAAACCTCTAGGGAGTTTTGAATTAAAGAGACAAGACCCTAATTACCTTTAAACCAGCTCCAGGGCGGTTCCTCCTAACTCCAGCCTCCAGCCACCTATTGTGGTGGCAAGGTTTGCTAAAGAGGCTAGCGAGAGAGAGAGAGCACGCCAGGGAGTGGATTTTTATTGGGGAACAAAAAATTCTGGGGAAAATCCCATCCAAAAGATTAAGGGGGGCAGCATCCCAAGGTCAGGGGCGACGCTTGGGTCTTCGGGGTAGTGGCCAGACACGTCTCCGCATGGACAAGCCCTCAGACCTGAGAAGGGTGGGGAAAGCTCTAGACACAGGATGTGCCTAAGTGCCTCTCTACCAGCCAGGGTGGTAATTCAAATCACGTGTGAGGATGGCCTCCCATAGGCTACAGTGATGGTCCAAAGCCAGCCCCCAATCATTAGCAACCCCCTCTCTGCATCCACATGCTCAGGGGAGACATTGTGTCAGGTCCCATACAGCAGATGCAGTGTAATACATGGAAGGTAATCAGGATCTTCATGAATCAAAACAATCTGCTTACTGATTTACAATATTATCTCAGATACAAGATGAGAAGACAAATCTGGCCCCAAAAAGTCACCAATAAATAAATAATTAAATCAAAAACACAGTAAGCCCTCAGCTCCCATAAATAGTAACATTCCTTAACACTCAACATTTACTATGCTGGGGCTATATGGTTAGGAATGGGGAGAGTCAGGCAGAGCTCTACACCCCAGTCAGAGGTGACCCCAGGTGCAGGTTGGGACCTAGCTGATGGGAGAGCCATTGCAAGAGGGTTATGATGCTCTACATGACTCCTTTTTCTGTAGACCCTTTACTCCTTTTTCTGTAGACCCTGTTCAGTACAAGAAACCAGACGCCCAGGTTGAGAGAAACCTATGATACAGTCAGAAACTGAAGGCCCAAGGGCCCTCTGTTGGGCCACTGGTGCAAGTTCTGTAGTTCAAAGTGAAGCTATGATAGAAAAAATAATGCTATCCACTGACAGTAACAGCCTTCCCCCAGGAAAGGAGCCCTCTAGGATCAGGCAGGTGTGGCTTCATGGCCTACCTCCACCCCTGGACATCTACTTACCATCTTAGAATCTCAATATCATAACCTATAAAACGAGTTTGCAAAGCGCCAAACAGCATTGTAAGGCACCTCACCTGAATCCTGGCTCGGCAACATGTTCAATAAATGATGACCATTAGTATTAGATATTAATGCTTTGGGATCTGACCATATCTTATTCCATTTGTATTTGTACACACAAGTTTACAAGACATTCAAAAAAAGTAACATGGCTATGAAATATCCATGAAGAAGTCAGAGTCCCCTCTAGCAATGAAAACCCTTAAGAGGTGAGCAATATTGTAATAATCATATTTTACAGAAATAATGTAAAGTAAAAGGAATCTTTGGCAGATTATAACTCCAACAGGTTTTGAATATCATGGCTATGGGCTTAGAGACCAGTCACAAATGTCAGTCATAACTGTCACAGGTGAGGAAGTTATCAGCTTCAAAGTGCAGTAGACCACGTGAAGAGGGCTTGCCAAGGGATCCCCACTCACAGAGGGACTACTCAGAATACTGAGACCTTCCCCACAATCTGCACTGAAAATTGGCATGTTGGCTAGAAAACTTGAAAGGGGAAGACCTGCTCTGAACGTAGGCAGCACCATCCGGTAGGCTGGGGCCCAGATGGAAGAAAGGAGAAGAAAGGTTGTTGAAAGCTCAACTAAAGGCAGGAGGCAGGGATGCTCCAGACAGTACATTGGGATAGAGGCCCTAGCGTCACAAAGACCCAGTGTGGTTCAGGTGGCCAGTACAGTCAGTGTGTTGCTCACATTCTTAAATCTCAACAACTGTGCAAAGCCCGAGTGAAGTACAGGCTGTGAGGATACTTGGATGTCAAACAGGACTCAACAGAAAGGAGTCAGTGGTGTTCACAGGAGGCTGCAGCCTGCAGCTATCTCAGTACTGCCTTGATACCCAGGTTTTATATGGTTTGGTATAGGGATAAGGGACTAAGCTGCCAGGATGATAACAGCTATATGAGTCAGGGTTCTCCGGAGAGACAGAACCAAACCGCCGTGTATGTATGTATGTGTGTGTGTGTGTGTGTGTGTGTGTGTGGTGTTTTCATTTATTTGATTGTCTCACATGATAACAGAGGTTGAAAAATTCCATCTGCATTCTGGAAAGCCAGGGAAGCTAAAGCTACTTAGTACAAGAAACCAGATACCCAGGTTGAGAGAAACCTATGATACAGTCAGAGACTAAAGGCCCAAGGGCCCTCTGTTGGGCCACTGGTGCAAGTCCTGTAGTTCAAAGACCAAAGAACCTGGAGTTTGATGTCCAAGGGCAGGAAAAGTATGCCCACTCAGGAAGGAAGAGCCAGAGAGAAAGATGTTCTCCTTTCTTCCATCTGGGCCCCAGCCTACCTGATGGTGCTGCCTACATTCAGAGCAGGTCTTCCCCTTTCAAGTTTTCTAGCCAACATGCCAATTTTCTGAAATATATTCACAGACATATCTGTAAATATTTACCAGTTCTTACAAGCCAGTCAAGCTGATGCCCAAAGTCAACCTTTAAAGAGTCAACTGACACACTGTCACAGCACTCATGAACAGAAGAGCACTTTCTTCTTTCTGGCTGAATGCTACCTCAGCACAGGATGTGGGACAGAGTGAGATATAAAACAAAAATTGAACTACCTTGGCTTGTACAAGGCTGCCTGGAGCCCTGTGTCAGACCCCATGAGTATCACCTCTGTGAGCAGAGGTGTGCCTGGGTGCCTGGGAAAATCAGAACCAGGGACAGGCAGAGTCCAGTCCCACTGCTGGAAACTCTGCATATCTCACAAAGGACCTTAGGCGAGAGAGCAAGCCACAGCCCTGGCAGCACTAAGCACTTGCTATCTGTGCTTGGGTCAGTGGGTACCCCTACATAACCCACAATAAACACCATTTTCCAGGTTTAATGATGAGATGGAGCTAGGGCATTGACAGCACCTTCCCCACTTAGTCCCTGGACCATGTATTCCCTCTTAGCATGCAGGCAGCCAGGACAGAGTGCCTATGGGTCTGTAATGCTCTCTGCCCTGTTGACACCAGCCAGGATGGCCCAGACAGGTCCACCACCACTGAGTACCACTTACAGAAATTGAATAGATCCTTGTTTCTTTTTTTACTGAACACTTTGCACATATAAAGAATATATTTGTATAAAACTTTGAGTTTTTTTTGGTTTGAAACTATATTTTTCTTTTCATCTCTACCATGCTCCACTTAAGCACCTCCATAGAAGGAAAGAAAAAACAAAAAGTTAGTTCAAAATACACCATGCACCAATTTTCCTGCAGGAAGCCTCCTTTTAGGTAGCACACAATCTCTGCTAGCAGGGATCAGAGTTGCCACAGAAGAGGTGACTTAGCAGCCGACATACCTGGCTCAGGTGTGCAGCCCAATTTGTGGGAAACTATTAATTGATAACATTTTAATTTACAACTTAATTTGAATTTACAACTTAATTTCACTGTTCCAACATTTAAGTCATGTTTTACCAGCTTTTGGGTGAGAATCACTTAGTCAAATAAACCTGTTTATCTGAATTTATTAGCTCTCACCCACTAGATTGGCATTTGGAAAAATTCAACCCACTTTTTTTTTCAGTGTACTTGTTTTTGTGTTACATATACAGAATAACCAAGACCCTGAAGGCTGAGACTGCAAATGGGAAGACCCACAAAGGTGCACTCTGAGCAGTAAGCAGAAATGCTCAAGAAATTCCATTTGCCCCGACTGCATGAATGTCAAGATCTGGCTGCTGAAATGTAAAGACTGGGTCAAGGGGTATTACATCAAGTTCGAAACCTACCTGGCAGCTCTGCACACACATACCCACACTTACCAAAACACACTTCCCTGGCTCGAGGCTCCAGAGGGAACTCTCCGTGTTGATCTTGTGGGTGAGTTTCCCTTCCATGAGAACCCGCTCCCCGCTTTCTTCCAGCATGGCCACACGGATGGAGCCACTACTAAGGACCACTGAGACCTGGAACACAGAAGAAAATTATCTCACCTGTGAGGGTGGTCACTGGTGTGCTGTATGATGGAAAGACAATCATTTCTGGTACACATTTGCATACTATAACACTCATCAGCTTAACTAGGCATCTGTGTAAAGAAAGCCATTCCAAACTAATCCATATCCAGAGCTACCGGCACATTGTCAGTTCCTTCAGGCAAACACAGCAAAAAGTCTTTATCAAACGACAACATCAGGTGCTATGGTGGAAGTTACTAGTTTTCTACCCAAGTCCCATTTACCTTCTCCAGTTGGGGAAACTGATTGTCAGGGTGGAAGGTAAGCAGAGGGGACAGGTGGTGGGTGTTTTCCCTGGCTTCCCTTGGAGGATATAGAAACCCAGCCCTGGACCACAGCATCCAGGACAGTTATACAGCCTTATGCTAGGACTGCTTGCTGTCATGCAAAAGACAAGCACAGCCTCTTTCTCTAAGTCGCTGCATAGCCTGTGACCAAAAGGTCAGCCTTCACCTGGGACAATGAGTCCAGTTACTCTGGTTTGTATTTTGCCTTGGTTCTTTACAAAACCATGTTTTGAGAAGGCTTAGGTTATCCTCCTCCTTCTATGCATGTCCTGAGAAGAAACCAGTTACATGCCTGCCTTGTCCTGGGCACACTCCCTGTCCCACCACCTGTCTCCACACTTGATTGGGAACTACTGGGAACAGGTTCTCTTTACTTCACACCATGTAGCCCAGCCAACACTCTCCAAAGCAGGGTGAATGCCCACAAGAGGTCCTAGGATCAGCAATTGAAGGAGGAAAGAAAACAGAACTCTTCTTTGAATGTTACACTCACTCTTTTTAAATTCTAAAATCTACGTGTTTTATCATGTAAAAATCCTTTTGTAAGAGTAAAGGCTGAGTATCTCTTGTCTGAAATGCTTGGGACCATAAGCATTTCCAATTTTGGAGTTTTTCAGATTTGGGGATATTTCTATAGACACGTCAAGGATTTAGTATCCCTAATCTGAAAATCAGAAATATGAAATTTTTCTATTACAGATGTTCAACCTATATTTGTACAATGTACAGGTTAAATAGAAATTGGCAGAAAGTACTTTTGAAGCATTTTTCTAGTAAGTTTGTGGAATTACAACAGTTTAGAGACTATCTGGCAGGTGCTCATTAAATGCTTAGAAAATGACTGAAAAATAAAATCCTCAAAATTACAGAATTTTCCAAGTGGAGTTTAGTATTTACAAATGAAATGATACTATAGCTTAAGCATAGTTCAAATACCCATGAATACAAAAGAAAAGGGAGTGACCATGTGCAGCGATTGCCCCATCAAGATGCTTCTCAATGAAAGACTATGTGTACATTCAGGGGAGGAGGTGGCAGAAGCGCTGCCCTAGAGGACACAGGACCCCTGGGAAAACTCAGCCACAACATTCCACTTGTGTCAGGCTGCACTGCCAGTTTCAAGTACAGATTCAGAGAGGCATCCTCCCAGGAGGTCCCCTTGGACTAACCTCTCATACAAGTATTCACTGTAGAAAAGACTGTAACCTGTCAGCTCACACCAGAAAATCTTTCTCAACATAAGTACAACATCAGGTGCTACGGTGGAAATTACTAGTTTTCTACCCAAATCCCTCTACTATCTTCAATTAGGGAGACTCTCTCTCAGGCTAAGAAGGTGAGCAGAAGAGACAGGAAGTATGGGCTCGGGATGTGACTCAAGCGGTAACACGCTCGCCTGGCATGTGCGCGGCAGTGGGTTCGATCCTCAGCACCACATACAAATAAAGATGTGTCCACTGAAAAGTAAAAAATAAATATTAAAAAATTCTCTCTCTCTCTCTCTCTCTCTCTCTTTAAAGAGAGAGAGAGAGAGAGAGAGAGAGAGAGAGAGAGACAGGAAGTAGGTGTTTCCCCTGACCTCCCCAGAGGCTAAAGGAGCTCAGCCTAGACCATAGCACATGGGAGAGCTGCAGCCCTGTAGAGCAGAATCACACAGCACTGCCCACCTTCTAACAGCAAAAGAACATAAGAAAACATGATGAAGCTCAGCTCATTTCTGGATGAATCTTCATAAATCCTAGGCCAAATCCAGTCTGTGAATTTCTGTGGGTGATGACCAGACCGCAGGTCAAGACTCCCTTAGTACTGGAGTCCCAAGCTCACTTTAACAAATAAATTCTCCTAGCAGCTTTACATGACATGATAATTTCCAACTCTGGGCAAGATTCTCACATGGCCTATCCAGAGGAATGAACTAAATCCTCAAGGGAAAAAAAATCAGACAAGATATACTCGTTGAAAATATCACACCTTGAAAAGAAGGATATCACTCTGACCTGCAGCCTACAGAAATGACATTAACAAAGAACAAAATCTCAGTTAGTAAAAGGAGAAAAAGTGGGAGCTCCTTAGGAGCTCCCATTTTTTTGAGATGTTAACAAACCTATGGAAAATAGAAAAAAGAATGGCAACACGCAATAGATCTACAGAGTCAGGGACAGCTAGGGTCTCCAGCTGGGAGTCAGCAGGCATGGAAGCAAAGGTGAGGTCAGGGACACAGGGGAATAGCTGGGAGCTAGCCCCAGGGAACAGGTGCATGCATGGAAGCCCTGCCAGGAGAGGCAGGATTCCACTGTTTGTCCCATAGCAAAGGATAGCCTTCTTTCAGAAATCCACCAGGTATCTGAGGAGCATGATATGGATATGAATGCCCCAAGTGAAGTCCTATTCATTCAAGCACTGGGACACCCAAGGTCTCAAACCCTGTAAAGTAAAGCTAAGCGGTCTACCAATCAGATGTCATATGGTGGGAAGAACAGATCACTGACACACAACAGAGAAACTGTCAACACTGCCCCACATTCAAGAGAACAGGGAAAAAATTTAAAAGAAAAGAAACAAAAGATTCAGAATCAATGCTGAAGATTCTGAGGGACAGAGTCAACTATAGAAGAAAAAGAAACAAGTTCAGCATCTGTAGATACAATTAATAAAAATAGGGTGAATTTAAGTTGTGGGTAAATTACCTTTGCAAAATGGTATGACATGTAATAGTACTTTCAAACTTCTGAATTCAGCCTAAGCTGAATATTGAGCTATACAGTATATAATGAATAAAATTCAAAAAAAAAGAAAAAGAAATAAAAGAACTATTAGGGGGCATTACAGCTTTTGAAACCAGCAGCATGAATAGAAAAACTTAAAAACAAAGATTACAGAGCTAATTAGAAAAACATTTATTCAAATATTTCAATTTTATATCCTTACAAGATCTGAGAAGATACTGCATCAGTGGAGCCAGGATAAAATATGAAAAAAGAGCTAGTGGGGCTGGGGTTGTAGCTCAGTGGTAGAGTGCTTGCCTAGCATGTGTGAGGCATTAGGTGCAATTCTCAGCACCACATAAAAATAAATAAATAAAATAAAGGTATTGGGCCCATCTACAACTAAAAAATAAATAATAAATAAAAAAGAGATAGTAAACCAAAAAGAAAGAACACAAGAATTAAAAACATAGTGGCTAAAATAAAAATTTCAATAGAAAGGCCATAAGATAAAAGTCAAAGAAATAAAAATAGAGAGGAGAAGGAAGATGGCGGCAAGGGGAGTGCATTGCCCCCGTGTGCTGCTTCACTGTGTGGGAGTATGACAAGTCAGGACGGCTAAAGGATATCTTGTTAGGAATTTCCAGCAGTAGTGGGGTGCTCTGGAACCTGGAGGAAGGATTTCCATCGCACGAGGATCAGCTACGGGGACTCAAACGCGAGAGGTTTGAGGCACGGAGGGTAACACTGCTTATTCAGCAAATCGCCCCGCGGCTAGAGTCTGCAGTGCGCTCTGGGAAACGAGGAGATAGCGACGCAGGGATACAGCGCTGCAGTTTCTGCCAGCCGTGCAAGCACCGTACTCAGGGCTGAATTCTGGGTTCGAGA
>NW_026000153.1:19779477-19782370 GCF_001458135.2 Marmota marmota marmota
TGTAAATCAATGGATGTGTAACTGATGTGATTCTGCAATCTGTGTATGGGGTGAAGGTGGGAGTTCATAACCCACTTGAATCAAAGTGTGGAATATGATATGTCAAGAAATTTGTAATGTTTTGAACAACCCACAATAAAAATAAATAAAGAAAGAAAGAAAGAAAGAAAGAAAGAAAAATAATAAAAATAGAGATATAGAGATCAATTTAAGCAATTAATTGGACATTTCAAAAATTATGACAATAATAAACAAATTTCCCTGGGCTGAAGAAAAATATGCCTTCAGATTGAAACAATCTACTGAGAGCTAAGCAGAATGAATGAAGAATAATTTAAATAAGATCATGTAATTTCACAACATTGAATGCTTTAAAAAAGGTCCTCAGAGTTCCAAAGTGGAAGAGACAAAGTTTACTCACAAAGAATCTGAAGGATGAGACTTTTTGAATTAGTAACACTGGACATAAGAAGTGTCTTTTTTTTTTTTTTTAAGTTGTAGATACACACAATATCTTTATTTATTTCTATGTGGTGCTGAGGATCGAACCCAGTGCCTCACATGTGTTAAGCATGCACTCTACCACTGCGCTACACAGCTCCAGCCCCCAAAAGAAGCATCTTTAATCTTCCAATGGGAGAGCTATTTTAAGACAGAATTCTAAATGTGTTGAAATTATGAAATAAACAAAAGGTTAAAATATTAACACTTTAAGACATATAAGAACTCTGAGGTGATTTGACTTGAATCCCATGAGCATTTTTTTTTAACTCTGTCACATATCACTTTGAGAAAAACAAAATGAGAATGAAAACGTAAAACAAAAGTCAACTGGACCCCCCCCCAACCCCCCCCATAAAAACAAAAACAGTGCACTTAATCTAGAAGTATAGGATGGTAGCTAAATAGCAGAACTAGAGAGAAATCAGTCAGACTGAAGTCAGAGGTAATAGTTTCAGGAAGAAGGTGATTTCTAGACAACACAGTATAATTGAGTCTGAGTAACTCTGAGGTTATGAGGAAAGTATACTACTTTTGACAAGATAAAAAGTGAGGCAAAAAGAAACTAGGAAAATCAAAACAATGGAAAATTCCTAACCCAAAGGCATGTCAGTAAATCCAAAGGTATGTCAATAAAAATGACAAAGTAAATAACTCCTACAAATCTCTATCTTACATAAAAGCAACAAGAAAAATGGCAAAAATTATCTGAATCAATTTCTTATGAACTCTGGAAACTAACCAAAGGTTTGTGGGAACTCAAGAAATATCTAATCACAAAAAAATGACCATACCCTAGTAAGAACAGTAAGCTCTGTGACATTTTAATTTGTGCCAGATGCATCCCTACTCCCTCGCTCCTTGGCAGTTTGCATTCCTAGTGCATCCTAGCACCATCATAGGGAGTAAAACAAAGCTAGAGCTCTTTCAAAACTTTATTCCAGCAAAGGCCATTTTTTGACTTGTCTGTTGACTTACTGGAAGACCTTGCTTGCAAGACTGTTTTCAACTAGACTGTTTTACCCTCAGGAAGTGTTTGTTGAGAACAATTATGGGCAAGTGTTTAACTTTGAAATTATTAAAGGTAGTGGATAACAACTGAGGCAAACAAAAGAAAAGTCTGGGGAATAAAATATTCACACAGCTTTGAAAAACTGACATATTCCAGGACATCTAGAAGGACACATAAATGTGTAGAGCTCAATGCATGCTCAGGAAAAGCGTGGTAAGACCTGAGGCTCTTATCTCTAGACTGACCTTGACTCTGTAGGCAGGAGGCAAAGGCTAAGGATGAGCTCCAGTATGCACACAGAGCCCCTTGACAAAGGCTGAAATATTTACTGGTCTCAGATGTTTAAAGAAATCTACCTAATCATTAGCTGACCCTTAAGTTCACCAAGTAGAGTTCACTAGCCACCTACATCTAAGAAAATAGACTTTACAGAATTAGTTCAGGAAAGACACTAAGTAAATAAACAAATAAGAAAAATTACTTTAAGTACGAATAGCAAACAACCATGGGGAAAAGAGGAAATATGATTCTTAGGCTTACCACACTGTGTTATTTAAAATACCAACAAAAAAATTACAATACATGCAAAGAAACAAGAAAGTGTGGTCCATACACAGGGGAAAGAAGGCAATCAACAAAGTTTACCCCTGATAAAGCCTAAACATGGACTCAGTAGAAAGTCTATAAATCAGCTATTTAAAAAATATGCTCAAAAAGCTAAAGAAACCTACGTGTAAAGAACTAAATGAAAATATGAGAAGCCTTAGAGAATCAAAAAAGTGAAAAGACAACCCACAGAATGGGAGAAAACATCATGACAAAGCTGTGCTATCTAAAATATGTAAAGAACTCTTACAACTCTACAACAAAAACACAAACAACCCAGTTAAAACATGGACAAAGGACTTAGGTGGACATTTCTCCAAAGATATACAAGTAGACAAAAAGCACATGAAAAAATGCTCAATTATTAGTCATTAGGGAAATGCAAATCAAAACCACAATGAAACACTACTTCATACCTAGTAGAATAACTACAATTTAAAAACAAAAACAAAAACAGACAAGTGTTGTTGAGGATATGGAAGTTTGAAATTTTGAATATTTCTGATGGTAATGTAAGATGTGAGACAGTGTGACCATCTTAGAATATAGTTTGGCAATTCCTCAAAAAGTTAATTATAGCTAAGTATAGTGGCACACACTTGAAATCCCAGAGACTCAAGAGGCTAAAGCAGAAGGATGGCAAGTTTGAGGCCAACTTTAGCAACTTAGTGAGACCCTATCTCAAAAGTTGAAAAAAAAAAAGGACTGGGCATATAACTCAGAGGTAGAGCACCTCTGGGTTCAAACCAAAAAAAAAAAAAAAAAAAAAAATAA